>NW_020949630.1:0-2479 GCF_900497805.2 Vombatus ursinus
AAGTCAATTGGGTGTGATGCTCTGATTTCTCTCGGGCGTCCAGTTCATTTGGAGGCCCCACCGAGATTGCCCTTTGGGCCAGCTGCTTCGGCGTTGCTGGAAGGCCGGGGTGGGACGTGTTCAGGGGATGGCCACCGGGAAGATGTGCCCCGGCCCCGAACACTGACTTATCCCGTGCGAACCAGCCCGCCCCGTATTCTTCCTCTAAATTTCTTAATTGGGCACCGAGCGCTCTGGTCTCAGTCTGATCGGTGAGTACTCAACGGAAGTAAGTGGCCTGGCTGGACGCAGCTGTAACGCCCTTACTGACCTCCACGGGACGCCGTGTGAGAGTCCTGATTATCTGCAGTCTGGCGCCACATGTTAATGTCTGGAGTGTTGCCTTAACTGTTTATGTCTGTCTTATATGTTTTATCCGTCTGTGATTGTCCTAATTGATTTGCCTCTTCCCGTCCGTGATGGGTCAGGGGCCGTCAAGCCCCGCACCGGGGACCCCTCTCTCAGTTGTCCTACAGAATTTTAAACAGTTTCGGCGCATTGCCAAGGGATATGAGTTTCAGGTTACCAAAGAAAATTTGTCCACTTTTTGCCAACAAGAATGGCCTACATTTGGGGTTGGGTGGCCCCCAGAAGGGACATTTGACATGACCATTACTGGGAGGATCAGGAAGATTGCTTATGGGACCCCTGGCCATCCCGATCAGATCCCATATATAACTGCATGGATAGATTTTAAACCCCCATCAAAGCCACTCCGGGTTCAAGCTTTGTCCAAAGTTGGGGTGCACTCGGGGCCAACATCCGGTCAAAAAGTTCCCAGGACTACGCAAATAGGAACCAAGGTCTTACCCCCTTCCGATCCTGACCCCCTGGACCCGGCTGAGCCCCGACCCCCACCATATCCTGTTCAGGGGTCGAGCCACCCCTCGGCCCCGCCTCTGACAAGTCCTCCTCATACTCGAACAGGGACGCCTTACGGCTCCTCCGGGTCCGGGTTTTCCCCCGACTCCACTGTATCTGCCTTTCCTGCCTTTCCCCTGCGACAGGTCCCCACGACCCCCGGGGAGTCGGGGAGACCCTTCATGGTCTATGTCCCCTTTTCAACCAGTGATTTATACAATTGGAAACAACAGAATCCGTCCTTTTCGGACAAGCCCCAAAGTCTGATTTCCCTTTTGGAGACAGTCTTCTATACACACCAGCCTACTTGGGATGACTGTCAGCAGCTCCTGCGGGTTCTTTTCACCACTGAGGAGCGTGATAAGATCATATTGGAAGCCAGGAAAAGGGTTATGGACCCCGACGGCTGCCCCTCAACTGATCCGGACCGCCGGAATCATGTTTTTCCCGAAAGTCGCCCTGGCCTCGGACCTAGCCAGGTTTCGCGTATCCCACCCCGAGGTCACACTCCTCCAGTATGTGGATGACCTGCTGCTGGCCGCTTCATCCGAGACGACCTGCCGAGATGCTACACTGCACCTCCTGCAGCTATTGGACAAGTCGGGCTATCGGGTTTCGGGTAAGAAAGCTCAGCTGTGCTTACAATCTGTTATCTATCTAGGATTCACCCTGCAGTCCGGACAACGGCTGCTTTCGCGGGAACGTGTGTCAGCTATCCTGGGCATGCCGGCCCCAGCAACCCGCCGCGGGCTCCGCGAATTTTTGGGAATGGCCGGGTACTGCCGACTGTGGATCTTAGGATTTGCGGAAATCGCTAAACCACTGTATGAGGCACTGTCAGGTGAGCCTGCCAAGTTCCTGTGGGGACCAAGGCAGGAGGAGGCTTTTAACAAACTGCGCAGAGCGTTAGCTAGCACCCCCGCTCTTGCCCTGCCAGACCTGACTAAGCCGTTCCGCCTCTATGTCTCAGAATCTCAGGCAGTGGCCAAGGGAGTGCTAACCCATCCTTTGGGGCCCTGGAATCGCCCAGTGGCCTATCTTTCCAAGCAGCTTGACTCGGTCGCTGCTGGGTGGCCTACATGTCTTCGAACTGTCGCGGCTGTCGCGACCCTGGTCAGGGAGGCAACAAAGCTGACCTTCGGCCAGCCCCTTGAGATTTCTGCATCTCACCACCTGGAGCAGTTGCTGCACACCCCTCCCACTCGGTGGATCTCTAATTCTCGTCTGACTCACTACCAGTCCCTCCTGTTGGATCCGAGCCCGCAGCTCCTCCTGGTACCAGGACTTGTATAACTGGTCCCCTTGGCTCACCACTCTACTCTCTGCTATAATGGGCCCCTTGGTTCTTCTCCTCCTAGGATTATTGGTCGCCCCTTGCATCATGAATTGTCTCTCCCGCTACATCCAGCAGCGTATACAGTCTCTGAAACTGTTTGTCCTACGCAAATCCTATACACCCCCGGATTTGGAAGAGTTAGCGCCCCTGGACTCTGTTGAGTCCTCTGTATAACTTGCTCTTGAAAAGGGGGGAATGTGATAGACCCTCCGTTAGGGAATCCAGGGAAGTCTCCACGCCCCG
>NW_020949631.1:0-1396 GCF_900497805.2 Vombatus ursinus
GGGGGGAAAAACTTGGGACCAATGACATCCCATTATTACCATATTCTCAAATCCTTCCATGGTCTGTGCTCTGATTGTTGGGGGCATTATGTGCAATGACACAGACCATGGGAGGTAGGACGGGACAGGGGAAAGAACCCTGGATTTGGTGCCAGAAGAATTGGGTTCGAATCTTGGCTGTGTGACCTCTGAGCCTCATCTGTACAATGAAGGGGTTGGACTGTCTGACCTCTAACATTCCTTTCACCTCTGAATCTATGATCCTTAGAATCCCTACTTTCACCCCAAGCTCTGAGCCAATGTTACCTCCAGCATAAAGCTTTTCTTGGTCCACCCCAGTGCTAGGGCCTCTCCCCAAATTTTTCCTTGTAATTTTATGGAATGTATTTTAAACATACTGAGTGCACATGCATGTCACCTACCTGGAGAGAATAGAAGCCCCTTGAGGGCAGGGACTCTTTCATTTTTGTCTTTGTATAGCCAATGTCTTGCACAGGTCCTGACACATAGTAGGTCCTTAACAAATACTTGTTGATTGATCTCATGAACCCATCAATGCCTACCTATTCTGTGCCACTTGAATTTTTGTCTTACAAAAAATAGATGTGTGTGTGTGTGTGTGTGTGTGTGTGTGTGTTTAGAAAAGAGAAATCATGAATGCACTATAAGACAGAATTGCAGGAGGGAGGAGCAGAAGGAGGCAGATTTTTCGCTAATTTTGATCCCTCGCTACGTCAAGAAGCCCTCAACCCATTATAACACACATCACACACACACACACACACACACACATCTATTTTTTGTAAGACAAAAATTCAAGTGGCACAGAATAGGTAGGCATTGATGGGTTCATGAGATCAATCAACAAGTATTTGTTAAGGACCTACTATGTGTCAGGACCTGTGCAAGACATTGGCTATACAAAGACAAAAATGAAAGAGTCCCTGCCCTCAAGGGGCTTCTATTCTCTCCAGGTAGGTGACATGCATGTGCACTCAGTATGTTTAAAATACATTCCATAAAATTACAAGGAAAAATTTGGGGAGAGGCCCTAGCACTGGGGTGGACCAAGAAAAGCTTTATGCTGGAGGTAACATTGGCTCAGAGCTTGGGGTGAAAGTAGGGATTCTAAGGATCATAGATTCAGAGGTGAAAGGAATGTTAGAGGTCAGACAGTCCAACCCCTTCATTGTACAGATGAGGCTCAGAGGTCACACAGCCAAGATTCGAACCCAATTCTTCTGGCACCAAATCCAGGGTTCTTTCCCCTGTCCCGTCCTACCTCCCATGGTCTGTGTCATTGCACATAATGCCCCCAACAATCAGAGCACAGACCATGGAAGGATTTGAGAATATGGTAATAATGGGATGTCATTGGTCCCAAGTTTTTCCCCCC
>NW_020949632.1:0-1109 GCF_900497805.2 Vombatus ursinus
CTTCCCTCCTATATCTCCACCAGTTTGGGACCCCACCATCCTAAGCCCCCCACCCCCACTCAGACTGATCCCTCAGGACCCCCGGGAACTGGGGGTTGGGAGCTACATGCACGCCTTCATTTGGGGGAGGGGTCTGAGAGGGAGGAAGGCTTGGGGCCCTGGCCATCACTGGAACAACACCAGATGTCATTTTTCCACCCACCTGCCATGCTGAGGGCGGAGAGAGGGGGAGGGAATGACCAGGAGAGGTTGAAGGGGAGGAGAGGGAAGGGAGGAGCAACCCCAGTGAAAGAGTTGATGCTGGAGTTCTGCAATGCTAGGACGGGGCTGGGGTGGGAATGTGCGTGTGTGTGTGTGGGGGTGTCTCCTGGCTTTGGGACGCCAAATCCAAGGACTGGGGGCGTGGGACATTTAGCTAAATCTGGTCCTTCAGCATTACACCCAGTCTAGCAGTGAGATCTGTGGAAAGGTGCCTTAATATATGGATCTTCCCCAAGACCCGGTCAGTGCCTCGGTTTCGCCACGTTGGGATGCAATGAGAGTCGGCTGCAGGCGGATGGAGGGATTGGCGTAGACCTGGGTGGAGGTGGCGGCCGTGGCACTGACCGGGTCTTGGGGAAGATCCATATATTAAGGCACCTTTCCACAGATCTCACTGCTAGACTGGGTGTAATGCTGAAGGACCAGATTTAGCTAAATGTCCCACGCCCCCAGTCCTTGGATTTGGCGTCCCAAAGCCAGGAGACACCCCCACACACACACACGCACATTCCCACCCCAGCCCCGTCCTAGCATTGCAGAACTCCAGCATCAACTCTTTCACTGGGGTTGCTCCTCCCTTCCCTCTCCTCCCCTTCAACCTCTCCTGGTCATTCCCTCCCCCTCTCTCCGCCCTCAGCATGGCAGGTGGGTGGAAAAATGACATCTGGTGTTGTTCCAGTGATGGCCAGGGCCCCAAGCCTTCCTCCCTCTCAGACCCCTCCCCCCAAATGAAGGCGTGCATGTAGCTCCCAACCCCCAGTTCCCGGGGGTCCTGAGGGATCAGTCTGAGTGGGGGTGGGGGGCTTAGGATGGTGGGGTCCCAAACTGGTGGAGATATAGGAGGGAAG
>NW_020949633.1:0-1959 GCF_900497805.2 Vombatus ursinus
CTTCCTTGCAGCTTCAGCCTCTGGGATATGTTGGGGTGGGAGGGAGGAGTGCACTGTTCCTGAGTTCCAGCTGTCAAGGAGGGAATTCGGGGGAATAGGGAACTGGGGAAAGTATAAGTGCTCCCTTCAGCCTGGAACAGAAGAAAGGAGAGTTTAGGGGGCATTTTAGGTAGGGGGCAGGGTGGGACTGGGGTTAAAGATGAAGTACAGATGGCCCTAGTGTCTGAAGAAAGACAGCTTAAACTGATCTTTTATCTCAGGTTTTGTCTTCTCAGAGTTTTCACCAATACCTTTCTAGCTGAGATGATGTGAAGAGTTTTTAGATGTGTCAGTGTTTGAACTATGGATCTGAGGACTAATAATGTGGGATCTTAGCTCAGCCTGGGACTGCAGAATCATAGGGTTGGATTGGACCCCTGACAGCGCGATGGTCCAGTTCTTCCCTCCAGTTTTGACTTGGAGAGCCCTTCAACAGGGTCTTGAGAGGAATGCTTTCTCTCGGAATATATGGGTTTTAAAAATTATAAGTAAATAATAAGACAAATTAGTGTGTGTGCATATTCCATAATCAGGAAGAAGTTATGCTTTCCTGGTGTGACAATGAACCTGTGAGTCAGCAGCTGCCTCTTCCTTCATGTCTTTTTCTATCTGTGCCAAGGGAGAGAATTTAGGACTGATATACCAAAGATATTCACACGGCTGGTAGCATTGCCTAGGGCTCTCCAAGACTCGGATCCTCTCCTGTTCCAAGTCCCTACCCACCCTAGTCCACACTTCTGCCACAGGCTCCTCAGCCTTCCTTCTCCCCCACCAGCTAGCACGCTTTCTGGTGACGTTCAGAGCTAGCTAGGGAGCCCCAGGTGGCTGGCTAAATCTGCGGGGTAGCTACTACACTCTCCCACAACCAGATGAGCTCCTGGCCACATGGATTGCCACACAGACTGCCATAGTCCCCGGGACAGGGACCTGGGAGCCGGGCGGGGCGGGGTGGGCGGGTTCTGGCTCTGTGGAGCCGGATAGGAGCCGGATCTTGGGGAACAATCGCCCGTGGAGGCAGGAAATTGGGGGGGTGGGGACCAGAGGGAGCCACGCGGCGGGGGCTACATCGGCGCAGCTGGGCAGCTGGGATTCCAGCGGTGGCCGAGTGGCTGAGCTGTGCTGTTCTTCGGGGCACTTGACTGCCCTTTGCTGAGCTGTGCCAGGCTGCTGGGTTGCGGGCTGGGGCCCGGTGCCCGGTGTCCCGGGGGCGCAGATAGGCCGCCTCCGCCTCACGCGAGCCGAACGAACAAAACGTTCAGGTCCGGTTTGTGCGAGGGGCTCGGCGCGGGCCGGGAGCGGAGGGCCCGGGACACTGGCACGGGATCACCGGAGTGGATCCTGGTTTTGGCTTGGGCACGGCCCCTGCGGCGTTGCCTCCTCCTCCTCCTCCTGCTTGCTGCTGCTGGCCAGGCGTCGGATGGGGGGCCGAGAAGGGGGGCAGGATAGCGAATCTGATAGCAGCCGAGGGCCCGGGGCCCAGGCACTCGGCTCCTCTCACCTGCGTGGCTCTCGGGGCTGACACGTCGGCCGGCCGGCTGGCAGCCGAGGAAACAGGTGCGCCAGGACCTGGCCTGCCCCGCCCGGCCCCTCCCCACCAGCCCCTCCCCGTTCCCTCCCTCAGGCCAGCCAGCGTGGCGTGGTCCCTGGCCGGAGTCTGAGTGCGGAGTGCCGAGGCCAGGCTGGGCAGGCTCTTATAACACCCTGTCCGCCCCCGCACCCACCTCTTCGGTTCCCACACCACCCGCCTTCTACTCGAGCCCCCGCCCCCAGCACACACACACACACACACACACACACGCACACACACACACACCTGTCCGGACTGGCGCTGCGTTTACTCGGGGCAAATATTGATTCAGGAGAGGCGGAGCTGCTTCCCTCCTATATCTCCACCAGTTTGGGACCCCACCATCCTAAGCC
>NW_020949634.1:0-1957 GCF_900497805.2 Vombatus ursinus
GGCTTAGGATGGTGGGGTCCCAAACTGGTGGAGATATAGGAGGGAAGCAGCTCCGCCTCTCCTGAATCAATATTTGCCCCGAGTAAACGCAGCGCCAGTCCGGACAGGTGTGTGTGTGTGTGCGTGTGTGTGTGTGTGTGTGTGTGTGCTGGGGGCGGGGGCTCGAGTAGAAGGCGGGTGGTGTGGGAACCGAAGAGGTGGGTGCGGGGGCGGACAGGGTGTTATAAGAGCCTGCCCAGCCTGGCCTCGGCACTCCGCACTCAGACTCCGGCCAGGGACCACGCCACGCTGGCTGGCCTGAGGGAGGGAACGGGGAGGGGCTGGTGGGGAGGGGCCGGGCGGGGCAGGCCAGGTCCTGGCGCACCTGTTTCCTCGGCTGCCAGCCGGCCGGCCGACGTGTCAGCCCCGAGAGCCACGCAGGTGAGAGGAGCCGAGTGCCTGGGCCCCGGGCCCTCGGCTGCTATCAGATTCGCTATCCTGCCCCCCTTCTCGGCCCCCCATCCGACGCCTGGCCAGCAGCAGCAAGCAGGAGGAGGAGGAGGAGGCAACGCCGCAGGGGCCGTGCCCAAGCCAAAACCAGGATCCACTCCGGTGATCCCGTGCCAGTGTCCCGGGCCCTCCGCTCCCGGCCCGCGCCGAGCCCCTCGCACAAACCGGACCTGAACGTTTTGTTCGTTCGGCTCGCGTGAGGCGGAGGCGGCCTATCTGCGCCCCCGGGACACCGGGCACCGGGCCCCAGCCCGCAACCCAGCAGCCTGGCACAGCTCAGCAAAGGGCAGTCAAGTGCCCCGAAGAACAGCACAGCTCAGCCACTCGGCCACCGCTGGAATCCCAGCTGCCCAGCTGCGCCGATGTAGCCCCCGCCGCGTGGCTCCCTCTGGTCCCCACCCCCCCAATTTCCTGCCTCCACGGGCGATTGTTCCCCAAGATCCGGCTCCTATCCGGCTCCACAGAGCCAGAACCCGCCCACCCCGCCCCGCCCGGCTCCCAGGTCCCTGTCCCGGGGACTATGGCAGTCTGTGTGGCAATCCATGTGGCCAGGAGCTCATCTGGTTGTGGGAGAGTGTAGTAGCTACCCCGCAGATTTAGCCAGCCACCTGGGGCTCCCTAGCTAGCTCTGAACGTCACCAGAAAGCGTGCTAGCTGGTGGGGGAGAAGGAAGGCTGAGGAGCCTGTGGCAGAAGTGTGGACTAGGGTGGGTAGGGACTTGGAACAGGAGAGGATCCGAGTCTTGGAGAGCCCTAGGCAATGCTACCAGCCGTGTGAATATCTTTGGTATATCAGTCCTAAATTCTCTCCCTTGGCACAGATAGAAAAAGACATGAAGGAAGAGGCAGCTGCTGACTCACAGGTTCATTGTCACACCAGGAAAGCATAACTTCTTCCTGATTATGGAATATGCACACACACTAATTTGTCTTATTATTTACTTATAATTTTTAAAACCCATATATTCCGAGAGAAAGCATTCCTCTCAAGACCCTGTTGAAGGGCTCTCCAAGTCAAAACTGGAGGGAAGAACTGGACCATCGCGCTGTCAGGGGTCCAATCCAACCCTATGATTCTGCAGTCCCAGGCTGAGCTAAGATCCCACATTATTAGTCCTCAGATCCATAGTTCAAACACTGACACATCTAAAAACTCTTCACATCATCTCAGCTAGAAAGGTATTGGTGAAAACTCTGAGAAGACAAAACCTGAGATAAAAGATCAGTTTAAGCTGTCTTTCTTCAGACACTAGGGCCATCTGTACTTCATCTTTAACCCCAGTCCCACCCTGCCCCCTACCTAAAATGCCCCCTAAACTCTCCTTTCTTCTGTTCCAGGCTGAAGGGAGCACTTATACTTTCCCCAGTTCCCTATTCCCCCGAATTCCCTCCTTGACAGCTGGAACTCAGGAACAGTGCACTCCTCCCTCCCACCCCAACATATCCCAGAGGCTGAAGCTGCAAGGAAG
>NW_020949635.1:0-2363 GCF_900497805.2 Vombatus ursinus
CTCTGGATCCAGGGCTGCTGTTACTCCAAATGCCAAGAGCTCAGCAAACCTAAACTGAGCTATAAAATATGAAACATAATGAATAAAAATTGGCGCCCACCCATGTGTAACTAAATCAAATCAAAACAAAGCTCAGCTAATTGGCAGCTGGCACCAGAGGTGTCAGGAGATGCCAGCTGAGAGACTCCCACCTAACTTTCCATTAAAAAATAATAATCGTGTATTGTTTGTGACTTTAAAATGATTCAGAATAAATGCCAAATTGATTTGGGGATATTTTCCTCTGGCTCCCCTTATTCCCTACACCCATTCTCTGCCTCCCACCCACCATGAAACTGGTAAACTACAGAGAACCAAGGAGATTTCTTATAGGACTGGAAACAGGGCAGAGTGCCTCATAGACCATACTTCCATTTTCCAACTCTCCTATTCATTTAGGCAACCAAGGAAAAGACCACTGTGTGCAGAATTTTATCGTGAGCCCTGCAGAACATGGAGGGAGGAGGAAACCTGGTCCTTACTCTTAAAAAACAAACAAACATATAGTATAATGGGAGAAATAACTTAAAATCTAGCTGAAATACCAAAAAGGAAGAAAGTTACAGATATATAAAACCGAATGCATAGGAAATTACCATGTACAGGAAAATGTGTGAAGAGGTTCCCACTTGGGGTTAGTATTCAAAGCTTTCATGGAAAAGATAAGTTTCATTCAGATATAAAGTTTAGGTGAGACATGGTCCCTGCCCTTATAGGCTTGTGGTCCAATAGAGGAATAAAAGAGCACCAAAGATGCAATATATTATATGATAACTGCATTGGAGGTACCAAAGCCAGTTGGGGATGGGATATAGCAGCATAGGGGACAGACTGATAGAAGCCATAGTGCATACAGTCTTCATCATTCTTGAATTTTTTGCTGCATTGAACATTGTAACTGATTTTCTTCCCCTCCAGGATTCTTTCTCTCTCTGGTTCTCTGATCATTCTCTCCTGGTTGTCTGACCATTTCTCAGTCTCCTTTGCTTTCTGTTTCTCCCCATCCATACAGTGATTCCTAACTGTGAATATTGTCTTGGGCCCCCTTTCTTTATACTCTTTCTCTTGGTGATCTCATCATCTTCCATGGACTTAATTATTATCTCTATGCAGATGACTCCCTACTCTCTAAATCCAGTCCCAGGCTTTCTCCTGAGTTCTAGTCTTGTGTCTTAGAGAAAGTGAGGTTGGTGACTTGCACAGCCCTCCCTCACTTAAATCCAATTCACTTGCAAGTCATGTCATCACCTTCCTGATGTTATGGTTCTCTTCAGAGGAAAGGATAAACAACAATGACAGTCTTGTATCACCAGCTGCCAATTGAACATTTCAAACTGGGTGTCCCAGAGCCAACTCAAACTCAACATGTCCAAAACAGATCTCATTACTTTTCTCTGCCCCAAGCCCACAACTCTTCCGAACGTGCCCTTTTCTATCAAGAGCACAACCATTCTTCTAATCTCCCAGATGCATAACCTTGGTTTTATTGTTGACTTCACACTTTCTCTCAACCCACATATCCAATCATTTGCCAAATCTTGCCTTTTCTTCCTCCACATTACCTCTCAAATGATCCCTTTTGTCTTCTTGCTACTGTCTAAATTTAGGCCTTCATCATCCCTCACCTAATATATTTCAGTGTTCCCTTTATGAGTCTCCCTACCTCAACTTTTCCCTCATGCCACTCCAATCTATCCTCAACACAGCTGTCATGGTGATTTTTCTTAAGTACAGATCTGACCTTATGACTCCCCTACTCAAACTCTAGTGGCTCTTTACCTCCAGAAAAAAAAAATTATGAACTCCTCTTTTTGACTTTTAATATCCTCACATCTTAGTCCAACATATCTTTCCAGGCTTCTTCAACATTCCTTCCCTTTTCATATTCTTTGGTCCAGCCAACCTAGACTTCTAGACTTCTCTCTGTTCCTCCCATGTAACACTCCATTTCCCATTTGTGTGCCTTTGCATTGACTGCTCTCCATGTCTAGGATGTATTTCCTCCTTACTGCTGACTCATGGATTCCCTCACTTCCTTCAAGATATAGCTCAAATGATCTTTTCCACAAGGCCTTTCCTGATCCCACCACTTGCTAATGTCCTTCCTTCCTAACTTCCCTGTATTTAAACACTGTGCATTTGTTTTGTTTTTATTCTCTATAAATTCTTTTATATACACATCTCCTCTGATAGAATATGTTTCTTGAGAATAGGGATTATTTCACTTTTACCTATATATTCCCAGGGCCTAACGTTGTGCTGGCCCATAGTTGGTGCTCAATATATGCGTAATGATTGATTGATGCACAGGTTGAGGTGAGAAA
>NW_020949636.1:0-3038 GCF_900497805.2 Vombatus ursinus
ATCATGGAAATGGGAAAATGGAGTGCTTGTGGGTGAAGGTGAAATCAAGGGTGTGAACATCCTTATAAAAGGCTGAGGTGGAGTAAAGGAAACTTTACAGATCATTTAACTGTAGAATCATAGAAACTTAGAGTTAGAAGGAACCTTTAGAAAGCATCTACCCAAGACCTTCCTTTTATAGCTGAGGAAATGAGTCCCAGAGTGATGAAGTCACTTACCCGTGGTTACACAGCTAGTTAAATTGGAGAACCTCCATTGACTTCCAGCTCAGTGATCTTTCCACTACATCATTCCATCATTCATGGTCAATTGCCAAGTGAATGATATCCATAAGTAAGTGCCGGAGGAATTCAGAGAAGAGACAGAGAGAGCACTGTTGGCTGGAAGGATCTAGGGAAGCTTCACAGAGATAGAAGAGATGGAAAAATGAGTAGCATTTTGCTAGGGGAAAGAAAAAAGGTCTATAGATGGGTGCAGGAGTTGGAAGTATGCAGACATAAGACACCATGAGCAAAAGCCCAGGTATAGAAAAATGTAAGGACCTATCATACAGAAGTTTCAGGAAGTTGAGTTGTGGGACAGCAGGCTGGAAATGTGGGTTCAACCTTCTTGCCATGGGGCTGCCAATCCCCTCAAACAATCCCTGGGCCCTCTTCTTTTGTTTCTAGAAAATATATTTTAATTCCTGATTAGTGGATGACTCACTAAAGAAAAAAATAGGGTCAGGATTGGGAAGAGAGGAAAGTGGAGCCAGAGGAGAGATCATGAACTATAAGGGTAGTGGCCTCGTAGAAGGATAAATGAAAAAAAATAGAATTAGGAGAAGCAAAGTATAAGGAGAGATGGAATGATTGGCTATTAAGATTAGATAAAGGAATTTCTAGATTCTTAATCATGGAAATGCAACAGAACCCACAAAAAGACAGAGTGAAACAAATTTCCAGCCTAAGACAACCTGAATGGTTGATTGGAAAGGTCTATCGTTACCTGGCTGGGAGAGAAGTGCAGTTCAGTGCAAGCTGAGCAAACAAAGACCAGGCCTCAGCAAACCCGGAGCAGTCCTCAGGGTATTGAATCAAGGGGAGCTGTGGTGGTTTCCAGACATCTCAACCCACAAGTGCCAAAGACAGCTTAGAAGGTCAGCAGGAAAGATCTGTGACCACGGTGAGAGAGAAGCTTGTTCCCAGCCCCAGTCCCAGTGTAGCCCCAGAGTGGCAGCTGCCTCTGGACCTCTCAGCCCACAGATGGTGGGGGGATCAAGTAGCTGATCAGAAGGGGATTGCAGGGATCTCTTTGCTGGTGCTGAGGCAGGAATCTCTTGCTTTGCCCATGCTTGGAGCTGGGTTGCAGTTCTGGGTGGCAGTCCTGGGGCAAGGAAGAGCACCAGCATGGTAGAGCTTGTGGTGGCAGTGGAGAGGGAATCCCACTCACAGTTCCAAGGCAGAAAAGAGTGTTTGTGGTCACTTATCGACCAGACCACAGTCCAGGAAAGGAGTAAACACCTCGCCTTTGATCATATCACCTTGGAAGAACTGAAAATTAACAGGTCCCTAGAAGTATCTCTGAAAACAGCTGCACAAAACCCCCAAAGCTTGGGACAGTACATTATCCACACTGGAAGCAGACCCCTACCTTAACAAAGAGTTTAAAACTCAAGTAATTGGCTGGGAACATGAGCAAACTGTGCAAAAAAAGTCAGACTATAAGATCTTTCTTTGGTGACAAAAAAGATCAAAACCTACAACCAGAAGAAGACAATAAAGTTAAAGTTCCTATATCCAAAGCCTCCAAGAAAGATAGGAACCAGTCCCAGGCCATAGAAGAGCTCAAAAGGGATTTTGAGAAGCAAGTAAGAGAAGTAGAGGAAAACCTGGGAAGAGAAATGAGAGTGATGCAAGAAAATCATAAAAAACTAGTCAACAGCTAGCTAAAGAAGACCCAAAAAAATACTAAAGAAAAAATAGGGTCAGGATTGGGAAGAGAGGAAAGTGGAGCCAGAGGAGAGATCATGAACTATAAGGGTAGTGGCCTCATAGAAGGATAAATGAAAAAAAATAGAATTAGGAGAAGCAAAGTATAAGGAGAGATGGAATGATTGGCTATTAAGATTAGATAAAGGAATTTCTAGATTCTTGATCATGGAAATGGGAAAATGGAGTGCTTGTGGGTGAAGGTGAAATCAAGGGTGTGAACATCCTTATAAAAGGCTGAGGTGGAGTAAAGGAAACTTTACAGATCATTTAACTGTAGAATCATAGAAACTTAGAGTTAGAAGGAACCTTTAGAAAGCATCTACCCAAGACCTTCCTTTTATAGCTGAGGAAATGAGTCCCAGAGTGATGAAGTCACTTACCCGTGGTTACACAGCTAGTTAAATTGGAGAACCTCCATTGACTTCCAGCTCAGTGATCTTTCCACTACATCATTCCATCATTCATGGTCAATTGCCAAGTGAATGATATCCATAAGTAAGTGCCGGAGGAATTCAGAGAAGAGACAGAGAGAGCACTGTTGGCTGGAAGGATCTAGGGAAGCTTCACAGAGATAGAAGAGATGGAAAAATGAGTAGCATTTTGCTAGGGGAAAGAAAAAAGGTCTATAGATGGGTGCAGGAGTTGGAAGTATGCAGACATAAGACACCATGAGCAAAAGCCCAGGTATAGAAAAATGTAAGGACCTATCATACAGAAGTTTCAGGAAGTTGAGTTGTGGGACAGCAGGCTGGAAATGTGGGTTCAACCTTCTTGCCATGGGGCTGCCAATCCCCTCAAACAATCCCTGGGCCCTCTTCTTTTGTTTCTAGAAAATATATTTTAATTCCTGATTAGTGGATGACTCACTAAAGAAAAAAATAGGGTCAGGATTGGGAAGAGAGGAAAGTGGAGCCAGAGGAGAGATCATGAACTATAAGGGTAGTGGCCTCGTAGAAGGATAAATGAAAAAAAATAGAATTAGGAGAAGCAAAGTATAAGGAGAGATGGAATGATTGGCTATTAAGATTAGATAAAGGAATTTCTAGATTCTTAATCATGGAAATG
>NW_020949637.1:0-1068 GCF_900497805.2 Vombatus ursinus
GGGGTGACATGATGAATGGAAAATGGGGAGAGGAGGCTCTGGGTGACCTGATGACTTCTGGGGCTAACCATGGGGGGGGAATTCCAAAGAGAAACATGAGGGCCCATGGTATTAGTTAGCAAGGAACCATAGGAAGGGTAGACAGGGAAAGAGGATGAGGAAAAGGATCAATACCACTGATGGCCCTGCTTCTGTTGGAGCGTTTGATCATGATGTCCAGGTTGTGCTTGACTGTGGCTATCTCACTCAGGCCTCCCTGAGGGTCAAAGCCAGCAAAATGGCTAAACTCTGGCAGCCGCCATACAGTCTCCTTCTTCTGCAGGTCCACATAAAACAACTCATCTCCATCAAATTCTTGTGTATACTGGCCTGAGGGCCCATAGGACTGGTACATACCTGTGCCATAGACCCCCACATGGTCAGCTAGGGGATGGGAGAAGAAAGAAAACACGATTACCCTTGTGATCATAATATACCAAGGATCCAAGTTCTGGGATAAGGACACCAGGACAGGTGTTGACCATAGCAGCTGAACCAGAGAGGAGTAGATGATGAGAGACTTGTCACCTGAGGACACGCATAAGTCACGTCCCAATGACTTGAGGCAGTTGGTAAGAGTGCTGGATCTAGAGTCAGGATGACCTGAATTCAAATCCAGCCTCAGAATCTATCTGTGTAATTCTCAGCAAGTCATCAATCTGACTCAGTTTTCTCAACTGTAAAATGGGGATAACACTAAGACCTACCTCCTTGGATTGTTGTGAGGATCAAATGAAATAATACTTGTAAAAAGGCTTAGCAGAGTGCCTGGCACACTGCAGGTGCTACATCAATGCTTATTCCCATTCCCTTCCCAATTTTGACCTGGATCCTTCAACTCTGTGTGCCACGTAGCTCCTTTCTTTTCATCCTATAACATCTATTCTGGCTTATTGAGATTATATGTCTCAGTAGAGAGCAAGTCAGAGGGAGGTGTCAGAGGGCAAAAACCTAAGGAATAAGTCATTTAATCCTTAATAAATCTGTCTTTTATGTCTACTGTGTGTATAAAGGATTGTGCTGGTCATT
>NW_020949638.1:0-1064 GCF_900497805.2 Vombatus ursinus
AATGACCAGCACAATCCTTTATACACACAGTAGACATAAAAGACAGATTTATTAAGGATTAAATGCCTTATTCCTTAGGTTTTTGCCCTCTGACACCTCCCTCTGACTTGCTCTCTACTGAGACATATAATCTCAATAAGCCAGAATAGATGTTATAGGATGAAAAGAAAGGAGCTATGTGGCACACAGGATTGAAGGATCCAGGTCAAAATTGGGAAGGGAATGGGAATAAGCATTGATGTAGCACCTGCAGTGTGCCAGGCACTCTGCTAAGCCTTTTTACAAGTATTATTTCATTTGATCCTCACAACAATCCAAGGAGGTAGGTCTTAGTGTTATCCCCATTTTACAGTTGAGAAAACTGAGTCTGATGACTTGCTGAGAATTACACAGATAGATTCTGAGGCTGGATTTGAATTCAGGTCATACTGACTCTAGATCCAGCACTCTTGCCAACTGCCTCAAGTCTTTGGGACACGACTTATGTGTGTCCTCAGGTGACAAGTCTCTCATCATCTACTCCTCTCTGGTTCAGGTGCTACGGTCAACACCTGTCCTGGTGTCCTTATCCCAGAACTTGGATCCTTGGTGTATTATGATCACACGTGTAATCGTGTTTTCTTTCTTCTCCCATCCCCTAGCTGATCATGTGGGGGTCTATGGCACAGGTATGTACCAGTCCTATGGGCCCTCAGGCCAGTATACACAAGAATTTGATGGAGATGAGTTGTTTTATGTGGACCTGCAGAAGAAGGAGACTGTATGGCGGCTGCCAGAGTTTAGCCATTTTGCTGGCTTTGACCCTCAGGGAGGCCTGAGTGAGATAGCCACAGTCAAGCACAACCTGGACATCCTGATCAAACGCTCCAACAGAAGCAGGGCCATCAGTGGTATTGATCCTTTTCCTCATCCTCTTTCCCTGTCTACCCTTCCTATGGTTCCTTGCTAACTAATACCATGGGCCCTCATATTTCTCTTTGGAATTCCCCCGCCATGGTTAGCCCCGGAAGTCATCAGGTCACCCAGAGCCTCCTCTCCCCATTTTCCATTCATCATGTCACCCC
>NW_020949639.1:0-2469 GCF_900497805.2 Vombatus ursinus
CATAAACCTTTGGGATTTGACATTAGAACCCATCCTCTTTCTTCATCTCAACATCCTTGGGTAGCTAATACATTTTGCTGCTACAGTACTTCTGCCTTCACATTTCCCTGGAGAACTACAGTAATTGATTGTCAGCAGGAAGATATTTAGTCATAACTATAAAATGGTTGCCCAAGAAAAAGAATTGGTGATTTGTGTAATTGAATAATATCAGCAATATCTCTCTCAGGGAAGATTCAACTTCTATAGTAAAAATGAAATTACTATATCCCTTTCTGTTGAGGAGAAGGAGTGTTTTTATTGCCCTATTTCTTTCACTAGGCTCTTTGCTATTGAAATCAGAAACGTAGTCCTGGATCTTTTGTCTCTTATGCTTGGGACCATTGTGGATCTGGCTGATAGCTAGGAATATTGTTTTTCCAAACTGTACCTGTCATCGTCCAATCTGTAATAACAAAGTAAGCAAGCAAGCTTGCACCCATCCTTATGTCCCAGGAAATGCAATCTCACTTCAACTAAAGTTCAGAGGAGGCCAAAGGGAATGCCTGAAGAAGGAAGCTACTGACCTTTGTTTTAACCCCTCCTGCAATTTTTCAAGTTTTGATTAAACTTTAGTAAGCCTCAAATGGAAGAATCCAGTTCAGGCCCCAAGATACCAAGCCCACCATTGGAGTCTGACTGTTTTGTGTTTTATCTGGCTAGCTGTGCTGGCCATTAGTAAGAAAGAAATTTGATGCTTCTGTCATCCCTATATAGTAAGAGGCTGATGAAAATGCTAGGTCCTGGGGATTAAAGAAGAAAATGACAACTGAACATACAAAATAGGCCTGAAGATGATAGGTGGAATAGTGCAATAATCTATTATCTTGGATAGAAATTTTGCTCATTAGTGCGGCAGGGATCCGGCACTAGGTCTTTAAATATTTCTCTTGAAGGTTGAAATGGCTGTAATGCTCCCTTTTCTAAGTGACATTGTCATCTAACACCTGGTCCTGAGCTGTAGCAGTAACAAGGCATTTATTTGGGTTTGTTTACAGTGAAAATGATGAAAGAAGTCAACTGACCCAAGGAACCATGTATTGTGAATATTCTAAGTAAAACACAGAGCAAGAAATGGAGGTGATGCAGAATGGTGGAAAGAGTGTTAGATAAGTAGTCAGAGGTTCTTAGTTATGTCCAACTCTTTGTGACCCTGTTTGGGGTTTTCTTGGGAAAGACGCTGGAATGGTTTGCTATTTCCCTCTCCAGCGCACTTTAGGTATGAGGAAACTGAAGCAAACAGGGTTAGATGACTTGCCCAAAGTCACACAGCTAGTAAATGTCCGACGCCAGATTTGAACTCAGGAAAATGAATTTTCCTGACTCCGGGTCCGGCGCTCTATTCACTGTGCTGCCTAGCTGCCCTCAGGGAGTCAGAGGACCTGCGTTCAAATACCAGTTATGCTGGTATGCTGTCTAAGTGATCTTCAGCATAATTTCTCTGGGTTTCAGCTTCCTCATTGGTAAAATGTGGGGATGTATTAGTTGCTAAGGTCCTTTTTAACTTTAAATTTGTGATCCTAATTAATAATGGGGATAGCTTGAAATAGTAAAATGCTTGGTGTTTGAAACTACATTCAGCATAGTGCCTGGCACATAGTAGGCACTTAATAAATGTTTATTGAATGAATTAAGCAGCTAGTTGGTTTGTTGGGTAAAACCCTGGACCTGGAGCCAGGAAGACCTGAGTTCAAATGTGGATTCAGAAACTTACTAGCTGTGTGACCCTGGGCAAGTCACTTAACCCTGTTTGCCTCAATTTCCTCATCTGTAAAAGCAGATAATAATAGCCCCTGACTCCCAGGGTTGTTTGAAGATCAAACAAGATGATATCTGTAAATTGCTTTGCAAACCTTAAAAGTGCTATATAAATACTAGCTAAGAAAATGGTGGTATCTTTTGGAATAACTCTTCTGAGTGAGGGTTTCAAGGTAGAGGGGTGTAGAAATATCAGTAGATTTGGCATTAGAGGCATAGATTTGAACTCCAGATCTGCTGCCTACCACTTCTGTGACTTTGGGCAAGTCTTTACCTCTCAGTGCTTCAGTTTTTACATATGTAAAATGAGGGTATTAGATAGGATGATTTCTAGAATCTCTTTACAGCGTTAAACGCTATAGAATAGGGGCTGGATCTGTGATTTCACTGGTGTAGAGAACTCCTGAGTGAGGCAACCCCATCTACCAATGTAGATTGACGCTTTCTCTACAATTCAGAATCTTTGAGAGTTAAATGACTTCCTTGGGATCACACAATGAATATATGTGAGAGAGGGGACTCCTGCAATTTTTCAAGTTTAATATTGCTAGCTACCTCAGAAGTACCAGACTTGGGATGAAATCTCCCTGGTATTTTATAAAATGATTTAATGGTACCATCAGTCATGTACTCCTGTAGGTGTCTTTCCTGTAGGCATCAAAGGAACCATAT
>NW_020949640.1:0-2254 GCF_900497805.2 Vombatus ursinus
GGGGCTCCATCCACTATGCGACCTAGCTGGGCACATGGTGAGAGCTTAATAAATGCTTTTTTATTCATTCATTCATAGTCACTCAGCTGGTTTGTCTAGGATAGGATTCTAGAGGGAAGAAGGAACCCCAGTAGCTGTCTAATCCGACTCCCTCATTTTGCAGATGAGGAAACTGAGGCCCAGAGATTGAAAGACTTAAAGATGATTCAGATCAGGATCAGAGGGGATCTGAACACAGATCCACTGACTTCAGACACAGTGACCTTTCTACTGTACCACGTGTCTGAGGTGGGACCTGAGGAGGTTCTCTATCACTGTACCACACTGCCCCTTATTACTATTAATATTGTTGTTGTTATTGTTATCCTAATGGATTTGATTGTAAGGAACTCCCAATGTGGAAGTTTCTTCTGCCAACATAGAATGCCAGCTGCCCTGCACCTAACTGATTATCTTAGAGGGTTGTCTGCGGTACCAAGAATAAAGTGACTTGTCCAAGGCCATACAGCCAATATGTGCTACAATGCCATGTTGCTTATTCTCCCCAATTTATGGATGAAAAAATCAAAGTCCAGAGAAGTGAGGGGGTATATCTGTGGTCTCACAGCTCATAAATAGAGGAGGGTTACAGATCCTAGCCCTCCAGTACTCTGTCCACTAAAAGCAGCCTGCCTCTATCCATGCTGAGCAAATCCAATAATGGAAAGTAATTTGTAACTCTAAGGTATATGGAAATGTGAAAAATCACTATTACTATTAGATTCTAAGCCCTCTGGGCAGATGGTGCCTCCTCCTGGTCCCCAATGGTGCTTTGGTTTGGACTTTGCAAACAGTCAGAGCTTGGTCTGTGACGTCTCTCATGAGCATGGAAAGGTTCCAGTTGAAATTCCATGCCTCTCCAAGCAATATCTCGGTCTTCCTTGACCTTACCCCCAACTCCATCACATGGCTGCCTTCTTGCAGAACCTCCCATCCTTTTCATCTTTCATCCCCTTCTCCACTACCCCCAACCTACTCAAAGACCCTTCTAAATAGCCAGTCTCACCTTTGTTATAGAGGGAGCCATCAAAGTAGTAGCTACCCGTGTAGAAACCAGTGGCAAGCTCGATGAGGTGCCGGGCCCATGTGTTGCCTGCACCCGGGAAACTGGCCAGGGCAATGAGCTCTCTGGACTGCCCCGGGAGGAACCGCCTGTCCATGCAGCGATTGTCTGCAAAGAGAGCACAGGCAGAGACTTGGGTCAGTGGAGAAGGCTGACACTTAAGACCTAGGCAGAGAGGTTGGGGAAAGGGGTGGGAGGGAACAGAGCACTGGATCTTTGAAAGCAGATGGCCCATTATCTGGAAAGAAAGGGAATAGATGGAGAGGACATTAAATGAAGAGTCAGAAGAGCTGG
Source organism: Vombatus ursinus (assembly GCF_900497805.2). Classification (NCBI taxonomy): domain Eukaryota; kingdom Metazoa; phylum Chordata; class Mammalia; order Diprotodontia; family Vombatidae; genus Vombatus; species Vombatus ursinus. The sequence continues at coordinate 1,397 of NW_020949640.1, forward strand.
ATCATTCTAGTCTAACTGTGTCACATTGGACAAGACAATTCAGTTCGTTGGGATTGTTTCCTTAACTCCCAATGGAAGATGTTGGAGTAGGTGATCTCTAATATCTGTTACAATTCTGAGACACTGTACTCTATGTTCTAAAATCCCTCCCAGTTCTGACACCCCCTATTCTAATGCCCCTCCCGGTTCTGACATTCTCTGTTCTAAGGCCCCTCCCAGGTCTGACATTCCCTGTTCTAAGGCCCCTCCCACCTCTGACCCCCCCCCCCCGCCCCATTCTAAGTCCCCTCCCAGCTTGGATATTGCCTGTTCTAAGACCCCTCCTACCTCTGACACTCCCTGTTCTAAGGCCCCTCCCATCTCTGACATCTTCTCTTCCAAGGCCCCTCCCGGTTCTGATATTTTACATTATAAGGTCTATGAAGACATTTGGGTGATCAGAAGAGGAGAAGGAAAGAAAGAGACTTTGTAAGCAGCCTCATGGGAACCCATGGACAGACTAAGAAAAGGCAGCCAGAAGAGAAAACAAAGATATGCTTCCTTCCCCCAGCTGCTGCTGGCAGATAGGGCAAGTCCCTGCCAAGCCTGGCTGGCTCCTCCGTGTAGGAGGAGGGAGAGGAAAGAGCTTCAGGCTGGGGGCAGGCTGTACAACAAGGCACACCTGGGGTCAGGAGGAGTAGGAAGGCAGGAGGAAGGATGTCGGACATCTGGTAAACACAGGCATGGGCTGGCCTCCGTCCAGTGGCTTACAGAGTGAGTCTGTGAACCAATAGAAGCCCGGTTCTTGTCCAGCCTCTGCCCTCGACTACTTATGAGACCTTGGGCAAATCACTGGAACCTATCCGTACCTCATCTCCA
>NW_020949641.1:0-30717 GCF_900497805.2 Vombatus ursinus
GACAGAGCTACTTAAAAATGGTTTAGTTTTTTTTTTAGTTTTTTTTTTGGTGAGTTATCAAACTTCCCCTTACCAGCAATCTTTTTTTTTTTTTTTTTTAAGCTAGGCAATGGGGTTAAGTGACTTGCCCGGAGTCACAAAGCTAGTGTTATGTATCTGAGGCCAGATTTGAACTCAGGTCCTCCTGAATCCAGGGCTGGTGCTCTATCCACTGTGCCACCTAACTGCCCCCCTTACCAGCAATCTTCAAGCAAAGTCTGGATGTCCATTTTTAAGACACGAGATCTATTCTTTAAGTGAGAGACTAGGATTGAGGATCCCTAAGATCTTTTCTGACTCAGTGTTCTTGTAGTTCAAAATGCCAAATGAACAATAAAGATAATATAGTTCTGGGATTTTACATCTGAAAAGGAAACAAATGTATTTTAGGCAGAGGCTATCCTTTATTTTACCACACAAAAAATGTAAAAGGCTCAAAGAACTCATCAGAGCCCATAAAAGATATGGAAAAGACACAGAGTTCTCATAGCAGCTCGTAAACAGTCAGCACAATTCTCCTTTTGTGGTAGGTTCTGCTTTTCCACCAGGGTCTTGAGAGTCCTTACAATTCTGTACTACCCTGTGGCTTTGACTCCCCAGGGAAGATAACTGAAGCTGAGGTAGTTAACGGGACACATTCCAGTGGATTCCTAGAAATTCCAAGGAATCTTCCAAAGTCCCTCTCAGTCTCACAATGCTACGGAGCTGGAATCTGGAATCTCCCCGCCTCCTCTCAAAGGAACCATAGCTTTGGGGCTGATGTACAGATAATCCCCTGTCAGTTACACCTGCATTGTCTAAATAACTCTTGGTGATACTTGGGAGTAAAAGCCTTCTGCTTTCCTGTGTCTTGGCATTAGTCCCTTCCTGGCCTTCCAGCTTCACATGTCTGAACTTCCTCTTCAGGATTTCTTAATTCCCCAATTTGAGGTTACTCACAAGGCAACCCCCAATAAGTCTTCCTTCTCTAACTAGAAAGTATTACGCTACCTAGGAAATCCCTCCTTCTCTAACTAGGACTTTAGGAGTGACATTGTCCATAAACTTACCAAAGACTCAGCTTTCTTATGTTTTTGCCTTAGGCAGCTAAGTGATGCCGTAGATAGAGAGTTGAACCTGGAGTCAACAAAGATCTGAGTTCAAATCCAGCCTCAAACACCCCTCCCCCAGGTAATCTCTCAGCCTCAGTTTTCTCATCTATTAAATGGTGTTAATAACGGTACCTACCTCCCAGAGTAGTTGTGAGGAGAAAATAAGACAATGTTAGTAAAGTATTTTGCATATTAAAAACATATTAAATGCTAGCTATTATTATAATTAGGCCTCTAGACAGCCATCATTAGCTCTTGAGGGAAAATCTCTTCCCTACCTTTCCTCCCCTAGATTAATCTGAATAAAAAGGGAAAAGTGAAAGAATCATTTTTATAAGTCCTTAGAAAGGATAGCTCCTCCTGGGAGTCCATCTTCAGATCTGAGCTAAGCCAGTCGTCTTAGGGGCAGCCCTATCTGGAGTATCTTTAGTTCTCTTAACAATGTGACATTCTGTTGGAAGAAAGGTATGGCCATGCAAAGAATCTAAACAAAGGCTCATTACCAGATAAAGATGGGGAAAAGTTCATGATCAACCTCTTCCCAAGCTAGAGGGAAGGGAAAAGGAGAATGGAAGGACTGGAGATTTAAACAACTATAAATAGACAAAATCTGTATGCAGATCTACATTGCTTTATTAAGGAGTATGTATTTGTATTTATTAAAGAGTGTCCTGACTAAAATATTGTGGACTGGAGCCTTGTAGACAAGCCTATTGTTCAAGATCTTTAATTCAGATCATACAATGTCGATTCCAGGCAGACTGGATTTGGACTGTTGAATTGAGACAACATCACTTCTTAGAAGATGCCAGCAAACACAGAGAATAGAATCATGAAGTAGCACAGACTAGCACAGAGTGTTTAATAAATACACGTGTTTAATATGGGTTTCTTAAAGAAGTGAATGAAGAGCAATCAATTAATCAATAAACATTTATTAAGATCCTACCATGTACCAGGCACTATGTTAAGTGCTGGGGATACAGAAAGAGACCATCCCAGTCCTCAAAGAGCTTACAATCTAATGGGGGAGACAGCAGGCAAACAAATGTATATAAAGCAAGCCATATACAGGATAAATAGGAAGTAATTAAGAGAGTGAAGGCGCTAGAATTGAGAGGAGTAGGGAAAGGCTTTCTCTAGGAAGTGGGATTTTAGCAGGGACTTAAAGGAAGCCAGGGAGGATGCCAGTCTGAGCAGAGGAGGGATAGGTTCCAGGTATGGGGGACAGCCAGAGCAAATGCCATAGAGCCAAGAGATGAATGTTCCTGGAACAGCTAGGAGCCTGGGGTCATTGAATTGAAGAGTGCGTGTTAGGGAGCAAGGTGTAGGAAGACTGGAAAGGTAGGAGAGGAGTAGTGATGAAGGGCTTTAAATGCCAAAGGGAGCATTCCCTATTTGCTCCTGGAGGCAATGAGAAGCCACTTATGGGGGGGGGGGGGGTGACACAATCAGACCTGTGCTTTAGATAAATCACTTTCTTTAGTGGCTGAAGAGAGTTTGGATTGGAGTGGGAAAAGCTACTGGTAGGCTTTTACAATAATCTAGGTGCGAGGTGATGAGGGTCTGCACTAGAGGGGTCAGTGACTGTGTCAGAGGAAAGAAGGGTGGGGGGCAGCACAGATATTCTGGAGTTGTGACAAAGGTGAAATCAACAGGTCTTGACAACGGATTGGAGGCTGAGAGATAATGAGGAATTCAGGATGACTCCTAGGTTTCGGCCTGAGAGAATGGGAGGATGGTGACGCCCTCTACAGTAATGGGGAAGATGGATGGGTGGGTGGGGAGGATTTAGGGAGAAAGATAGTTCTAATCAGAGTCTCTCAGTAGTAGATAGAGCTGAATGGATTCTTGAAAGATCATCTGATCCAGCCTTCTCCCTTCTGGCAGATGAAGGTCTAAAGGGCAGATAGTGTCTAGCCGCCTGTAGATATTCCCAGGATAAAAATCAATTCAACCCAACAAATACACAGTAGGACAGCTAGGTGGTGCAGTGGTTAAAGTTTTGTACTTGGAGTCAGCAAGACTTGAGTTCAAATTTCACCTCAGTTAAGCTATGTGACCCTGAGAAAGTCTTTTAACTACTTTCGGCCTGTTTCCTCATCTATACAATAGGGCTGATAAGGGGCAGCTAGGAGGCACAGTGGATAGAGCACCAACCCTGGAGTCAGGACGACCTGAGTTCAAATCTGACCTCAGACACTTGACACTAGCTGTGTGACCCTGAGTAAGTCACTTAACCCCATTGCCTAATCCCCCCCCCCAAAATAGGGCGGATAATAGCACCAACCTAATTACATTGGCTTGATTATTTCCTATTTATCTTGCATATAGCTTGTTAGTATATAGTTTTTCCGCATGTTGTCTCTCCCATTAGATAGTGAGGTCTTCCTCAAGGGCAGAGAATGTCTTCTATCTATTTTTGCAATCCCAGTGCTTGGCACAGTGCCTGACATACAATAATAGCTTAATAAATGTTTGTTTACTGACTGTTAGGAACATATTGCCTCATCCCAGACACAAGAGAGTATATTCATCAAAGCACTGCAGCTCTTTCTTTATTTTTTAATATTTTATTTTTTTCTAATTATATGTAAAAACAACTTTTAACATTCATTTTTAAAAATTTTGAGTTCCAGAGTCTCTCCTTCCCTCCCTCCTCCCCCCTCAGACTGTAAGCAATTTCACATGTTATACATATGCAATCATGCAAAACCTATTTCCATATTAGTCATTTTGTGAAAGAAAACAGACAAAAAAAACACATGCAAAAAAAAATAAAGTGAAAAGCAGTATGCTTCAATCTGCATTCAGACTATGTCAATTCTTTCTCTGCAGATGGATAGCATTTTTCATCATTAAGTCCTCTGGAATCATCTGAGGTCATTGCATTTGCCAAGCAGCACTTTCTGCAAGAAATCTTACCTGATCCTATCAGCTACTAATGCTCTCCTTCCCCTTTTCAGTCCTTCCCAGAAACCCAGTATTTAACTACATTGTATTTATTCTATATATACTGAAACATGTACTTGTTCTCTTCTCCATTAGAATGGAAATTTCTTAGGAGTAGGGAATGTTTCGATCTTTGTATTTGTCTACCCAGTGCCTAGCACAGTGCCAGGCACAGTGGGCTTTTAATAAAATGCTTGTTGATGGATTCTCATGAGGAAATTGCCTCCTATGTGAAGAATACTTATTCTAGGAGATTTTTAAGAGGATAATTCTCTGCCCTAGGGTAGCTGGATGACTCAGTGAATAGTGCACTGGGCCTGGATCAGGAGAACCTGAGTTCAAATGTGGCCTCAGACACTTATCAGCTATGTGACTTTGGGCAAGTCAGTTAATCTCGGTTTGCCTTAATCCACTGGGGAAGGAAATGGTAAACCACTCGAGTATCTCTGCTAAGAAAACCCTGCGAACAGTGTAGTTCCACAGGGTCATGAAGAATTGGACACAACTGAAAGATTACAATTCTGCCATCAGTGAGTTTACAACCTAATAGGCAGAAACAAGGAGTACATAAGTGATTACAATATAAGGAAAGAAATGGGGTCAGTGTAATGCAGGCTTAGAAAGAGCCATGGGAGACTTGAAGAAGACATGTTACCATATAAAGATCACTGAGTCACATTCTGTTTCCCAATGGAGACATTTCTGGTTTTGGTCCTACTGGAGGCAAAGCCAGAGGGCAGGGACCTTCTTGCAAATGCAGGGAGAAGCCTGGAGCCATAGAATGCCAGAGCTGGAAAGGCACTTCGAGAGCTTCTACTCCAGGCCTTCTTAATCTTTTTTGTGTGTCGTGGTCCGCTTTGGCAGTGCCTTTGGAGCCCTTATCAGAAGAGTGTTTGTTGCCTACATTCATCACTGAAGGGAATGCTAAATTTCAGATAGATGCTAGGAAAAAGAAAGATATACTTTTCCTTTTTCTGATCCAAGTTCATGAAATCAAGTTAAGATACTCTGATCTAGTCCAGCTTCCTCATTCTGCAAATGAAATGAGGCTCAGATTTGTTCAAGGTCACACAGTTAGCTGGTGTTAGAAATAGGACTATATCCCTCTCAGAAACAGGGGTAACTAGGAATTTTTTTTCACCTGCAACTGAAAAACCCACACCAAACCAAACAACTATTGAAAGTGAAAGAGAAAAAAACAAGTGAAAGAGAAAACAGCGGAGTTAAAAAGAACAGGAGTCAGACTAAGAAGTTGACTGGAGGACCAAAGGATCAGAAGCTATCCAATCCATAGTCTTCTCTGGTCCTTCAAGGCTTCTCTCCCATCACCTTCCCCTTTTCAGGGTCAGTCTCCATCCCACACTCCATGAGCCTTCATTCCCATCTCCACTTACTGTGGGACAGTAGGGAAGGAGTGCCCCACCCCCATGAAGTTTTCTGTTTACCCCTCCCATAATCTTGTCCTAGTTATGTTCTCAGAAATATAACTTTCTGGTTTTTGGAGGCGCAGTCTTTTAAATATATTTCATGTAACACTGGGTCTACATCAGAGACTGGTTGGAGACTGAATGTGGGGAGAATCAAAGTCAAGGTGGATTGGCTCCGTATGTAAGAATTTCTACGCATGTAGAAATTGAGGGAACGCCCCAAAAGCAAAAGAAGGCAGTGAGAGAGTCCTGGGGAAAGCCTCTTGTCTGCCAGCTTATGCAGAGTAATGGCGCCCTTTAAACAGCATCCCAAAAGGGTGTTCTGGCTGAGCCCTGTCTCTCTGTTCTGCCCACTGGAGGAAACCAGCCTGCAGCCTCAGGTTTCCGGGTGCACTGTGATAATAAAGAGCTGTCAGAGCAGCACCCGTGGGAAGAAGAGTTATTTCACAGTAACGAATAATAATTGCACTGAGGCCCGCCCAGTTTCTCCAACACCCCATGGATCAGAGAGCGGGAAAATATTATTCTTGCCCACAAAGCTAATCACAGTTTCCATTTTTATCTCCTCACGAGGAAGGATGGAGAACCTGGATCACTCATCACATCAAGGGAGCAAAAATGGGGAAGGATGACTGGCCCTTGATTGACTTGTGAGACCCTGGGTCCGGCCCAGCTTCACAGGCCAATGCCCTATCTCTCCCAAAGCAACTGAATTAAAATCCTGGCTTGGGTGCTTCATAACTGTGACCTTGGGCAAAAGTTCACCTCTATAAATTTCAGTTTCTTCATCCGGGAAATGGAAGATAATATTTGCACTATCTCACAGTGTTTGTAGAAATTTGAGCTATTATTTTCAGACCCTGGGAGAAGGAAATAACAACAGTATCCCTGCTTGAGTGTGGTACAGGGATTGAGCCTTGGAGTTACAAAGATCCTGAGTTTGAACCTTGTCTTAGATCTTGGGTCTCAGGTTTCCTCATCTATAAAGTGAGGAGTTTGGACTCTTCAACCTCGAAGGTCTATTTTGGTTCTAAAGCTATGATCCCATGATTCTCTTTGTTGCTGTGTTCAGTTGTTCAGTCCTGTCCAATTCTATGTGACTCATTGGGGTTTTCTTGGCAAAGATACTAGAGTGGTTTGTCATTTTCTTCTCCAGTATGTCCCCATTTTAGAGATGAGGAACTGAGGCAAATGGGGTTAAGTGACTTATCCAGAGTCACACAGCTAGCAAGTGTCTGAGGCCAGATTTGAACTCAGATCTGCCTAATTCTAGGCCCAGTGTGCTATCCACCGTACCACCTAACTGCCCCCAATTCACTTAGCAGAGGCCCTAAAAGAGGGATAAGTATATGGCTCAGTGGGTATAGAAATAGAAAAGGAGTGAGCAGAGTATTTTACGTCTTAGAAGAAGGTAACTTTTACTAGATGGTGACTTTTACAGGACACAGGAGAGCAAGGTAGAGTATAGAGCACACCATCACAATGTGTACTAGAGTAAGAGCCTAGAGGCAGGCAGTGTAGGGTAAAGATGGCAGCTATAGAAGAGAGTGAGACACACTAGAACAGAAGAGTGGGATGGAGAAGCTCAATTCATTAGAATACACGGGCTGATGAGGTCACTGTTAGAACTTCAGCCTTAGCATGGGCTAGTTCATCTACTTGAAAGAGAACTTCCCAGCCTTGGCTACTCACTTCACTAACCAAACTCTTGGTCACAAGGAGGACCAGGTGTATGACTCAATGTTACTTGTCCCTACGACCAGAAAAACAACTCAGAGCAGATGCCAAAGCAGTGGGGGTGGATCAGAGCATCATCTTTATGTGTGAAGTGCAGCACAAGGTTCCTATTATTAGAGATATAAAATATATGAGGACAGGCAGCATGGTGTGGTAGATGGAGGGCAGATGGACCTTGGAGTCATAAAGACCTGGGCCCAAGTCCTGTCTCTGTCATATATGAACTTTGAGACCATAGGTAAGTCACTTAATTTCTCAGTGGTCCCAGGAAACTCTATCAAAGAGAGGAGAGGAGAGGAAATTTGAAACAAGTTACCTATCTCTGTGGTTACATCTCTTAAGGAATCTTGTATGGTCTTAACATGTGTGCAGAAGATAACTTGCCTTTTTGGAGGGAAGTTTTTAAGGCTCCATTTGAAATCCTTAAAAAAAAAAAATTAACATGCAAACACAGTAGACCTCTACCTTTCTGAGTTAACCATGTAACTGTGAAGATGGGTAGGAGTTTAATACATGACAAGTGCCTAAGAGGGGCACAAACCAGAATGCTATGTGAGGTCCAAGAGGGGAAAGGTGGTTACCCATTGGAGAGATCAAGGAAGGCTTAGAGCAGGAGGTGGTATTTAAGTTAGACTTAAAAGAATTGGCTAGAAATGTAATAGGGGTTGAGAGTGGAGCAAAATATTTCAGGCCTAGGAAACAGAATGAACAGATGTGCAGAACAAGGGAAGTCAGTACTCCAGTTTGAGTGGAATATAGAGTATATAAAGGGGAGTGACATGACATAAGGCTGGAAAGGAGATGGTGAAAGGTCTTGACTTCCAGACAAAAGAGTTTGACTTTTTAAATTATTATTATTAATTTATTTATTTTAGTTTTCAACATTCACTTCTACAAGATTGTGAGTTCCAAATTTTCTCCCCATCTCATCCCTCCCCCTACCCCAAGATGGCATGCATTCTGAATACCCCTTCCCCTAGTCTGCCTTCCCCTTCCCCTTCTATTTTTCTGTAAGGCAGGATAGATTTCTATACCCCATTGCCTGTATAACTTATTTCCCAGTTGCATGTGAAAACAATTTTTAACATTTGTTTTTAAAACTTTGGGTTCCAAGTTTTCTCCCTTCCTCCCTCCCCACCCACCCTCACTGAGAAGTGTAGTCATGCAAACCACTTCCACAGTAGTCATGTTGTGGAAAACTGACTTCCTTCATTCTATCCTGCCCCTAGTTTATTCTATACTCTCTTTTGACCCTGTCCCTTCTCAGAAGTGTTTGCTTCAGATGACCCCTTCCCCCAATCAGCCCTCCCCTTTATCATTCCCCCTCCACCCCCCAACCCCCTTGTCCCCTTCCCCTGTAGGGTAAGATAGCTTTCCATACCCGATTGAGTGTGTATGTTATTCCTTCCTTAAGCCAAATCCGATGAGAATAAGATTCGCTCATTCCCTCTCACCTTCCCTCACGTCCTTTTCACTGTAAAATTGACTTTTTCGTTGTTGTTGTTCAGTTGTTTTAAGTTGTATCTGACTCTTTGTGACCCCATTTGGGATTTTCTTGGCAAAGATATTGGAGTGGTTTGCCATTTCTTTCTCTGGCTCATTTTATAGATAAAGAAACTAAGACAAAGAGAGTTAAGTGACTTGCCCAGGGTCACACAGCTAGTTAAGTGTCTGAGGCCAGATTTGAACTCATCTTCCTGACTCCAGGCCCCGAACTTTATCCACTATGCCACCTAGTTGACCTTTACTTAGCAGGCAATTGGGAGCCACATAAAGCAGAAGTGTAACATGATCAGTTCCACGCATAAAGAATATACATCTGGCAGCAAGATGAAAGAGGGACTGGAGTGGATGAGAATGTAGGAAGGAGGAACTCTTAGGAGACCGTTGCATAAGCCCAGGTGGATGGCCACCTGTACTGGGTGGTGGCAGTAGAAAGAGAGTGGCTCATTTGCTACTTTCTCACACCTAATCTTTTCTCTTTCTCTTGTTCATCCCACTGAGGATCAAGTAAGCTGCTGAGCCGCCACCACCAGAACTTTCCTAGGCCACATAGGAGAGCACGGGAAGAAGTGGAGATGACAGCGGGGAGCAGAGCGCTGCACTGGAAGGGAGCAGTGTTCAGACCAGAGTGGAATCTCTGTAAGGTGGAATACAGGGAGATGATGCAGCCACTCAGCACCTATCTTCCCAAGACATCATTTTCATCATATTATTCCCCTGCTCAAAAACCTCCTTTTGTTTTCTGTACATTTTAAAATGCTTCATTGATGTGCTTTCCCCTCCTCTCCTTTCTCCTTCTTTCCTTCCTTCCTTCCGTCCGTCCTTCCTTCCTTCCTCATTTCCTTCCTCCCTCCCTTCTTTTCTCCCTCCCTTCCTTCTTTCCTTCCCTCCTTCCTTTCCTCTCTCCCTCTCTTCTTCTTTCTTCAACTGAGATAATATAAATAAAACACTTGTGAAACCTTGAAGTGATATATAAATGTTGCCTTTTTTTTTTTACATTGTTGTCACCAGTCCTCCTATTCTCAACCTCCAGCCCATCACCTCTCTGTCAAGATGTAGGAAGCACATCTGATCCTCAGGCATCTGGAATTATAGTTGGTCATTGCATTGATCAGAATTCTCAAGTTTTTCAAAAGTTGTTTTTCTTTATAATGTCTTAGTCATTATATAAATTGTTCTGGTTCTGTTCACTTCACTCTGAGTCAGTTCACACAGGTCTGTCAAGATTTCTCTGAATGTCCCTTTCATAGTTTGTCATGGCACAATAATATTCCATTACATTTACGTACTAACTGTGTTTAGTCATTCCACAATTGATGGGTAGTCCCCTTTAACCAGTTCTTTGCTAAAATAAAAGGCATTTCTACAAATATTTTTATATATATGGATCATTTTCCTCTTTCTTCTGTCTTTATGGAGTATAGATCTAGCAGTAGTATCACAGGGTAAAAGGGAATGCACAGTTTAGTGATTTAGGGAGCACACTTTGGGGCAGCTAGGTGGCACAGTGAATATAGTATCTGGTATGGAGGCAGGAAGACTTGAGTTCAAATCCAGCCCCAGACACTTACTAGCTGCATGACCCTGGGCAAGTTATTTAACCCTGTTTGCTTCAGTTTCCTCATCTGTAACCTAAACTGGAGACGGAAATGGCAAACCATTCCAGTATCTTTGCCAAGAAAATCCTAAATTGGACCATGAAGAGTCAGACACAACTGAAATGACTGAACAACAATAACAACAACTACTACTACTACTACTACTACTACTACTACCACTACCACTACTACCACTACCACTACCACTACCACCACTACTACTACTACTACTACTACTACTACTACTACTACTACTACTACTACTACTACTACTACTACTACTTCTACTACTACTTCCAAATTGCTTTCCAGAACGAATGGACCAGTTCACATCTCCAGCAACAGCGTATTAGTGTACTTATTTTCCCATATCCCACAATAGCAATTTTTGGGGGATCATCTTTGACAATTTGATGGATATGAGATGGAAGTTAGAGTTATTTCAATTTTGTTTCTCATTATTATTTAGAGCATTTCCCCCACATGATTGGTGATAGCTTGCTTTTCTTCTTTTGAAAATTTCCCATTCATATCGGCTGGGGAATAACTCTTATTCTTCTATATTTGAATTCATTCCCTATAAATCTTAAATAATAGATCTTTTTATCAGAGATAGATTTTTGCATAATTAACTGCTTTCTGTTTTTAAGAGTTGTTAGTTTTGTTTGTGTAAAAACTTTTAAATTTTATGTAACCAAAATTGTTCATTTTATTTCTTGTGATCCTCTTTATCTCTTGTTAGATTAACAATTAATCCCCAACTCATAATTGTAAAAGCTATCTCCTTGCTCCTGTAACTTGTTTATGATATCACATTTTGTATCTAGGTCATTTGGCACTTATTGTAACATATAGCAAGAGATGTAGGTCTAACTTATAGAAAGGCTGGTGATTTGTGCGGGTTTATTTTATATCTTGTTACTTTGATGAATTTATTAATTGTTTCAATTAATTTTAGTTGAATCTATTGGGTTCTCTAAGTAAACCATCATTTTATCAGCAAACAGCAATAATGTTCCTCCTCTTTGCCTATGCTTAATCTCTCCATTTATTTTCCCTGTCTTATCGCTACCCCTAGAATTTCTGTACTATACTATATCAAGTACGGAAATGGACATCCTTGATTTTTTGGAAGGTCCTCTGGCATTTCTCCATCATATATAATGCTAGTGCTTGATTTTAGATACTATTTATCACATTAAGGAACGAACAATAATTTATTTCTATGTTTTAAAATTCTTTTAACAGAAAAGGATACTGTATTTTTCAAGGTTTTTTTTTTCCTGCTTCTACACATATAATCTCATGATTTTTGTTGTTTTTGTTATTGGTGTAGTCTGTTATATTTATATCTTTCCTAATATCATATCAAACCAATCTGCATTCTTGTTATAAATCCAAACCAGTCATAGTATATAAATTTTTTTTTTAGGCAATTGAGGTTAAGTGACTTGCCCAGGATCACACAGCTAGTAAGTGTCAAGTGTTTGGTCTGAGGCCGAATTTGAACTCAGGTCCTCCTGACTTCAGGGCCAGCACTCTATCCACTGCGCCACCTAACTGCCCTAGTATATAAACTTTTAAAATATATTGCTTCAGCTTCTTTGCTGGTACTTCATTTAATATTTTTGTTTTTATATTCATTAGGGATAATAGTCTATAGCTTTCTTTCTCAGTTTTGTCTCTCCCTGATTTAGGTTTCAAAACTATATTTGTATCATAATAGCTAGGTAGGTGGTGCAGCAGCCAGAGCACTAGGCTCAGAGGCAGGAAGTCTCATCTTCCTGAGTTCAAATCTGACCTCAGATACTTCATAGCAGCGTCACCCTGGACAAATCACTTAACCCTGTTTGAATCAGTTAAAATGTTTGCCACATTGGAAGTGGCAAACCACTCCAGTATTATTGCCAAGAAAACCCCAAGTGGGGTCACAAAGAGTCAGACGTGACTGAAAAAACTGAACAACAACAAAAGTTAGTATTTATATAGCATTTTAAGGTTTGCAAAGTGCTTTACAAATATTATCTCATTTTATCCTCACAACAACCATGGGATATAGATTTTACTGTTATCCCTGTGTTATAGATGAGGAAACGGAGACAAACAGGGGTCAAGTGCCTTGCCTAACGTCACATGGGTAGTCAGTGTCTAGGGCTGAATTTGAACTCAGGTCTTCCTGACTTCAGGTGCATCATTCTATCCACTGGGTCACTCATAGAAAGAATTTCATAGGATCTCTTCTTTTTATATATATATATATATACATATATATATATTTTTTGCACACAGTCCATATAATGATGGAATTAACTGTTCTTTGAATGCTTAATATAATTCATTTGTAATTCTATCTTGTCTTGGGTTTTTTTCCTTTTGGGAGCTATTTATGATTTAATTTGCTGTTTTATCTCATTGTTTTCATTTTCTTTGACAGTTTCTTTTTTTCTGAGGCCATACTACATTCTTTATTTCTTATTGCTAATCTAGGTATTTTATAGTTTATAAATATTCATCCATAAATGATCTAAGTCATCAGTTTTGTTAGCATATATGTGGTCAAAATAATTTTTAATAATTTCCTTTATTTGTAGTGAATTCTTTTTAATTTTAATATTTTGTTTTCCTCTCTTTGAAAAAAAATAGCTAATGACTTATCTATTTAGATAGCTTTTTCCATGAGAGCTCCTACTTTTATTTATAGTTCAATTATGGTTTTTGCTTTCAATTGTAAACTTTTTCTTTGATTTTCATAATTTCTACTTTTGTATTTGATTGTGTTGTTTTGATTTGTTGCTTTTCTAGTTTGCTTTTAGTTGTATATCCAATTCATTGATCTCTTTTTTTCACCTTTTGTTGAGAGATGTGTTTAGTGATACAAATTTTCCCCAAGGACAACTTTGGATGTATCCCAAATGTTTTGACATGCATGTTGTCTCATTGTGTCATTTTCTTTGATGAAACTATTTTTTATTTATATGATTGATTATTTAACTCATCAATTCTTTAGGATTCAATTAGTCTCCATTTAAATTTTGATCCTTTCATGAAAGAACCTTTATTGATTGTAATTTTTATTATGTTTTGGTCAGGAAAGGATGTGTTTACTATTCTGCTTTTCTGCATTTGTGTATAAGGTTTTTATGCCTAACACATTATTACTTCTTTGTTTCTAGTTGTCCCAGCTCAACTCTAAGGGTCTTGAAGACATCTATCATCTATCTCTGCACCCCTCAGCCTCTGAGCTCTTACTGAAGAGGTTTTCTTGGGATTAATGCTAGCAGCACACATTCTTTTCCTTTTAGACTCTGCACAGAACATCCTCCATGACAGTGGTGCCCAGCTTTTCAAGCATATGTTTCTCCTTTAAATGCCTCATTTGGGGGCAGCTAGGTGGTACAATGGATAGAGCACTGGCCCTGGATTCAGGAGGACCTGAGTTCAAATACGGCCTCAGACACATAACACTTACTAGCTGTGTGACCCTGGGCAAGTCACTTAACCCCATTGCCTAGCCAAAAAAAAAAAAATGAGGCATTTGATATAGAGAATCAAAGAATTGCTGAACAAAGTTGTCTCTCTGGCTATATCTATTTGAAGAGGTCCATGACAGCTCAAATGAGATTTGCCTCACAATTCAGACAATTAAAACCAAGTAGGTAAAGAACGTACCTTGCCCAGAGTATGACATGCAGTTGGACACACTGTTCCCTGCTTCCAAAGCTCATATTTTTATTTTTATTTTTAACACCAATATCCTCCCAGTGATGCTATGTGGCTGTGACTCATGATCTCAGAAAAAAAAAAAGCCCAAATCCCAAATAACAACAAAACTCTCTAAAACTCCATCCCCCAAAACTGGGTGGCCTAAAGGACAGCAAGAACAGCAAAGAGATTTAGGTAGACTCCAATAGATTACCAATGAAAACTTGTACACAAGGATTATGAAAGATATTACCTAAGAAATATAAGATTGGAAATGGTATTTGGCTACTCATGAAAGAAAAGGGTAACAGATGATTTTGATTCCATAGGGCAATGGTAGTACAGGTTTGGATGGGAATGAGCAAAACGATTCTTAGAATCAGAGATGAGGAAGGATAGCATTACTGCCGAAGGACGCAGTCTATGCAAAGGCTTAGAGATGAGAAATCACATTTCACATCAGGGGAACATGGATTAGACTAGGTTGGCTGGAACAGAGTATATCAAGGGCAGTAACATGTAATAAACCTGGAAAAATAGTTTGGAGCCAGACTTTGGAGGGTTTTAAGTGATCAGGAGCTCGCGTCTTATCTTACAAGTAATAAGGAGCCCCTGGAGCTTCTTAAGGAGGGGAGTGATGTGGGTAAAAGCTGTAAAGGTACACCCCGCGTGAGCTTTAAGATTCTTGGCCTTGTAATAGTGCTTCTGGAAATGTTGGCCACTTACCATGAGCAGATTTCCATTGCTCCAAGGAAATTAAAGAATAAACTGTCAGTGGGCAAACCAATTAGAGACAGATGTGAATGTGGTCTGGGTCTTTAAAAAACTATGCCCCAGATATGCTTAAATGCTATAAACTGTCCTTGATTAAATTTGCATATTTTGCATGAGGGGGCAGGTTGAGAGCTCCTGGGTGATTGGTAATAGAAGGAATTTCCTGTATCAAAAAGGATGGCCACTGACACTGATGAACCTAAACCCTGGCCTGGTCGGCCAACCCCTTGGAGTTGCCTGAGCCAACCCATGAAGCTGCACTTGACCTCATCCAGGTGGTGGTCCAGCCAGGGGGAAAAATATGGCCTATACTAATGCTTATCCCTGAATAGGAGGCCAGAGTTTAGGCTTCAGCAGTGACAGCACCTAGCACAGTATGGCAGTGGTAACACCTATAGTAGCCCTCATTATGCCCCGGTTAATGGAACAGTGGGAGTGCTCACTGTATTGCTTGGGCCCCAGAATAAGGGAGGGGTGCTTGGTTCCAGCAGAGTGAGGGCATCTTCTCGGGAGCCAGTGGCAGCAGGCAGTAGAGTGGGCAGTGGTTCAAAGCAGCAGTGTGAACATGGAGCATCAGATCCAAGGGTAGCACAGTGAGTAGTGACTGTGGGCCCCAGCAGCAGGAGGCAGCAGAATGGTCAGTGGCACAAATCTCAGCAGCAGCATAGTGGGCAGGGGCATAGGTCCTAGCAGAGTGGGCACAAGCATGGGCAGTATAGAGGCAGATCCAGCATAGCTTTTTACTTACTGAAAACTGGAATTGATGAAGGCCTTTCCACATTGCAGCCCACATAGTACCCAATGGTCATTAGATGACCTCCTTCCCAGGGATAATTTGGAGGACCAAGGGATGATTCTTGGGAGGTGGCTTGCTTTCTGGTGACAGAGGGGAAGTGAAATTTTCTATGTAGCCCCTGTGGAATAAAGCAGAGGTCTTCAGCAGAGATCTCTAAGAAGGCAAAAGATTTGGTACATGCCCTCCTCTCACCCAAGGCATCTCCAGATTGTCACCTGCCACAACATTCCTCAAGGGAGGATCTTGAACAGTCTAATTTTCTGATTTCTCTCCCACCACTGATATTCTCCACAGACTCAGTTCTCAGTGTTTAGCACACTACTACTCCTTACACAGTCCTCATTCCAGTGATTCTGAACTGTGCTCTCCCTCCCACCCCTCCCCAAACCCCTGATGAGTGGACTGAGGAACACTGAGTGGGTGCTGGTAGGGGGAGGATCCTTGGTGTTTACCATGGTACCTACAAGAAGGCTGCCTACAAGAAGGTAATGAGTTAATGAGCTCTTTACTACAGGTGATCTTGACCCATGATGTGGGTCAGTGACTGCAAGAAGTTTCATCATCTACGCGATAGCTCTGGTGTTACTGCTGAGGCTCTTGCTCAATGTCATCAACGCTTTACATTGGGGTAAACTGCAAATATTTATCATCCACCACATAGATCAGATTGTTAAACTCCAAGACTGGGTCCTTCCAAAGAGGGGAGGCAAAGTTTTGGATTTCTAACCTTTGTTTTCCACATTGCTCACTCCTTCCAGGAGGCATTACATTGCTTGTTTTTTGTTTTTGTAATACAGGCATTACCATGTAGCATCTGTGTAATGGGATTGCTGTGGCAAGGTAACCCACATGATAGCAATGAATAGAGGAAGAGAAATAAAGCCCGTGTAACAAGCCCCTCTACTCTTTTCCCTTTGTCCTGGGCTTCTGGCTCACCAATAACAATGATCTAGGGGAAAATTTGGACTTCAGGTTGCAGATCTCTCTCTTTCTTTTCTTTTATTTCCTACTTATTACCTTGGGCTGGCTTGGGAAACAGGTGAAGGCTATTTGTTCAGGTTTGTGGGTTCTCAGGGAAAGCTCATGGTGTTGCTACCTCTCCCATGCCTCATAGCGAGAAGAGGAAAGGGACAGGCCATGGGATAAACCATAACACAACCCATCCTACTTTCAAATTCATGCCATCCACATTTATCACCCAACCCAGATCCTGGTGTCCATTATCTATTGAGCCCTAGGATCTTCTTTCCTCAATGAATTCAGTGCCTGGTTTTTCTCTCCACCCCAATCCTATTTTCATACTAGGAGACTTCAATAGCCATTGCTCAAATACTAATTTCCCAGTTCCTCAATTTACTCAATTCCCATGATCTACTCCTCCTTACCTTACCTCAGCTACACACAGAGATGCTCATGCCCTTGATTTATCCATCATCTGCAAGTGTTTTAGTACTATGTTCACTGTCTCTGAAACTTCTTTATCTAATCATAATGTCTTGTGATTCCCTATTTCCCTATGCCCTACAACCCCTAACTTTGTTCTTCATTCTTACCATGACCTCCATTCTCTCTATTCCTCAGTTCTTTCTCAGGTCCATCAATCCTGTGCTGGCTACCATCTCCTTCCTTCTCTATCTCAACTCCTTGATGAGCTAATTCAGCCTTGCACTATCTTCTACTTTGGAAGCCCCATCCCCTTGTTCTATTGCCAATCTTGCCTTTACAAACCCAATCCTGGATTATTCCTATCATCCACTTCCTTTGCTTCTGTTCCCATGCTGCTGGATAAAGCTGAAGGAAATCACGGAAACCCTGCTGATTGAGTCCACTACAGATTTATGGTATCTAATCTCAATTGGATCTGTACTGAAGGAAGGCAGTCGTTCTACTCCTCCCTATTAGACTCACAATCTCACTCCTCCATAGGAGTTGTTTCAAATTTTATCATCTCTTCTCAAGCCTCCCATGACACCCCTTCCCCCAATTATCTTTACTGAGGACCTTGACTCATACTTCACTGAAAAAAAAAATGGAGGTCATTTGCTGAGAGCTCCCTCTTCTCCCCTCCTTCTTATCTCAACTCACTCAGACATCTTTCCCAATTATATTTTCCTTCACTTCTATCTCACATAAAGAGATGGCCCTTCTCCTTATCAAGGCCATCACCTGTATATGCACCCTTGATCCCTTCTCCTTTCAACTTTTCCAGAAGATTTCACCACTCTCATCCCCAATTTCTCTCTTCTCTTTCCTTCTCTCCCTTAATTACTTTCCCAACTGCCTAAAGACATGCTGATGTCTCCACCATCCTTCAACAGCCCTCACTTGTTCCTTCCATTCCTATTTGTATTATTCCATATTTTTCCTCCCCAACTTTGCTAAATTTCTTGAGAAAACTGTCTATACTAGGTCGCTCTACCTCTTTCTCATTTTTCTAAACCCTCTGCAATCTGGCTTCTGATTACCAAAATTACCAATGATCTCTTTAATGCCAAATATGATGGCCTTTTCTCATACTTATCCTTCTTGACCCCTTTGCAGACTTTGGCATGGTTAATCAACTTCTCCCTTACTGTACACTCTCTCCTTTCTGGTTGTGTGATATCATTCAATCCTGGTTTTCCTCCCACCTGTCTGACTGCTCTTTCTCATTCTCCTTTGCTAGAACTTCATTTTGAAGGGGCAGCTAAGTGGCTCAGTGGATAGAGCTCTAGCCCTGGAGTCAGGAGGACCTGAGTTCAAATTTGACCTCAGACACTTGACACTTAACTGACTGTGTGGCCCTGGGCAAGTCACTTAACGCCGATTGCCTCAGCAAAAAAAAAGAAATCAATGGAACTTCATTTTGATCATGTATTAACCATGAGTGTTCCCCAAGTCTCTGTCCTGGGCCCTCTTTTCTTCTCACTCTATTCTGTTTCACTTGATGATCTCATCAGTTCTCATGGATTCAATGATCATCTCTATGTAGACGATTACCATATGTGTAAACCTAGCCCTGCTCTCCTGAGTCACAGTAACACATCGCCTTTTGGACATCTTGAACTGGTTGTTTCCATAGACATTTCAAAGTCAAAACATCCAGAACAGAACTCATTATCTTTCCCTCAAATCTTCCTTTCTTCCAAACTTATCTATTATTGTCAAGGGTGATACCATCTTCCCGGTCACTCAGGCTCACAACGTCGACGCCATTACTTGCCCTGTATCTACAATCTGTGGCCAAGTTATATCTTTTTTACCTTTACAACATCTCTGACATACATTCCCTTCTCTCCACTCACAAAATCACCACCCTAATTTATGCCCTCATCACCTCTTGCCTGGACTATTACAATGACCTTCTAATTGGTCTCTGCTTCATCTCACCTTGCTCCAATCTATCCTCCATTCACCTGCCAAAATGATCTTCCTAAAGTGCGTATCAAACCCTTCTACCATCCAATAAACTGTAGTAGCTCCCTTCTTTTCCCTTCCCTTCAGGATAAAATATAAATTCCTCTAGCATTTATAGCCCTACATAAAAATGGTCCCCTTCTATTTTTCCAATCTTCTTATACTTTGCTCCCCTTATATACTCTGTGATCCAAATCTGGCCTATTTGCTATTCTTTGAACACTTTACTCCATATCCCATCTCTGTGGCTTTGTACCAGTTGTCTCCCAGACTTGGAATGATCTCTCTCATTTCTCCCTCTTAGCTTTCCTGGCTTCCTTCACATCTCAGCTCAATTCTTACCTTTATTTATTGGTCCCCTCCCCATATCCCCCCAACTCAGAATCTTCTCTATATATCATGTATGTAGGTATTTACACTCAGACTCATCTATTTAGAATATGTGCTCTTGAAGGCAGGGACCATTTTATTGTTGCCTTTCTTTGTTTCCCCAGAGCTTTTCATAATTCCTGGCACATAGTAAGCACTTAATAAATGATTTTTTTAACTGATTATTTCTAGCCCACACCAGATAAACAGCACACAATACATTCTGGACATAATTTGCTTTTCTGTTTCTCATTTCATCAGCTTCCATGTCTTATGCATTTCCTACCCATGAGCCCTCTCCTTCAAGGTCAAGGTCATTGGCACTCTGGGTAGTTTGCCCTCAAGTCAAGTCCAAGATCCTCCTGGGAGCTTGAGAAAGCTAGAGAGATCAGTGGATAACTCCAAACCCATCCTTGCTTGTTTCATGTCCAAGCTTTTTGGTGGAGTTCTAAAAGGTGGACAATATCTGTCTTCTTCAATTCTTAGTATCACAAAATCTCAGGGCTGGACCTTAGAGACCACGTAGTCCAACATGCCCATACAGGAATCTGTTCTACAATGTCCCCAATGATAGCTGTCCAGTCTTTTCTTGTAATGGGAAATCCATTATCCCAGAAGTAGCCATTCTACTTTAGTATAATTTTCATTGTTAGGAGGCAACACTTATTAATCCTATCCTAGTGGTGGTTTTGAGAATAGAAGCTTCCTCCCACATTTGGTGAAATATAATTCAGGCTCCCTCCAGGATAGTAAAGGAGTATGGTGGACAAGAGTGAGAATAGAAGAGTAACAAAAAATAACGTTAAATTAGAATAGTGATAGTGGCTTGTATTAGGAAGAAGTAGTGTAGAGTCAATTGGGGTAGAAAAAATAGGATAGAATTCATTGAAATAGAGACAGGTAGTGTAAACTGGAAGTGAGATTGGTGGAAGGGATTACAGCTCACTCTGCAGAACTCTGTGGGTGGAGCCTTGGGCCCTGAAGGGAAGCCAGGCCAGGAATGAGTCTTTCTTGTTTCTATTCCAACCCACACTTCTAGGTTCTGACCTCAATACTCAGGAATGCTTCTTGGAAACAATGCAATGTCTCTGGAATAGAGTGAGGAGGTTGGTGAAGAATAACCCACTGGGCTATGCAACCTCACCCACAACTAGAGAGGAAATGGGTGCAGATATCCTGCTCTCCTATGGTATCTGAAGGACTCCCTCCCCATCCTTCCCTTACTGTCCCCTGTCTCTTTCCTCTTAGTTCCAAATAGACTACCCACCACCCCCATTGTACAACCATCTAAGGTTTCCCTCCTTAAAGGCTCCTCCTCCTCAAGTCCATAGTGGAGAAGCCAGAGAGACATCCATCCTCAAATCCTAGGAGTGGGGGAGGGACTGGTAGAAGTTGGGGGGTAGGGAAGAGACAGATCAATGGGGAAGCAGACAGGATCTAACATTATGTGGAGAGAGCATCATTAATAACAACTGCTGAGCTAAATAGTGCTTTACAACTGTGCAAAATGCTTTTTTAATAGATGGTCTCACTTCGTCCTCAAAACCACCCAGTGAGGTAGGTGGTAACAGGTATTTTTATCCCCATTTTACGGATGTGCCTCAGACAGGTTAAATGAATTACCCAAAGTCTCCCAATTTTTTTTTTTCTCTTTCTGGGGGAAGGATGGGTGGGAGAGTCAGCTGTGAGTCCAGTGCTTGAGTTAGCTTGGACATGAGAACCTCCCTGTTTATTTTCTCCTTAGGTGGGGATGGGGGGGGGATGGAGGTGGGCAATGAAGCAACAGAAACTTGGACTTGTACCCCTCCTTCCCCCCATACATTCAACTCCTTTGTTTGGGCTTTTAGGCATTAAGAGAGACCTAGGCAGAGAGAGGCATAGAATGACAGGCAAAGATAGAGATTATTAAGAGGCAGAGAGAGAAGAATGTGAGAGAATACCTGAGACAAAGAGAGAGTGTGTGTGGGTAGAGAAAGACACACAGAGAAAGAATGAGACAGACAGAGAAAGGCCAGTTAGTCCCCTGGGGACAAAAGCAGGTTGTATTACTATGAGTTTTGATTGAAACCGGACTTAACAACAAAACAATGTAAATGAGACAATGAGAAGGGGTGGGGTGAAAGGATGGGGAAAGGGCCTCTTCTCTGCTGTCTGTGGTTGGGCCTACCATGGTTGAAAAGGAGCATACTAACTCCCAGAAGTCACCCTCCCACTGCCCACTGACACTGCAGGACATGTCCAATAAGCTGAACTGTGGCGGGGACTCATTTTGTAGGGAGAGAATGGAACTGAGAGCCCAGGAGAAGAACCGGGGCATCTCCTCCCTTGTTCCCCTGCCCCTGACTGCTAGTTCTTTTCTAGGTTGTATCTGGTTCTCTCAAGGACCCAAGAACTTTCTCAATGTATTGATCAGTTGTGCTGACTTTTTTTTTTTCCTTTCTCTCTTTAAAAACAATAAAAACAACAACAACAAAATAAAACCCACTATTTGTAATATGGGATGGCTCTGGGGGAGGGGAAGGGAGAGAGATACATGGGATATACTACGGTGATGCAAGAACAGAAAACATCACTGTCAAGGACCTAGAAGTCTGGTTACCTCTCCCTCACCAGACCCAGGTTTCTGGCTCACTCATCAGGGCAGGGAACAGGCTAAATGGCTACTCCCTGCGTTAGTTCGGGGCCACCACCTCCCCTAATTAACCTTATTAGTAGCCTCTTGCTCACTCATGGTCAGGGCCACCCTTGGTGGGGAGTAAGAGAAGAGTAACTGAAGCCTGTTTTCATGGGGGTCACCAGCTTGGCTTCCTCCCAGTGGCCAGGACCTGTGTTTATCCCCTCAAGGCAAACCCTGCGCCCCTTCTCACTCACTTCCTTTCAGGGACCCACGCCTCTCCCTCACACGCCTTCATTTTCTATGTCTCGCTTGTCCCCAAGAACTAAACAGTATCCTAGTTTTCCAACTACCTTCACAACATGGCAGACCCTCTAAATCCCCTCTTACTGCTCTCTCCAAGTTCTTCCTCCCATGAGGAGTCTAAACATCTGTCACTACCCCTCCCCTTTTATTTCCTAATTCCACACTCCCCTCAGGAACTTTGACATCATCCATGCACAGTTATGAAGAAAATATTTTATATGCCATGAAATAAGCAATATATAAATGTAAGATAATCACTACTCCCCTTAGGGACCCAAGCACCTGACCCCCAGTCATTTCTCTTGGAGGTTGGGGGAGCAGTTAGGTGGCTCAATAGAGTGCCAGACCTGGAGTCAGGAAGACCAGGTTCAAATTTGGCTTCTGCCGTTTACTAGCTGTGTGATCCTGGGCAAGTCATTTAACCTTTGTTTGTCTCAATTTCCTCATCTGTAAAATGGGGATAATCATAGCACCTACCTCTCAAATGAGATAAATATCTATAAAATGCTTAGCACAGTGCCTGGCATAAAGTAAGCACAATACAAATGGTAACGATTATTATTCTTTTTCACCCTCCCTTTCCTCACCACAGGCACCCAGGTTATCTGGCTCCCTAGCTCTGGTTCCTGGAGTCTTCCAGAAAGGAGAATAGCTGGGTCCTCATTTTTTCAGATGCCTGATTCTCAAGAGGTAAAGGAGAACTGGCAATCGTGTTATGTGTGTTAAGGGGTGAAGAAGTCAAATACCTGGGTTCTGGAGGGAGAGTTAGGGGTTTGGGGTGGAAAGCTGATGAGCATGAGTGAAAGCTTGGAGTTAAGATACCTCAATCACATGGTGAGAGTGGAGGTCCAGGAGTGTGCTCACAATGTCACCAATCAGGTCAGGGTGTTCAGTTCCAGGTTAGGCAATTAAGGTACCAGGAGCAGCCAAGTCAGGTGAGGGAATTTGTTTGGGCCCCAGTGTCCATACCCTGTGTTACCTGATTCCCTTACACCTCTGCTGAACTAGCAGATGCGGCAGCCGATTAGTCCACAACTCTTGGCCACACCAACCCACCCCAGGGCAACTTCCCGCCCCCTGCCCTTCCTCTCTTCCCCTCCCCTCTCTGCTGGGTGACTCCTGCCTGGGGAATGTACAGCCCTACCATAAAGGACCCAGTGCCCAGAGCTGCCATCAGTCAGAAAGCAAGATGGGCATGACTAGGGCAGCCCAGATGGGCCAAGGGAAGGGTCGCCCACTCACCCTGATGGTGCTGCTGGTGGTTGCCCTCCTCCTGCCAGGTAGGAGACAAGGGAGCCTGAATGTTTGGGTCCTCTCTGGGAGCAGGAAGTATTGCTGAACGGGAATGAAGAGAGTACCCTTGGGTACTTCAAGTTTGAGAATCAGAAAGAGACTGAGATTAAGAACTCCTGGGTCTTTGGGGAGAGAGGCTGAGTCCTTGGGAGGGTGTGGGATGTAGCATGGGAAGAGAAGGTAACTAGTGATAGAAAGGAGGTGAAGAGATAGGAAAATGAGAATTAGGATTATATTGTCTGGAGGCATTGTGTGTGGGGAGAAATTAGGGGCATTCAATTTCAGGAGATACTACCTTGGGGGGAATTGTCCGCCCTTGCAGGTTTAAGAGTTTGGGAGTGGGCAGGATGGGCCTTAGGAGGTGAGGAAGGGAGTGGGTTTCCTAGGGGAGGGTTAAGTGGTTCTGTAGAACGGGGGTAGATATCAATGAAAGAAAGGAGGATGGATATATTACCAAACAGGACTATCAGAAACTTATATGAGATTGAGAACTTGGAGGAGAAGTCGAAGGGTCCTTGCAAAGTGTGAGAGAAACAAAAACAAAAATCCTGGGACGTCAAGGGGTGGTGGAGATCTGGAGGGAGGGAGGAAAGCAGTGAATGGAAATGTTGTTACTGTTCCCTATAATAATCTACTTTAGATTCTATAAAGCATTTTCCTATGCATTGTTGTTAGCATTATTTTAATTTGTTCTTAATGACTCTGGGTTACTAAGCAGGCATGACTTATGAGATGAAGAAATAGATACTAAGAGGTGACTTGTTTAAGGTCACAGGGCTAGTAAATGAGAGCTGTGATTAGAACCTAGTCCTCTCCTGGTCGTGTGCTTTCTGGTACATCATAAGTGGGACTTGGAGGTTGGAGAGGGGAAAAATCCCAGTGGTTCAGGGAGAAAGAGAAGGGACTAATGAGGGCAAACTGAGCTTGTAAGATGGAGATGGAGCAAGGAGAGCTTTTAGGGAACTGGGGGCAAAATAGAGGTTAAGGAAATCAGAGGTGCTGGGCCCTTAAGGGAATGTATGACCTGAGTGAAGTCAGATTCTGATTCCCCAAGGGACATGGAAGCTTCAGAATGTTTATTTCCTGGGTGGAGAGTAGGGGATGCAAATGATGGAGGAGTGGTGCCTTTCAGGGCCTTAGTCTCAGTGGAGGGAGAAGTTTCAGGGCGTCCCTGAATGGGGGTGTCTTTGGGTGTGGTGTCTTGTCCGGCTGGTATCAACAGGTTCTGAGGCAACAGGCCTGGATGCTCCTGGGTCCAGGCCCCCACCTTAACTTTCCGAACATCACCAGAGGCAGGATGGAGGATGTCCGGGATCCATTCCTAACCCAAATGCTGACTCACTTGAGCCAAGTTTTTTCATCAGTCCCTCAGTTTTCTTGTTTTCTCTATCATTATTCCTCCCTCTCCCCGTGGTGCCGGCTCTTCTCTGTCTTAGTCCTTCCTCACACATTAGCATCCGTTCTCTCTCATTTCTCCCTGGGTCTACTTCCCCATCTCTCTTTGCCCCACTGCCCCTATCTTTCTGTCAGTCTTCTCTCGCACCTTAGTCTCCCCTCCACTCCTGTTGCCTCCCCCTCCCCTTCTCTGTCTCTGTCTTTCTGTTCCATAATATCAAAGTTGAGTCCTTCTGTGGTTTTATCCACCTTTCTCTTATTCTACCTATTTCAGAGCTTCATAAGCCCTGTCACTTCTCAGCAAGCAGGAGATCAAGGTCTCCTAGTAATGTTAGACTTTTGGAGTGTGTGGGGGGGGTGGGAGGGAGGGGTGGTTGGGGAGAAAAGAGAAGATTCAGAGAGCTGAGTAATTGATTGTAACAGGGATGAAGGAAGACACTTTTATGATTCTACTGAGCTTTCCTCTCCTCCCCCAGGAACCCTGGCTAAAAGCATCCGGGCCTTCTCTGATCCCTGTAAGGACCCCACCAGAATCACCTTTCCCAATGATCCCTGTATCACAGGGAGTAGTGGTTCCAGTGGCTCCAGTGGCTCCAGCGGCTTTGGTGGCTCCAGTGGCTCCAGCAGCTCCAGTGGTTCCAGCGGTGTTGGTGGCTCCAGCGGTTCTAGTGGCTCCAGCAGCTCCAGTGGTTCCAGCGGCTCCAGTGGCTCCAGTGGTTCCGGTGGCAGTTCCAGTGGCGTTAGTACTTTCCACAGCTCCAGTAGTGGTTCTAACAGCGCCAGCAGTGGTTCCAGTGGCTCCAGCAGTTCCCAGGAGTCCTCCTACTTTATTTCCTCTCAGTCTGACTCTGTCCCTGTTCTATCATCTAGCTGGTCATCCCAATCTGGATCTGGCTCCTCCAAACCTGGATCTGTCATCTCTCAGTCCTCTTGGATGTCCTCTAATAGCGGTGGTGGCAGCCCTGCTGTGTCTGTCTCTGGTCTAGCACCCTGTGGTCCAGACAATCCTTATTCACACTGCAGTGGGGGCCCTCTCCCATCCTCCAGCTCCAGCTCCAGCTCCCACTCCATATCTGGGGGCCATAAGCCTGTGGTGGTGGTGGTAGAGCAGCATGGTTCTGGTGGCAACCGGGTAATAGCGGGGCCTCCATGCAGCAACGGTGGGGCTCCTGGCAAGCCTTGTCCCCCTATCACCTCCTCTAACTCCTATGGTAGCTATGAAGTGGTAGGTGGGTCCTCTAACAGTTACTTGATCCCAGGTATGACCTATAGTAAGGGTAAAATCTATCCTGTTGGCTACTTCTCTAAGGAGAACCCCCCCAAGGGTTCTCCAAGTGTCCCCAACTTTGCTGCTGGACCCCCTATCTCTGAGGGGAAGTACTTCTCCAATAACCCCTTCATCTCCAGCCGTGGTTCCAGTATCTCTTACCATTCAGGAGGCTCTTCCCCACTTGTTATTTACCAGCCTGTGGGCACGGGCGGTGTCCAGACTGGGAGCTCTGTGCTTCAGCCTTGTGGGTCTGGTTCCCAAATCTCAGTGGGGCCCTGCTCCTCCTCTTCCTCCTCCTCCTCCTCCAGCTCTGTGGTTCACGGTAGCTCCAGTGTGTCCAGCAGTTCCATTTCCTCCCACCCTTGCGGGAGTGGTTCCCAGGGCTCCAAAGGGCCCTGTTCCTCTGTGGGCTCCAGCTCCCTCAGTAGCAAAAATGTGATTCTCCAGCCTTGTGTGAGTGGCTCTACCTCTTCTGGCAAACCCTGTGGGTCCTTGTCCTCTTCTTCCTTTGGATCCAAAGTGAGTGGGAGTCTTGAGGGCTCCCCTCAACTAGATCCTTCAGCAGGGGCTAAGCCCTGTGGTTCTAGCTCTGGCAGCATCCCCTGCCGTTCCATTCGTGACCTTCTGGCCCAAGTGAAGCCACTGGGGCCACAGTTGGCTGATCCTGAGGTTTTCTTGCCCCAAGGAGGGCCCCTTGAGAGTCCTTGAGTGTATGCGCACACACACACACACACACACACACACACACACACACACACACACACCAATTCTCTTCTTCCATCACCTTGGGATGATGGAGAAAGCTCCAGGAATATAAAGATCCCAGCATGAGGCTGGCTCCACTTCCTATCTATAATTCAAGAGAGCTCCTCATCCCAATATGGACAAATCTCTGCATCACCTTGGTGATGCCCATTGCTCCCACAACCCTACCCCTTCATTTGCTGTAGACAATGAATTTCATCCTCTAATACTCTTCCAACCAAAAAAGTTCTGTTGGACAATTAATTAAGCTTCTGCTTAGACAATTAATCATTGTCCAGCCCACCCCAACACACAATATATTCTCTCCAAAGTTGTGGCATCTATCATCTTGGCTATCAGCCAAGCATCCCTTCTGTCAACACCTCTCTTACAACCCCCACTTCCCAACCTCTTTTCGTCAAACCCAATTGGGTCAAGCCCAATCTGTTACTCGTATGTCTCATCCTACTGCTTTGGATTTTCAAGTGGTGGAATTATTTTATCCCCTTAACAATGAACTAAATAGTACTTCAGGCACCTGGCGTAGCTGCTGGAGCCCAAATGCCTCCAACCACATCCATTCCTGTCCCTGGTCCCCCAGTCAACTCCCTACCTAACTACCCTTTCCTCAGACTTCAGAACTGTTCTGGAGGGGAGATGGGGTATCCTTAGAGAATGGAGCCGGTTCCCCACTCTCTCTGGAGCCTAAAGCTGATGGTAGATCAATAAAACATATACCGAATTTCGGCTTTGTGATTTTTGTGGTCCTCTTAATGTTGCTATGGTCCTCCTTTGGGTTCCCTGCCCCATGCCTGCTGAGGTTACCTGTCCTCCACACCTCTCCAAAGAACCCCAAATTCTTCTCATTTCCCCAAAGGTTTGTTAGCCCCTGTAGAGACTTTTGTCCCTCATTTCCCAAATGAGGTAAAACATGTCCTGTTTGTTTTCCTGAGAGTGTCTCCTGTCTCCCTACAAAGACTTTCTGGAGGTTGTTTCTACTTCCCACTTGGTCACCTTGCCTCAATAGACTTCATCCTCACCTGAGGCCAAGGATGAGATTACTTGAATTCCAGGGACAGCTGAGCCCATGGGAAAGATCTGAATACCAATCCATATGGGGATAAAAACAATCACAGGACCACATTCCTGGCCAATGAACAAGAAGCCCATAGTGCTGATGTATCCCAAAAGTTAGGAGAGGAAGACAAGAAAGGAGGAAACACTTTAGGGTGAGGGTAGTTGAATAGGAAGGCTAGATCCCAGGCCTAGATAAGAAAGGTTCCAGCCAGGTGACAGCTAGAGGAGAACTGAAGCAGATTGTATCTTGTCCTGTCTTCACCTGGCCTGGTTTGGCCCATTCTCCTCACCTTCTGAGTTTTAGAGTAATCTTCTCCCCCTCAGAGGGAGACATGTTCTCATGTCTCAAGAGAAGGAAAGATAATTGCTTCCCTGGGAAAGGGATGGGAAAGGAGTGATCACTTTGCAGGAAAAGAAGGCTCTTGGGAAGAAAGAAGGATGGAGGGAGGAGGAGGAATTATTAGTTATTAAGTGATTAAGACTGTCATATTCTGGGGAGAAGGGACTGAGGGTGGAGAGTAGGGGGTATGTGGGAGAGGCTAGTTGACCTAAGGAAGGTAAGGGAGGGACAGCAGGAAGAAGAGTGTGTGTGTGTGTGTGTGTGTGTGTGTGTCTGAAGGAGAGAGAGAAAGAGAGCTTTCTTGTGCACAATAGAAAAGAGGGAAGGGTTAAGGAGAATTGGAGTGTCTTCATATCCAGGGAGGTGGGGACAGGAGAAGGAGTGGGTGAGTCTGGGGGTGGATTGGGGAAAGGTTCTCCTAGCACTGGAGTATCCCTGTGCCACATTGAGAGCTGGGATACCTTCTCAAAGGCTCAGGGCTTGGGATGGGCCAGGATGTGGGAAACACCTTATTCTCCCTGGGGCATCCAAGTGACACTTAAGTACTTACCATGACTTGGATTAGGGATCTGAGAGGAATGTATGATTTATAGCTTCCTAAATCACTGGCTTGGCCTGTTCCTACACCATGCCACCTCCCTTTCTAAAAAGAGGATAAAGTGCTGGCAGTTCTTGGGGTTACAGGAGACAGATACAAGGCGCAGAAGAGATGCAGGATCGTAGGACTTGGAGCTGGGCTTTCCTGGGTCTGTTTATGATCAGTCTTCATCTCCCAGGTATGGAGGTTATTGGACTGAACACCTGGGTCCTTGGAGGGAGCATGGGTTATAGTGAGAGAATCCAGGTCTGTGGGATAGGGGAATGAAGAGGGGAGTGTTTTATTTCTGGGTCTCTGGGGGCAAGTAGGAGTTGGAAGGGAGGGTGGAATGTGGGAAGGAGTTACAAAACATCTGAGTGCCTGAGGGAAGTGAGGGTGAAGATCTGAACTAGGAGGCTAGATGGTCCCTGTAAGGAGCAGGAATTAAGGGGAAAGCTCTGAGGCCAGAAACCTTTGCTGTTTTTTTTTTAACCTACCCTATTTCCCTCTTCTTTCCTACTTCACCCCACTGGGGTCCCCAGCTTTCTCTGCCAGGAGCATCAGCTGGACAGAGGAAACAACCCTGCAGGACTTGGGATTTGACCCCCTGCTTTCTGGATACCCCTCCTTGGCAGAAGAACCCTTGGGACCCTCAATTCCTGACCATCCTTGGCTCAAACCAGATCTTCTATCTGATAGCTCAGAGACTATTGTTCCTTTGGGGCCCAATGATTCTCCATTTGACTATTCTTGGCAGCCTGGGAATTCTGGGCTCCAAGGATCTCTCCTGGATAAGGGTGCATCAGCCCAGGGCCCGCTGCCGTCTGATGATACTTGGCAAGTGATGGCTCACTCATATGACGATTCTCCGCCTGACAGTCCTTCCCATCCTATTGATGCTTTGCCCTCTGTGGCTAGTGGGTCCCAGACAGTAGTTACCCCTCCAGGCTCAGTCAGCGCTTCCCCTGATACCCCATCCCTCCTCAAGGACACTGAGCCTAAGCGGCCTCCCCGTTCTGATCCTCTAGGGCCACGGGCAGAAATCCCTACCCGGCGCTCTCGCTGGTCCCTCAGCAACCGAATTAGTCAGAAGCCTTTGCCTGGTCACCCGTGGGGTACTCAGGACATCAATCCTGAGGTGTCTTGGGGGAGTCAGGGTCTTGGGACTGGTTGGGGAGGAAGGCCCATTAGGTTTCCTATGGGAAGCTGGGGAATTAGCAATCAATACCCAGGTACCAGCTGGGGGAACCCAAATCAGTATCCAGGTACTAGCTGGGGGGGTAATAATAAATATCCAGGTACCAACTGGGGGATTAACACTAGATACCCAGGTACTACTTGGGAAGTTAATAATTGGTATCCAAGTATCAGCTGGGGAGGTAACAATGGATATCCAGGTAACAGGTGGTGGAAGTATAATCAATTTCCAGGGAACATGTGGGGAATTAATAATCGATACCCTGGAGCCCTCCGCCTTCCCAAACCTTCCTGGAATGTCCCTCCCAGATACCAAAATCATCCCTGAGAACCTGGATTCCAGTGGGGTCTGGGAGTGTATACATGGCCCTGGAGAGAAAAGGAGAAATGTGTCCCAGGGTCAGGTGTAAGATAGGTGGATTTACTCTGTTCTCATGCACTTAGATATTGACCCAAATTTAAGCACCTGAATTTCAAATTTTTCCCTAACTCCTCAGTTCTAGCTGGCAACCACCCTCCT
>NW_020949642.1:0-30716 GCF_900497805.2 Vombatus ursinus
GACAGAGCTACTTAAAAATGGTTTAGTTTTTTTTTTAGTTTTTTTTTGGTGAGTTATCAAACTTCCCCTTACCAGCAATCTTTTTTTTTTTTTTTTTTAAGCTAGGCAATGGGGTTAAGTGACTTGCCCGGAGTCACAAAGCTAGTGTTATGTATCTGAGGCCAGATTTGAACTCAGGTCCTCCTGAATCCAGGGCTGGTGCTCTATCCACTGTGCCACCTAACTGCCCCCCTTACCAGCAATCTTCAAGCAAAGTCTGGATGTCCATTTTTAAGACACGAGATCTATTCTTTAAGTGAGAGACTAGGATTGAGGATCCCTAAGATCTTTTCTGACTCAGTGTTCTTGTAGTTCAAAATGCCAAATGAACAATAAAGATAATATAGTTCTGGGATTTTACATCTGAAAAGGAAACAAATGTATTTTAGGCAGAGGCTATCCTTTATTTTACCACACAAAAAATGTAAAAGGCTCAAAGAACTCATCAGAGCCCATAAAAGATATGGAAAAGACACAGAGTTCTCATAGCAGCTCGTAAACAGTCAGCACAATTCTCCTTTTGTGGTAGGTTCTGCTTTTCCACCAGGGTCTTGAGAGTCCTTACAATTCTGTACTACCCTGTGGCTTTGACTCCCCAGGGAAGATAACTGAAGCTGAGGTAGTTAACGGGACACATTCCAGTGGATTCCTAGAAATTCCAAGGAATCTTCCAAAGTCCCTCTCAGTCTCACAATGCTACGGAGCTGGAATCTGGAATCTCCCCGCCTCCTCTCAAAGGAACCATAGCTTTGGGGCTGATGTACAGATAATCCCCTGTCAGTTACACCTGCATTGTCTAAATAACTCTTGGTGATACTTGGGAGTAAAAGCCTTCTGCTTTCCTGTGTCTTGGCATTAGTCCCTTCCTGGCCTTCCAGCTTCACATGTCTGAACTTCCTCTTCAGGATTTCTTAATTCCCCAATTTGAGGTTACTCACAAGGCAACCCCCAATAAGTCTTCCTTCTCTAACTAGAAAGTATTACGCTACCTAGGAAATCCCTCCTTCTCTAACTAGGACTTTAGGAGTGACATTGTCCATAAACTTACCAAAGACTCAGCTTTCTTATGTTTTTGCCTTAGGCAGCTAAGTGATGCCGTAGATAGAGAGTTGAACCTGGAGTCAACAAAGATCTGAGTTCAAATCCAGCCTCAAACACCCCTCCCCCAGGTAATCTCTCAGCCTCAGTTTTCTCATCTATTAAATGGTGTTAATAACGGTACCTACCTCCCAGAGTAGTTGTGAGGAGAAAATAAGACAATGTTAGTAAAGTATTTTGCATATTAAAAACATATTAAATGCTAGCTATTATTATAATTAGGCCTCTAGACAGCCATCATTAGCTCTTGAGGGAAAATCTCTTCCCTACCTTTCCTCCCCTAGATTAATCTGAATAAAAAGGGAAAAGTGAAAGAATCATTTTTATAAGTCCTTAGAAAGGATAGCTCCTCCTGGGAGTCCATCTTCAGATCTGAGCTAAGCCAGTCGTCTTAGGGGCAGCCCTATCTGGAGTATCTTTAGTTCTCTTAACAATGTGACATTCTGTTGGAAGAAAGGTATGGCCATGCAAAGAATCTAAACAAAGGCTCATTACCAGATAAAGATGGGGAAAAGTTCATGATCAACCTCTTCCCAAGCTAGAGGGAAGGGAAAAGGAGAATGGAAGGACTGGAGATTTAAACAACTATAAATAGACAAAATCTGTATGCAGATCTACATTGCTTTATTAAGGAGTATGTATTTGTATTTATTAAAGAGTGTCCTGACTAAAATATTGTGGACTGGAGCCTTGTAGACAAGCCTATTGTTCAAGATCTTTAATTCAGATCATACAATGTCGATTCCAGGCAGACTGGATTTGGACTGTTGAATTGAGACAACATCACTTCTTAGAAGATGCCAGCAAACACAGAGAATAGAATCATGAAGTAGCACAGACTAGCACAGAGTGTTTAATAAATACACGTGTTTAATATGGGTTTCTTAAAGAAGTGAATGAAGAGCAATCAATTAATCAATAAACATTTATTAAGATCCTACCATGTACCAGGCACTATGTTAAGTGCTGGGGATACAGAAAGAGACCATCCCAGTCCTCAAAGAGCTTACAATCTAATGGGGGAGACAGCAGGCAAACAAATGTATATAAAGCAAGCCATATACAGGATAAATAGGAAGTAATTAAGAGAGTGAAGGCGCTAGAATTGAGAGGAGTAGGGAAAGGCTTTCTCTAGGAAGTGGGATTTTAGCAGGGACTTAAAGGAAGCCAGGGAGGATGCCAGTCTGAGCAGAGGAGGGATAGGTTCCAGGTATGGGGGACAGCCAGAGCAAATGCCATAGAGCCAAGAGATGAATGTTCCTGGAACAGCTAGGAGCCTGGGGTCATTGAATTGAAGAGTGCGTGTTAGGGAGCAAGGTGTAGGAAGACTGGAAAGGTAGGAGAGGAGTAGTGATGAAGGGCTTTAAATGCCAAAGGGAGCATTCCCTATTTGCTCCTGGAGGCAATGAGAAGCCACTTATGGGGGGGGGGGGGGTGACACAATCAGACCTGTGCTTTAGATAAATCACTTTCTTTAGTGGCTGAAGAGAGTTTGGATTGGAGTGGGAAAAGCTACTGGTAGGCTTTTACAATAATCTAGGTGCGAGGTGATGAGGGTCTGCACTAGAGGGGTCAGTGACTGTGTCAGAGGAAAGAAGGGTGGGGGGCAGCACAGATATTCTGGAGTTGTGACAAAGGTGAAATCAACAGGTCTTGACAACGGATTGGAGGCTGAGAGATAATGAGGAATTCAGGATGACTCCTAGGTTTCGGCCTGAGAGAATGGGAGGATGGTGACGCCCTCTACAGTAATGGGGAAGATGGATGGGTGGGTGGGGAGGATTTAGGGAGAAAGATAGTTCTAATCAGAGTCTCTCAGTAGTAGATAGAGCTGAATGGATTCTTGAAAGATCATCTGATCCAGCCTTCTCCCTTCTGGCAGATGAAGGTCTAAAGGGCAGATAGTGTCTAGCCGCCTGTAGATATTCCCAGGATAAAAATCAATTCAACCCAACAAATACACAGTAGGACAGCTAGGTGGTGCAGTGGTTAAAGTTTTGTACTTGGAGTCAGCAAGACTTGAGTTCAAATTTCACCTCAGTTAAGCTATGTGACCCTGAGAAAGTCTTTTAACTACTTTCGGCCTGTTTCCTCATCTATACAATAGGGCTGATAAGGGGCAGCTAGGAGGCACAGTGGATAGAGCACCAACCCTGGAGTCAGGACGACCTGAGTTCAAATCTGACCTCAGACACTTGACACTAGCTGTGTGACCCTGAGTAAGTCACTTAACCCCATTGCCTAATCCCCCCCCCCAAAATAGGGCGGATAATAGCACCAACCTAATTACATTGGCTTGATTATTTCCTATTTATCTTGCATATAGCTTGTTAGTATATAGTTTTTCCGCATGTTGTCTCTCCCATTAGATAGTGAGGTCTTCCTCAAGGGCAGAGAATGTCTTCTATCTATTTTTGCAATCCCAGTGCTTGGCACAGTGCCTGACATACAATAATAGCTTAATAAATGTTTGTTTACTGACTGTTAGGAACATATTGCCTCATCCCAGACACAAGAGAGTATATTCATCAAAGCACTGCAGCTCTTTCTTTATTTTTTAATATTTTATTTTTTTCTAATTATATGTAAAAACAACTTTTAACATTCATTTTTAAAAATTTTGAGTTCCAGAGTCTCTCCTTCCCTCCCTCCTCCCCCCTCAGACTGTAAGCAATTTCACATGTTATACATATGCAATCATGCAAAACCTATTTCCATATTAGTCATTTTGTGAAAGAAAACAGACAAAAAAAACACATGCAAAAAAAAAATAAAGTGAAAAGCAGTATGCTTCAATCTGCATTCAGACTATGTCAATTCTTTCTCTGCAGATGGATAGCATTTTTCATCATTAAGTCCTCTGGAATCATCTGAGGTCATTGCATTTGCCAAGCAGCACTTTCTGCAAGAAATCTTACCTGATCCTATCAGCTACTAATGCTCTCCTTCCCCTTTTCAGTCCTTCCCAGAAACCCAGTATTTAACTACATTGTATTTATTCTATATATACTGAAACATGTACTTGTTCTCTTCTCCATTAGAATGGAAATTTCTTAGGAGTAGGGAATGTTTCGATCTTTGTATTTGTCTACCCAGTGCCTAGCACAGTGCCAGGCACAGTGGGCTTTTAATAAAATGCTTGTTGATGGATTCTCATGAGGAAATTGCCTCCTATGTGAAGAATACTTATTCTAGGAGATTTTTAAGAGGATAATTCTCTGCCCTAGGGTAGCTGGATGACTCAGTGAATAGTGCACTGGGCCTGGATCAGGAGAACCTGAGTTCAAATGTGGCCTCAGACACTTATCAGCTATGTGACTTTGGGCAAGTCAGTTAATCTCGGTTTGCCTTAATCCACTGGGGAAGGAAATGGTAAACCACTCGAGTATCTCTGCTAAGAAAACCCTGCGAACAGTGTAGTTCCACAGGGTCATGAAGAATTGGACACAACTGAAAGATTACAATTCTGCCATCAGTGAGTTTACAACCTAATAGGCAGAAACAAGGAGTACATAAGTGATTACAATATAAGGAAAGAAATGGGGTCAGTGTAATGCAGGCTTAGAAAGAGCCATGGGAGACTTGAAGAAGACATGTTACCATATAAAGATCACTGAGTCACATTCTGTTTCCCAATGGAGACATTTCTGGTTTTGGTCCTACTGGAGGCAAAGCCAGAGGGCAGGGACCTTCTTGCAAATGCAGGGAGAAGCCTGGAGCCATAGAATGCCAGAGCTGGAAAGGCACTTCGAGAGCTTCTACTCCAGGCCTTCTTAATCTTTTTTGTGTGTCGTGGTCCGCTTTGGCAGTGCCTTTGGAGCCCTTATCAGAAGAGTGTTTGTTGCCTACATTCATCACTGAAGGGAATGCTAAATTTCAGATAGATGCTAGGAAAAAGAAAGATATACTTTTCCTTTTTCTGATCCAAGTTCATGAAATCAAGTTAAGATACTCTGATCTAGTCCAGCTTCCTCATTCTGCAAATGAAATGAGGCTCAGATTTGTTCAAGGTCACACAGTTAGCTGGTGTTAGAAATAGGACTATATCCCTCTCAGAAACAGGGGTAACTAGGAATTTTTTTTCACCTGCAACTGAAAAACCCACACCAAACCAAACAACTATTGAAAGTGAAAGAGAAAAAAACAAGTGAAAGAGAAAACAGCGGAGTTAAAAAGAACAGGAGTCAGACTAAGAAGTTGACTGGAGGACCAAAGGATCAGAAGCTATCCAATCCATAGTCTTCTCTGGTCCTTCAAGGCTTCTCTCCCATCACCTTCCCCTTTTCAGGGTCAGTCTCCATCCCACACTCCATGAGCCTTCATTCCCATCTCCACTTACTGTGGGACAGTAGGGAAGGAGTGCCCCACCCCCATGAAGTTTTCTGTTTACCCCTCCCATAATCTTGTCCTAGTTATGTTCTCAGAAATATAACTTTCTGGTTTTTGGAGGCGCAGTCTTTTAAATATATTTCATGTAACACTGGGTCTACATCAGAGACTGGTTGGAGACTGAATGTGGGGAGAATCAAAGTCAAGGTGGATTGGCTCCGTATGTAAGAATTTCTACGCATGTAGAAATTGAGGGAACGCCCCAAAAGCAAAAGAAGGCAGTGAGAGAGTCCTGGGGAAAGCCTCTTGTCTGCCAGCTTATGCAGAGTAATGGCGCCCTTTAAACAGCATCCCAAAAGGGTGTTCTGGCTGAGCCCTGTCTCTCTGTTCTGCCCACTGGAGGAAACCAGCCTGCAGCCTCAGGTTTCCGGGTGCACTGTGATAATAAAGAGCTGTCAGAGCAGCACCCGTGGGAAGAAGAGTTATTTCACAGTAACGAATAATAATTGCACTGAGGCCCGCCCAGTTTCTCCAACACCCCATGGATCAGAGAGCGGGAAAATATTATTCTTGCCCACAAAGCTAATCACAGTTTCCATTTTTATCTCCTCACGAGGAAGGATGGAGAACCTGGATCACTCATCACATCAAGGGAGCAAAAATGGGGAAGGATGACTGGCCCTTGATTGACTTGTGAGACCCTGGGTCCGGCCCAGCTTCACAGGCCAATGCCCTATCTCTCCCAAAGCAACTGAATTAAAATCCTGGCTTGGGTGCTTCATAACTGTGACCTTGGGCAAAAGTTCACCTCTATAAATTTCAGTTTCTTCATCCGGGAAATGGAAGATAATATTTGCACTATCTCACAGTGTTTGTAGAAATTTGAGCTATTATTTTCAGACCCTGGGAGAAGGAAATAACAACAGTATCCCTGCTTGAGTGTGGTACAGGGATTGAGCCTTGGAGTTACAAAGATCCTGAGTTTGAACCTTGTCTTAGATCTTGGGTCTCAGGTTTCCTCATCTATAAAGTGAGGAGTTTGGACTCTTCAACCTCGAAGGTCTATTTTGGTTCTAAAGCTATGATCCCATGATTCTCTTTGTTGCTGTGTTCAGTTGTTCAGTCCTGTCCAATTCTATGTGACTCATTGGGGTTTTCTTGGCAAAGATACTAGAGTGGTTTGTCATTTTCTTCTCCAGTATGTCCCCATTTTAGAGATGAGGAACTGAGGCAAATGGGGTTAAGTGACTTATCCAGAGTCACACAGCTAGCAAGTGTCTGAGGCCAGATTTGAACTCAGATCTGCCTAATTCTAGGCCCAGTGTGCTATCCACCGTACCACCTAACTGCCCCCAATTCACTTAGCAGAGGCCCTAAAAGAGGGATAAGTATATGGCTCAGTGGGTATAGAAATAGAAAAGGAGTGAGCAGAGTATTTTACGTCTTAGAAGAAGGTAACTTTTACTAGATGGTGACTTTTACAGGACACAGGAGAGCAAGGTAGAGTATAGAGCACACCATCACAATGTGTACTAGAGTAAGAGCCTAGAGGCAGGCAGTGTAGGGTAAAGATGGCAGCTATAGAAGAGAGTGAGACACACTAGAACAGAAGAGTGGGATGGAGAAGCTCAATTCATTAGAATACACGGGCTGATGAGGTCACTGTTAGAACTTCAGCCTTAGCATGGGCTAGTTCATCTACTTGAAAGAGAACTTCCCAGCCTTGGCTACTCACTTCACTAACCAAACTCTTGGTCACAAGGAGGACCAGGTGTATGACTCAATGTTACTTGTCCCTACGACCAGAAAAACAACTCAGAGCAGATGCCAAAGCAGTGGGGGTGGATCAGAGCATCATCTTTATGTGTGAAGTGCAGCACAAGGTTCCTATTATTAGAGATATAAAATATATGAGGACAGGCAGCATGGTGTGGTAGATGGAGGGCAGATGGACCTTGGAGTCATAAAGACCTGGGCCCAAGTCCTGTCTCTGTCATATATGAACTTTGAGACCATAGGTAAGTCACTTAATTTCTCAGTGGTCCCAGGAAACTCTATCAAAGAGAGGAGAGGAGAGGAAATTTGAAACAAGTTACCTATCTCTGTGGTTACATCTCTTAAGGAATCTTGTATGGTCTTAACATGTGTGCAGAAGATAACTTGCCTTTTTGGAGGGAAGTTTTTAAGGCTCCATTTGAAATCCTTAAAAAAAAAAAATTAACATGCAAACACAGTAGACCTCTACCTTTCTGAGTTAACCATGTAACTGTGAAGATGGGTAGGAGTTTAATACATGACAAGTGCCTAAGAGGGGCACAAACCAGAATGCTATGTGAGGTCCAAGAGGGGAAAGGTGGTTACCCATTGGAGAGATCAAGGAAGGCTTAGAGCAGGAGGTGGTATTTAAGTTAGACTTAAAAGAATTGGCTAGAAATGTAATAGGGGTTGAGAGTGGAGCAAAATATTTCAGGCCTAGGAAACAGAATGAACAGATGTGCAGAACAAGGGAAGTCAGTACTCCAGTTTGAGTGGAATATAGAGTATATAAAGGGGAGTGACATGACATAAGGCTGGAAAGGAGATGGTGAAAGGTCTTGACTTCCAGACAAAAGAGTTTGACTTTTTAAATTATTATTATTAATTTATTTATTTTAGTTTTCAACATTCACTTCTACAAGATTGTGAGTTCCAAATTTTCTCCCCATCTCATCCCTCCCCCTACCCCAAGATGGCATGCATTCTGAATACCCCTTCCCCTAGTCTGCCTTCCCCTTCCCCTTCTATTTTTCTGTAAGGCAGGATAGATTTCTATACCCCATTGCCTGTATAACTTATTTCCCAGTTGCATGTGAAAACAATTTTTAACATTTGTTTTTAAAACTTTGGGTTCCAAGTTTTCTCCCTTCCTCCCTCCCCACCCACCCTCACTGAGAAGTGTAGTCATGCAAACCACTTCCACAGTAGTCATGTTGTGGAAAACTGACTTCCTTCATTCTATCCTGCCCCTAGTTTATTCTATACTCTCTTTTGACCCTGTCCCTTCTCAGAAGTGTTTGCTTCAGATGACCCCTTCCCCCAATCAGCCCTCCCCTTTATCATTCCCCCCCCCCCCCCCAACCCCCTTGTCCCCTTCCCCTGTAGGGTAAGATAGCTTTCCATACCCGATTGAGTGTGTATGTTATTCCTTCCTTAAGCCAAATCCGATGAGAATAAGATTCGCTCATTCCCTCTCACCTTCCCTCACGTCCTTTTCACTGTAAAATTGACTTTTTCGTTGTTGTTGTTCAGTTGTTTTAAGTTGTATCTGACTCTTTGTGACCCCATTTGGGATTTTCTTGGCAAAGATATTGGAGTGGTTTGCCATTTCTTTCTCTGGCTCATTTTATAGATAAAGAAACTAAGACAAAGAGAGTTAAGTGACTTGCCCAGGGTCACACAGCTAGTTAAGTGTCTGAGGCCAGATTTGAACTCATCTTCCTGACTCCAGGCCCCGAACTTTATCCACTATGCCACCTAGTTGACCTTTACTTAGCAGGCAATTGGGAGCCACATAAAGCAGAAGTGTAACATGATCAGTTCCACGCATAAAGAATATACATCTGGCAGCAAGATGAAAGAGGGACTGGAGTGGATGAGAATGTAGGAAGGAGGAACTCTTAGGAGACCGTTGCATAAGCCCAGGTGGATGGCCACCTGTACTGGGTGGTGGCAGTAGAAAGAGAGTGGCTCATTTGCTACTTTCTCACACCTAATCTTTTCTCTTTCTCTTGTTCATCCCACTGAGGATCAAGTAAGCTGCTGAGCCGCCACCACCAGAACTTTCCTAGGCCACATAGGAGAGCACGGGAAGAAGTGGAGATGACAGCGGGGAGCAGAGCGCTGCACTGGAAGGGAGCAGTGTTCAGACCAGAGTGGAATCTCTGTAAGGTGGAATACAGGGAGATGATGCAGCCACTCAGCACCTATCTTCCCAAGACATCATTTTCATCATATTATTCCCCTGCTCAAAAACCTCCTTTTGTTTTCTGTACATTTTAAAATGCTTCATTGATGTGCTTTCCCCTCCTCTCCTTTCTCCTTCTTTCCTTCCTTCCTTCCGTCCGTCCTTCCTTCCTTCCTCATTTCCTTCCTCCCTCCCTTCTTTTCTCCCTCCCTTCCTTCTTTCCTTCCCTCCTTCCTTTCCTCTCTCCCTCTCTTCTTCTTTCTTCAACTGAGATAATATAAATAAAACACTTGTGAAACCTTGAAGTGATATATAAATGTTGCCTTTTTTTTTTACATTGTTGTCACCAGTCCTCCTATTCTCAACCTCCAGCCCATCACCTCTCTGTCAAGATGTAGGAAGCACATCTGATCCTCAGGCATCTGGAATTATAGTTGGTCATTGCATTGATCAGAATTCTCAAGTTTTTCAAAAGTTGTTTTTCTTTATAATGTCTTAGTCATTATATAAATTGTTCTGGTTCTGTTCACTTCACTCTGAGTCAGTTCACACAGGTCTGTCAAGATTTCTCTGAATGTCCCTTTCATAGTTTGTCATGGCACAATAATATTCCATTACATTTACGTACTAACTGTGTTTAGTCATTCCACAATTGATGGGTAGTCCCCTTTAACCAGTTCTTTGCTAAAATAAAAGGCATTTCTACAAATATTTTTATATATATGGATCATTTTCCTCTTTCTTCTGTCTTTATGGAGTATAGATCTAGCAGTAGTATCACAGGGTAAAAGGGAATGCACAGTTTAGTGATTTAGGGAGCACACTTTGGGGCAGCTAGGTGGCACAGTGAATATAGTATCTGGTATGGAGGCAGGAAGACTTGAGTTCAAATCCAGCCCCAGA
Organism: Vombatus ursinus; assembly: GCF_900497805.2. Taxonomy (NCBI): domain Eukaryota; kingdom Metazoa; phylum Chordata; class Mammalia; order Diprotodontia; family Vombatidae; genus Vombatus; species Vombatus ursinus. Next base: position 10,313 of record NW_020949642.1, read on the forward strand.
CACTTACTAGCTGCATGACCCTGGGCAAGTTATTTAACCCTGTTTGCTTCAGTTTCCTCATCTGTAACCTAAACTGGAGACGGAAATGGCAAACCATTCCAGTATCTTTGCCAAGAAAATCCTAAATTGGACCATGAAGAGTCAGACACAACTGAAATGACTGAACAACAATAACAACAACTACTACTACTACTACTACTACTACTACTACCACTACCACTACTACCACTACCACTACCACTACCACCACTACTACTACTACTACTACTACTACTACTACTACTACTACTACTACTACTACTACTACTACTACTACTTCTACTACTACTTCCAAATTGCTTTCCAGAACGAATGGACCAGTTCACATCTCCAGCAACAGCGTATTAGTGTACTTATTTTCCCATATCCCACAATAGCAATTTTTGGGGGATCATCTTTGACAATTTGATGGATATGAGATGGAAGTTAGAGTTATTTCAATTTTGTTTCTCATTATTATTTAGAGCATTTCCCCCACATGATTGGTGATAGCTTGCTTTTCTTCTTTTGAAAATTTCCCATTCATATCGGCTGGGGAATAACTCTTATTCTTCTATATTTGAATTCATTCCCTATAAATCTTAAATAATAGATCTTTTTATCAGAGATAGATTTTTGCATAATTAACTGCTTTCTGTTTTTAAGAGTTGTTAGTTTTGTTTGTGTAAAAACTTTTAAATTTTATGTAACCAAAATTGTTCATTTTATTTCTTGTGATCCTCTTTATCTCTTGTTAGATTAACAATTAATCCCCAACTCATAATTGTAAAAGCTATCTCCTTGCTCCTGTAACTTGTTTATGATATCACATTTTGTATCTAGGTCATTTGGCACTTATTGTAACATATAGCAAGAGATGTAGGTCTAACTTATAGAAAGGCTGGTGATTTGTGCGGGTTTATTTTATATCTTGTTACTTTGATGAATTTATTAATTGTTTCAATTAATTTTAGTTGAATCTATTGGGTTCTCTAAGTAAACCATCATTTTATCAGCAAACAGCAATAATGTTCCTCCTCTTTGCCTATGCTTAATCTCTCCATTTATTTTCCCTGTCTTATCGCTACCCCTAGAATTTCTGTACTATACTATATCAAGTACGGAAATGGACATCCTTGATTTTTTGGAAGGTCCTCTGGCATTTCTCCATCATATATAATGCTAGTGCTTGATTTTAGATACTATTTATCACATTAAGGAACGAACAATAATTTATTTCTATGTTTTAAAATTCTTTTAACAGAAAAGGATACTGTATTTTTCAAGGTTTTTTTTTTCCTGCTTCTACACATATAATCTCATGATTTTTGTTGTTTTTGTTATTGGTGTAGTCTGTTATATTTATATCTTTCCTAATATCATATCAAACCAATCTGCATTCTTGTTATAAATCCAAACCAGTCATAGTATATAAATTTTTTTTTTAGGCAATTGAGGTTAAGTGACTTGCCCAGGATCACACAGCTAGTAAGTGTCAAGTGTTTGGTCTGAGGCCGAATTTGAACTCAGGTCCTCCTGACTTCAGGGCCAGCACTCTATCCACTGCGCCACCTAACTGCCCTAGTATATAAACTTTTAAAATATATTGCTTCAGCTTCTTTGCTGGTACTTCATTTAATATTTTTGTTTTTATATTCATTAGGGATAATAGTCTATAGCTTTCTTTCTCAGTTTTGTCTCTCCCTGATTTAGGTTTCAAAACTATATTTGTATCATAATAGCTAGGTAGGTGGTGCAGCAGCCAGAGCACTAGGCTCAGAGGCAGGAAGTCTCATCTTCCTGAGTTCAAATCTGACCTCAGATACTTCATAGCAGCGTCACCCTGGACAAATCACTTAACCCTGTTTGAATCAGTTAAAATGTTTGCCACATTGGAAGTGGCAAACCACTCCAGTATTATTGCCAAGAAAACCCCAAGTGGGGTCACAAAGAGTCAGACGTGACTGAAAAAACTGAACAACAACAAAAGTTAGTATTTATATAGCATTTTAAGGTTTGCAAAGTGCTTTACAAATATTATCTCATTTTATCCTCACAACAACCATGGGATATAGATTTTACTGTTATCCCTGTGTTATAGATGAGGAAACGGAGACAAACAGGGGTCAAGTGCCTTGCCTAACGTCACATGGGTAGTCAGTGTCTAGGGCTGAATTTGAACTCAGGTCTTCCTGACTTCAGGTGCATCATTCTATCCACTGGGTCACTCATAGAAAGAATTTCATAGGATCTCTTCTTTTTATATATATATATATATACATATATATATATTTTTTGCACACAGTCCATATAATGATGGAATTAACTGTTCTTTGAATGCTTAATATAATTCATTTGTAATTCTATCTTGTCTTGGGTTTTTTTCCTTTTGGGAGCTATTTATGATTTAATTTGCTGTTTTATCTCATTGTTTTCATTTTCTTTGACAGTTTCTTTTTTTCTGAGGCCATACTACATTCTTTATTTCTTATTGCTAATCTAGGTATTTTATAGTTTATAAATATTCATCCATAAATGATCTAAGTCATCAGTTTTGTTAGCATATATGTGGTCAAAATAATTTTTAATAATTTCCTTTATTTGTAGTGAATTCTTTTTAATTTTAATATTTTGTTTTCCTCTCTTTGAAAAAAAATAGCTAATGACTTATCTATTTAGATAGCTTTTTCCATGAGAGCTCCTACTTTTATTTATAGTTCAATTATGGTTTTTGCTTTCAATTGTAAACTTTTTCTTTGATTTTCATAATTTCTACTTTTGTATTTGATTGTGTTGTTTTGATTTGTTGCTTTTCTAGTTTGCTTTTAGTTGTATATCCAATTCATTGATCTCTTTTTTTCACCTTTTGTTGAGAGATGTGTTTAGTGATACAAATTTTCCCCAAGGACAACTTTGGATGTATCCCAAATGTTTTGACATGCATGTTGTCTCATTGTGTCATTTTCTTTGATGAAACTATTTTTTATTTATATGATTGATTATTTAACTCATCAATTCTTTAGGATTCAATTAGTCTCCATTTAAATTTTGATCCTTTCATGAAAGAACCTTTATTGATTGTAATTTTTATTATGTTTTGGTCAGGAAAGGATGTGTTTACTATTCTGCTTTTCTGCATTTGTGTATAAGGTTTTTATGCCTAACACATTATTACTTCTTTGTTTCTAGTTGTCCCAGCTCAACTCTAAGGGTCTTGAAGACATCTATCATCTATCTCTGCACCCCTCAGCCTCTGAGCTCTTACTGAAGAGGTTTTCTTGGGATTAATGCTAGCAGCACACATTCTTTTCCTTTTAGACTCTGCACAGAACATCCTCCATGACAGTGGTGCCCAGCTTTTCAAGCATATGTTTCTCCTTTAAATGCCTCATTTGGGGGGCAGCTAGGTGGTACAATGGATAGAGCACTGGCCCTGGATTCAGGAGGACCTGAGTTCAAATACGGCCTCAGACACATAACACTTACTAGCTGTGTGACCCTGGGCAAGTCACTTAACCCCATTGCCTAGCCAAAAAAAAAAAAAATGAGGCATTTGATATAGAGAATCAAAGAATTGCTGAACAAAGTTGTCTCTCTGGCTATATCTATTTGAAGAGGTCCATGACAGCTCAAATGAGATTTGCCTCACAATTCAGACAATTAAAACCAAGTAGGTAAAGAACGTACCTTGCCCAGAGTATGACATGCAGTTGGACACACTGTTCCCTGCTTCCAAAGCTCATATTTTTATTTTTATTTTTAACACCAATATCCTCCCAGTGATGCTATGTGGCTGTGACTCATGATCTCAGAAAAAAAAAAAGCCCAAATCCCAAATAACAACAAAACTCTCTAAAACTCCATCCCCCAAAACTGGGTGGCCTAAAGGACAGCAAGAACAGCAAAGAGATTTAGGTAGACTCCAATAGATTACCAATGAAAACTTGTACACAAGGATTATGAAAGATATTACCTAAGAAATATAAGATTGGAAATGGTATTTGGCTACTCATGAAAGAAAAGGGTAACAGATGATTTTGATTCCATAGGGCAATGGTAGTACAGGTTTGGATGGGAATGAGCAAAACGATTCTTAGAATCAGAGATGAGGAAGGATAGCATTACTGCCGAAGGACGCAGTCTATGCAAAGGCTTAGAGATGAGAAATCACATTTCACATCAGGGGAACATGGATTAGACTAGGTTGGCTGGAACAGAGTATATCAAGGGCAGTAACATGTAATAAACCTGGAAAAATAGTTTGGAGCCAGACTTTGGAGGGTTTTAAGTGATCAGGAGCTCGCGTCTTATCTTACAAGTAATAAGGAGCCCCTGGAGCTTCTTAAGGAGGGGAGTGATGTGGGTAAAAGCTGTAAAGGTACACCCCGCGTGAGCTTTAAGATTCTTGGCCTTGTAATAGTGCTTCTGGAAATGTTGGCCACTTACCATGAGCAGATTTCCATTGCTCCAAGGAAATTAAAGAATAAACTGTCAGTGGGCAAACCAATTAGAGACAGATGTGAATGTGGTCTGGGTCTTTAAAAAACTATGCCCCAGATATGCTTAAATGCTATAAACTGTCCTTGATTAAATTTGCATATTTTGCATGAGGGGGCAGGTTGAGAGCTCCTGGGTGATTGGTAATAGAAGGAATTTCCTGTATCAAAAAGGATGGCCACTGACACTGATGAACCTAAACCCTGGCCTGGTCGGCCAACCCCTTGGAGTTGCCTGAGCCAACCCATGAAGCTGCACTTGACCTCATCCAGGTGGTGGTCCAGCCAGGGGGAAAAATATGGCCTATACTAATGCTTATCCCTGAATAGGAGGCCAGAGTTTAGGCTTCAGCAGTGACAGCACCTAGCACAGTATGGCAGTGGTAACACCTATAGTAGCCCTCATTATGCCCCGGTTAATGGAACAGTGGGAGTGCTCACTGTATTGCTTGGGCCCCAGAATAAGGGAGGGGTGCTTGGTTCCAGCAGAGTGAGGGCATCTTCTCGGGAGCCAGTGGCAGCAGGCAGTAGAGTGGGCAGTGGTTCAAAGCAGCAGTGTGAACATGGAGCATCAGATCCAAGGGTAGCACAGTGAGTAGTGACTGTGGGCCCCAGCAGCAGGAGGCAGCAGAATGGTCAGTGGCACAAATCTCAGCAGCAGCATAGTGGGCAGGGGCATAGGTCCTAGCAGAGTGGGCACAAGCATGGGCAGTATAGAGGCAGATCCAGCATAGCTTTTTACTTACTGAAAACTGGAATTGATGAAGGCCTTTCCACATTGCAGCCCACATAGTACCCAATGGTCATTAGATGACCTCCTTCCCAGGGATAATTTGGAGGACCAAGGGATGATTCTTGGGAGGTGGCTTGCTTTCTGGTGACAGAGGGGAAGTGAAATTTTCTATGTAGCCCCTGTGGAATAAAGCAGAGGTCTTCAGCAGAGATCTCTAAGAAGGCAAAAGATTTGGTACATGCCCTCCTCTCACCCAAGGCATCTCCAGATTGTCACCTGCCACAACATTCCTCAAGGGAGGATCTTGAACAGTCTAATTTTCTGATTTCTCTCCCACCACTGATATTCTCCACAGACTCAGTTCTCAGTGTTTAGCACACTACTACTCCTTACACAGTCCTCATTCCAGTGATTCTGAACTGTGCTCTCCCTCCCACCCCTCCCCAAACCCCTGATGAGTGGACTGAGGAACACTGAGTGGGTGCTGGTAGGGGGAGGATCCTTGGTGTTTACCATGGTACCTACAAGAAGGCTGCCTACAAGAAGGTAATGAGTTAATGAGCTCTTTACTACAGGTGATCTTGACCCATGATGTGGGTCAGTGACTGCAAGAAGTTTCATCATCTACGCGATAGCTCTGGTGTTACTGCTGAGGCTCTTGCTCAATGTCATCAACGCTTTACATTGGGGTAAACTGCAAATATTTATCATCCACCACATAGATCAGATTGTTAAACTCCAAGACTGGGTCCTTCCAAAGAGGGGAGGCAAAGTTTTGGATTTCTAACCTTTGTTTTCCACATTGCTCACTCCTTCCAGGAGGCATTACATTGCTTGTTTTTTGTTTTTGTAATACAGGCATTACCATGTAGCATCTGTGTAATGGGATTGCTGTGGCAAGGTAACCCACATGATAGCAATGAATAGAGGAAGAGAAATAAAGCCCGTGTAACAAGCCCCTCTACTCTTTTCCCTTTGTCCTGGGCTTCTGGCTCACCAATAACAATGATCTAGGGGAAAATTTGGACTTCAGGTTGCAGATCTCTCTCTTTCTTTTCTTTTATTTCCTACTTATTACCTTGGGCTGGCTTGGGAAACAGGTGAAGGCTATTTGTTCAGGTTTGTGGGTTCTCAGGGAAAGCTCATGGTGTTGCTACCTCTCCCATGCCTCATAGCGAGAAGAGGAAAGGGACAGGCCATGGGATAAACCATAACACAACCCATCCTACTTTCAAATTCATGCCATCCACATTTATCACCCAACCCAGATCCTGGTGTCCATTATCTATTGAGCCCTAGGATCTTCTTTCCTCAATGAATTCAGTGCCTGGTTTTTCTCTCCACCCCAATCCTATTTTCATACTAGGAGACTTCAATAGCCATTGCTCAAATACTAATTTCCCAGTTCCTCAATTTACTCAATTCCCATGATCTACTCCTCCTTACCTTACCTCAGCTACACACAGAGATGCTCATGCCCTTGATTTATCCATCATCTGCAAGTGTTTTAGTACTATGTTCACTGTCTCTGAAACTTCTTTATCTAATCATAATGTCTTGTGATTCCCTATTTCCCTATGCCCTACAACCCCTAACTTTGTTCTTCATTCTTACCATGACCTCCATTCTCTCTATTCCTCAGTTCTTTCTCAGGTCCATCAATCCTGTGCTGGCTACCATCTCCTTCCTTCTCTATCTCAACTCCTTGATGAGCTAATTCAGCCTTGCACTATCTTCTACTTTGGAAGCCCCATCCCCTTGTTCTATTGCCAATCTTGCCTTTACAAACCCAATCCTGGATTATTCCTATCATCCACTTCCTTTGCTTCTGTTCCCATGCTGCTGGATAAAGCTGAAGGAAATCACGGAAACCCTGCTGATTGAGTCCACTACAGATTTATGGTATCTAATCTCAATTGGATCTGTACTGAAGGAAGGCAGTCGTTCTACTCCTCCCTATTAGACTCACAATCTCACTCCTCCATAGGAGTTGTTTCAAATTTTATCATCTCTTCTCAAGCCTCCCATGACACCCCTTCCCCCAATTATCTTTACTGAGGACCTTGACTCATACTTCACTGAAAAAAAAAATGGAGGTCATTTGCTGAGAGCTCCCTCTTCTCCCCTCCTTCTTATCTCAACTCACTCAGACATCTTTCCCAATTATATTTTCCTTCACTTCTATCTCACATAAAGAGATGGCCCTTCTCCTTATCAAGGCCATCACCTGTATATGCACCCTTGATCCCTTCTCCTTTCAACTTTTCCAGAAGATTTCACCACTCTCATCCCCAATTTCTCTCTTCTCTTTCCTTCTCTCCCTTAATTACTTTCCCAACTGCCTAAAGACATGCTGATGTCTCCACCATCCTTCAACAGCCCTCACTTGTTCCTTCCATTCCTATTTGTATTATTCCATATTTTTCCTCCCCAACTTTGCTAAATTTCTTGAGAAAACTGTCTATACTAGGTCGCTCTACCTCTTTCTCATTTTTCTAAACCCTCTGCAATCTGGCTTCTGATTACCAAAATTACCAATGATCTCTTTAATGCCAAATATGATGGCCTTTTCTCATACTTATCCTTCTTGACCCCTTTGCAGACTTTGGCATGGTTAATCAACTTCTCCCTTACTGTACACTCTCTCCTTTCTGGTTGTGTGATATCATTCAATCCTGGTTTTCCTCCCACCTGTCTGACTGCTCTTTCTCATTCTCCTTTGCTAGAACTTCATTTTGAAGGGGCAGCTAAGTGGCTCAGTGGATAGAGCTCTAGCCCTGGAGTCAGGAGGACCTGAGTTCAAATTTGACCTCAGACACTTGACACTTAACTGACTGTGTGGCCCTGGGCAAGTCACTTAACGCCGATTGCCTCAGCAAAAAAAAAGAAATCAATGGAACTTCATTTTGATCATGTATTAACCATGAGTGTTCCCCAAGTCTCTGTCCTGGGCCCTCTTTTCTTCTCACTCTATTCTGTTTCACTTGATGATCTCATCAGTTCTCATGGATTCAATGATCATCTCTATGTAGACGATTACCATATGTGTAAACCTAGCCCTGCTCTCCTGAGTCACAGTAACACATCGCCTTTTGGACATCTTGAACTGGTTGTTTCCATAGACATTTCAAAGTCAAAACATCCAGAACAGAACTCATTATCTTTCCCTCAAATCTTCCTTTCTTCCAAACTTATCTATTATTGTCAAGGGTGATACCATCTTCCCGGTCACTCAGGCTCACAACGTCGACGCCATTACTTGCCCTGTATCTACAATCTGTGGCCAAGTTATATCTTTTTTACCTTTACAACATCTCTGACATACATTCCCTTCTCTCCACTCACAAAATCACCACCCTAATTTATGCCCTCATCACCTCTTGCCTGGACTATTACAATGACCTTCTAATTGGTCTCTGCTTCATCTCACCTTGCTCCAATCTATCCTCCATTCACCTGCCAAAATGATCTTCCTAAAGTGCGTATCAAACCCTTCTACCATCCAATAAACTGTAGTAGCTCCCTTCTTTTCCCTTCCCTTCAGGATAAAATATAAATTCCTCTAGCATTTATAGCCCTACATAAAAATGGTCCCCTTCTATTTTTCCAATCTTCTTATACTTTGCTCCCCTTATATACTCTGTGATCCAAATCTGGCCTATTTGCTATTCTTTGAACACTTTACTCCATATCCCATCTCTGTGGCTTTGTACCAGTTGTCTCCCAGACTTGGAATGATCTCTCTCATTTCTCCCTCTTAGCTTTCCTGGCTTCCTTCACATCTCAGCTCAATTCTTACCTTTATTTATTGGTCCCCTCCCCATATCCCCCCAACTCAGAATCTTCTCTATATATCATGTATGTAGGTATTTACACTCAGACTCATCTATTTAGAATATGTGCTCTTGAAGGCAGGGACCATTTTATTGTTGCCTTTCTTTGTTTCCCCAGAGCTTTTCATAATTCCTGGCACATAGTAAGCACTTAATAAATGATTTTTTTAACTGATTATTTCTAGCCCACACCAGATAAACAGCACACAATACATTCTGGACATAATTTGCTTTTCTGTTTCTCATTTCATCAGCTTCCATGTCTTATGCATTTCCTACCCATGAGCCCTCTCCTTCAAGGTCAAGGTCATTGGCACTCTGGGTAGTTTGCCCTCAAGTCAAGTCCAAGATCCTCCTGGGAGCTTGAGAAAGCTAGAGAGATCAGTGGATAACTCCAAACCCATCCTTGCTTGTTTCATGTCCAAGCTTTTTGGTGGAGTTCTAAAAGGTGGACAATATCTGTCTTCTTCAATTCTTAGTATCACAAAATCTCAGGGCTGGACCTTAGAGACCACGTAGTCCAACATGCCCATACAGGAATCTGTTCTACAATGTCCCCAATGATAGCTGTCCAGTCTTTTCTTGTAATGGGAAATCCATTATCCCAGAAGTAGCCATTCTACTTTAGTATAATTTTCATTGTTAGGAGGCAACACTTATTAATCCTATCCTAGTGGTGGTTTTGAGAATAGAAGCTTCCTCCCACATTTGGTGAAATATAATTCAGGCTCCCTCCAGGATAGTAAAGGAGTATGGTGGACAAGAGTGAGAATAGAAGAGTAACAAAAAATAACGTTAAATTAGAATAGTGATAGTGGCTTGTATTAGGAAGAAGTAGTGTAGAGTCAATTGGGGTAGAAAAAATAGGATAGAATTCATTGAAATAGAGACAGGTAGTGTAAACTGGAAGTGAGATTGGTGGAAGGGATTACAGCTCACTCTGCAGAACTCTGTGGGTGGAGCCTTGGGCCCTGAAGGGAAGCCAGGCCAGGAATGAGTCTTTCTTGTTTCTATTCCAACCCACACTTCTAGGTTCTGACCTCAATACTCAGGAATGCTTCTTGGAAACAATGCAATGTCTCTGGAATAGAGTGAGGAGGTTGGTGAAGAATAACCCACTGGGCTATGCAACCTCACCCACAACTAGAGAGGAAATGGGTGCAGATATCCTGCTCTCCTATGGTATCTGAAGGACTCCCTCCCCATCCTTCCCTTACTGTCCCCTGTCTCTTTCCTCTTAGTTCCAAATAGACTACCCACCACCCCCATTGTACAACCATCTAAGGTTTCCCTCCTTAAAGGCTCCTCCTCCTCAAGTCCATAGTGGAGAAGCCAGAGAGACATCCATCCTCAAATCCTAGGAGTGGGGGAGGGACTGGTAGAAGTTGGGGGGTAGGGAAGAGACAGATCAATGGGGAAGCAGACAGGATCTAACATTATGTGGAGAGAGCATCATTAATAACAACTGCTGAGCTAAATAGTGCTTTACAACTGTGCAAAATGCTTTTTTAATAGATGGTCTCACTTCGTCCTCAAAACCACCCAGTGAGGTAGGTGGTAACAGGTATTTTTATCCCCATTTTACGGATGTGCCTCAGACAGGTTAAATGAATTACCCAAAGTCTCCCAATTTTTTTTTTTCTCTTTCTGGGGGAAGGATGGGTGGGAGAGTCAGCTGTGAGTCCAGTGCTTGAGTTAGCTTGGACATGAGAACCTCCCTGTTTATTTTCTCCGTAGGGGGGGAGGGGGGGGGGATGGAGGTGGGCAATGAAGCAACAGAAACTTGGACTTGTACCCCTCCTTCCCCCCATACATTCAACTCCTTTGTTTGGGCTTTTAGGCATTAAGAGAGACCTAGGCAGAGAGAGGCATAGAATGACAGGCAAAGATAGAGATTATTAAGAGGCAGAGAGAGAAGAATGTGAGAGAATACCTGAGACAAAGAGAGAGTGTGTGTGGGTAGAGAAAGACACACAGAGAAAGAATGAGACAGACAGAGAAAGGCCAGTTAGTCCCCTGGGGACAAAAGCAGGTTGTATTACTATGAGTTTTGATTGAAACCGGACTTAACAACAAAACAATGTAAATGAGACAATGAGAAGGGGTGGGGTGAAAGGATGGGGAAAGGGCCTCTTCTCTGCTGTCTGTGGTTGGGCCTACCATGGTTGAAAAGGAGCATACTAACTCCCAGAAGTCACCCTCCCACTGCCCACTGACACTGCAGGACATGTCCAATAAGCTGAACTGTGGCGGGGACTCATTTTGTAGGGAGAGAATGGAACTGAGAGCCCAGGAGAAGAACCGGGGCATCTCCTCCCTTGTTCCCCTGCCCCTGACTGCTAGTTCTTTTCTAGGTTGTATCTGGTTCTCTCAAGGACCCAAGAACTTTCTCAATGTATTGATCAGTTGTGCTGACTTTTTTTTTTCCTTTCTCTCTTTAAAAACAATAAAAACAACAACAACAAAATAAAACCCACTATTTGTAATATGGGATGGCTCTGGGGGAGGGGAAGGGAGAGAGATACATGGGATATACTACGGTGATGCAAGAACAGAAAACATCACTGTCAAGGACCTAGAAGTCTGGTTACCTCTCCCTCACCAGACCCAGGTTTCTGGCTCACTCATCAGGGCAGGGAACAGGCTAAATGGCTACTCCCTGCGTTAGTTCGGGGCCACCACCTCCCCTAATTAACCTTATTAGTAGCCTCTTGCTCACTCATGGTCAGGGCCACCCTTGGTGGGGAGTAAGAGAAGAGTAACTGAAGCCTGTTTTCATGGGGGTCACCAGCTTGGCTTCCTCCCAGTGGCCAGGACCTGTGTTTATCCCCTCAAGGCAAACCCTGCGCCCCTTCTCACTCACTTCCTTTCAGGGACCCACGCCTCTCCCTCACACGCCTTCATTTTCTATGTCTCGCTTGTCCCCAAGAACTAAACAGTATCCTAGTTTTCCAACTACCTTCACAACATGGCAGACCCTCTAAATCCCCTCTTACTGCTCTCTCCAAGTTCTTCCTCCCATGAGGAGTCTAAACATCTGTCACTACCCCTCCCCTTTTATTTCCTAATTCCACACTCCCCTCAGGAACTTTGACATCATCCATGCACAGTTATGAAGAAAATATTTTATATGCCATGAAATAAGCAATATATAAATGTAAGATAATCACTACTCCCCTTAGGGACCCAAGCACCTGACCCCCAGTCATTTCTCTTGGAGGTTGGGGGAGCAGTTAGGTGGCTCAATAGAGTGCCAGACCTGGAGTCAGGAAGACCAGGTTCAAATTTGGCTTCTGCCGTTTACTAGCTGTGTGATCCTGGGCAAGTCATTTAACCTTTGTTTGTCTCAATTTCCTCATCTGTAAAATGGGGATAATCATAGCACCTACCTCTCAAATGAGATAAATATCTATAAAATGCTTAGCACAGTGCCTGGCATAAAGTAAGCACAATACAAATGGTAACGATTATTATTCTTTTTCACCCTCCCTTTCCTCACCACAGGCACCCAGGTTATCTGGCTCCCTAGCTCTGGTTCCTGGAGTCTTCCAGAAAGGAGAATAGCTGGGTCCTCATTTTTTCAGATGCCTGATTCTCAAGAGGTAAAGGAGAACTGGCAATCGTGTTATGTGTGTTAAGGGGTGAAGAAGTCAAATACCTGGGTTCTGGAGGGAGAGTTAGGGGTTTGGGGTGGAAAGCTGATGAGCATGAGTGAAAGCTTGGAGTTAAGATACCTCAATCACATGGTGAGAGTGGAGGTCCAGGAGTGTGCTCACAATGTCACCAATCAGGTCAGGGTGTTCAGTTCCAGGTTAGGCAATTAAGGTACCAGGAGCAGCCAAGTCAGGTGAGGGAATTTGTTTGGGCCCCAGTGTCCATACCCTGTGTTACCTGATTCCCTTACACCTCTGCTGAACTAGCAGATGCGGCAGCCGATTAGTCCACAACTCTTGGCCACACCAACCCACCCCAGGGCAACTTCCCGCCCCCTGCCCTTCCTCTCTTCCCCTCCCCTCTCTGCTGGGTGACTCCTGCCTGGGGAATGTACAGCCCTACCATAAAGGACCCAGTGCCCAGAGCTGCCATCAGTCAGAAAGCAAGATGGGCATGACTAGGGCAGCCCAGATGGGCCAAGGGAAGGGTCGCCCACTCACCCTGATGGTGCTGCTGGTGGTTGCCCTCCTCCTGCCAGGTAGGAGACAAGGGAGCCTGAATGTTTGGGTCCTCTCTGGGAGCAGGAAGTATTGCTGAACGGGAATGAAGAGAGTACCCTTGGGTACTTCAAGTTTGAGAATCAGAAAGAGACTGAGATTAAGAACTCCTGGGTCTTTGGGGAGAGAGGCTGAGTCCTTGGGAGGGTGTGGGATGTAGCATGGGAAGAGAAGGTAACTAGTGATAGAAAGGAGGTGAAGAGATAGGAAAATGAGAATTAGGATTATATTGTCTGGAGGCATTGTGTGTGGGGAGAAATTAGGGGCATTCAATTTCAGGAGATACTACCTTGGGGGGAATTGTCCGCCCTTGCAGGTTTAAGAGTTTGGGAGTGGGCAGGATGGGCCTTAGGAGGTGAGGAAGGGAGTGGGTTTCCTAGGGGAGGGTTAAGTGGTTCTGTAGAACGGGGGTAGATATCAATGAAAGAAAGGAGGATGGATATATTACCAAACAGGACTATCAGAAACTTATATGAGATTGAGAACTTGGAGGAGAAGTCGAAGGGTCCTTGCAAAGTGTGAGAGAAACAAAAACAAAAATCCTGGGACGTCAAGGGGTGGTGGAGATCTGGAGGGAGGGAGGAAAGCAGTGAATGGAAATGTTGTTACTGTTCCCTATAATAATCTACTTTAGATTCTATAAAGCATTTTCCTATGCATTGTTGTTAGCATTATTTTAATTTGTTCTTAATGACTCTGGGTTACTAAGCAGGCATGACTTATGAGATGAAGAAATAGATACTAAGAGGTGACTTGTTTAAGGTCACAGGGCTAGTAAATGAGAGCTGTGATTAGAACCTAGTCCTCTCCTGGTCGTGTGCTTTCTGGTACATCATAAGTGGGACTTGGAGGTTGGAGAGGGGAAAAATCCCAGTGGTTCAGGGAGAAAGAGAAGGGACTAATGAGGGCAAACTGAGCTTGTAAGATGGAGATGGAGCAAGGAGAGCTTTTAGGGAACTGGGGGCAAAATAGAGGTTAAGGAAATCAGAGGTGCTGGGCCCTTAAGGGAATGTATGACCTGAGTGAAGTCAGATTCTGATTCCCCAAGGGACATGGAAGCTTCAGAATGTTTATTTCCTGGGTGGAGAGTAGGGGATGCAAATGATGGAGGAGTGGTGCCTTTCAGGGCCTTAGTCTCAGTGGAGGGAGAAGTTTCAGGGCGTCCCTGAATGGGGGTGTCTTTGGGTGTGGTGTCTTGTCCGGCTGGTATCAACAGGTTCTGAGGCAACAGGCCTGGATGCTCCTGGGTCCAGGCCCCCACCTTAACTTTCCGAACATCACCAGAGGCAGGATGGAGGATGTCCGGGATCCATTCCTAACCCAAATGCTGACTCACTTGAGCCAAGTTTTTTCATCAGTCCCTCAGTTTTCTTGTTTTCTCTATCATTATTCCTCCCTCTCCCCGTGGTGCCGGCTCTTCTCTGTCTTAGTCCTTCCTCACACATTAGCATCCGTTCTCTCTCATTTCTCCCTGGGTCTACTTCCCCATCTCTCTTTGCCCCACTGCCCCTATCTTTCTGTCAGTCTTCTCTCGCACCTTAGTCTCCCCTCCACTCCTGTTGCCTCCCCCTCCCCTTCTCTGTCTCTGTCTTTCTGTTCCATAATATCAAAGTTGAGTCCTTCTGTGGTTTTATCCACCTTTCTCTTATTCTACCTATTTCAGAGCTTCATAAGCCCTGTCACTTCTCAGCAAGCAGGAGATCAAGGTCTCCTAGTAATGTTAGACTTTTGGAGTGTGTGGGGGGGGGGGGGGGGGGGGGTGGTTGGGGAGAAAAGAGAAGATTCAGAGAGCTGAGTAATTGATTGTAACAGGGATGAAGGAAGACACTTTTATGATTCTACTGAGCTTTCCTCTCCTCCCCCAGGAACCCTGGCTAAAAGCATCCGGGCCTTCTCTGATCCCTGTAAGGACCCCACCAGAATCACCTTTCCCAATGATCCCTGTATCACAGGGAGTAGTGGTTCCAGTGGCTCCAGTGGCTCCAGCGGCTTTGGTGGCTCCAGTGGCTCCAGCAGCTCCAGTGGTTCCAGCGGTGTTGGTGGCTCCAGCGGTTCTAGTGGCTCCAGCAGCTCCAGTGGTTCCAGCGGCTCCAGTGGCTCCAGTGGTTCCGGTGGCAGTTCCAGTGGCGTTAGTACTTTCCACAGCTCCAGTAGTGGTTCTAACAGCGCCAGCAGTGGTTCCAGTGGCTCCAGCAGTTCCCAGGAGTCCTCCTACTTTATTTCCTCTCAGTCTGACTCTGTCCCTGTTCTATCATCTAGCTGGTCATCCCAATCTGGATCTGGCTCCTCCAAACCTGGATCTGTCATCTCTCAGTCCTCTTGGATGTCCTCTAATAGCGGTGGTGGCAGCCCTGCTGTGTCTGTCTCTGGTCTAGCACCCTGTGGTCCAGACAATCCTTATTCACACTGCAGTGGGGGCCCTCTCCCATCCTCCAGCTCCAGCTCCAGCTCCCACTCCATATCTGGGGGCCATAAGCCTGTGGTGGTGGTGGTAGAGCAGCATGGTTCTGGTGGCAACCGGGTAATAGCGGGGCCTCCATGCAGCAACGGTGGGGCTCCTGGCAAGCCTTGTCCCCCTATCACCTCCTCTAACTCCTATGGTAGCTATGAAGTGGTAGGTGGGTCCTCTAACAGTTACTTGATCCCAGGTATGACCTATAGTAAGGGTAAAATCTATCCTGTTGGCTACTTCTCTAAGGAGAACCCCCCCAAGGGTTCTCCAAGTGTCCCCAACTTTGCTGCTGGACCCCCTATCTCTGAGGGGAAGTACTTCTCCAATAACCCCTTCATCTCCAGCCGTGGTTCCAGTATCTCTTACCATTCAGGAGGCTCTTCCCCACTTGTTATTTACCAGCCTGTGGGCACGGGCGGTGTCCAGACTGGGAGCTCTGTGCTTCAGCCTTGTGGGTCTGGTTCCCAAATCTCAGTGGGGCCCTGCTCCTCCTCTTCCTCCTCCTCCTCCTCCAGCTCTGTGGTTCACGGTAGCTCCAGTGTGTCCAGCAGTTCCATTTCCTCCCACCCTTGCGGGAGTGGTTCCCAGGGCTCCAAAGGGCCCTGTTCCTCTGTGGGCTCCAGCTCCCTCAGTAGCAAAAATGTGATTCTCCAGCCTTGTGTGAGTGGCTCTACCTCTTCTGGCAAACCCTGTGGGTCCTTGTCCTCTTCTTCCTTTGGATCCAAAGTGAGTGGGAGTCTTGAGGGCTCCCCTCAACTAGATCCTTCAGCAGGGGCTAAGCCCTGTGGTTCTAGCTCTGGCAGCATCCCCTGCCGTTCCATTCGTGACCTTCTGGCCCAAGTGAAGCCACTGGGGCCACAGTTGGCTGATCCTGAGGTTTTCTTGCCCCAAGGAGGGCCCCTTGAGAGTCCTTGAGTGTATGCGCACACACACACACACACACACACACACACACACACACACACACACACCAATTCTCTTCTTCCATCACCTTGGGATGATGGAGAAAGCTCCAGGAATATAAAGATCCCAGCATGAGGCTGGCTCCACTTCCTATCTATAATTCAAGAGAGCTCCTCATCCCAATATGGACAAATCTCTGCATCACCTTGGTGATGCCCATTGCTCCCACAACCCTACCCCTTCATTTGCTGTAGACAATGAATTTCATCCTCTAATACTCTTCCAACCAAAAAAGTTCTGTTGGACAATTAATTAAGCTTCTGCTTAGACAATTAATCATTGTCCAGCCCACCCCAACACACAATATATTCTCTCCAAAGTTGTGGCATCTATCATCTTGGCTATCAGCCAAGCATCCCTTCTGTCAACACCTCTCTTACAACCCCCACTTCCCAACCTCTTTTCGTCAAACCCAATTGGGTCAAGCCCAATCTGTTACTCGTATGTCTCATCCTACTGCTTTGGATTTTCAAGTGGTGGAATTATTTTATCCCCTTAACAATGAACTAAATAGTACTTCAGGCACCTGGCGTAGCTGCTGGAGCCCAAATGCCTCCAACCACATCCATTCCTGTCCCTGGTCCCCCAGTCAACTCCCTACCTAACTACCCTTTCCTCAGACTTCAGAACTGTTCTGGAGGGGAGATGGGGTATCCTTAGAGAATGGAGCCGGTTCCCCACTCTCTCTGGAGCCTAAAGCTGATGGTAGATCAATAAAACATATACCGAATTTCGGCTTTGTGATTTTTGTGGTCCTCTTAATGTTGCTATGGTCCTCCTTTGGGTTCCCTGCCCCATGCCTGCTGAGGTTACCTGTCCTCCACACCTCTCCAAAGAACCCCAAATTCTTCTCATTTCCCCAAAGGTTTGTTAGCCCCTGTAGAGACTTTTGTCCCTCATTTCCCAAATGAGGTAAAACATGTCCTGTTTGTTTTCCTGAGAGTGTCTCCTGTCTCCCTACAAAGACTTTCTGGAGGTTGTTTCTACTTCCCACTTGGTCACCTTGCCTCAATAGACTTCATCCTCACCTGAGGCCAAGGATGAGATTACTTGAATTCCAGGGACAGCTGAGCCCATGGGAAAGATCTGAATACCAATCCATATGGGGATAAAAACAATCACAGGACCACATTCCTGGCCAATGAACAAGAAGCCCATAGTGCTGATGTATCCCAAAAGTTAGGAGAGGAAGACAAGAAAGGAGGAAACACTTTAGGGTGAGGGTAGTTGAATAGGAAGGCTAGATCCCAGGCCTAGATAAGAAAGGTTCCAGCCAGGTGACAGCTAGAGGAGAACTGAAGCAGATTGTATCTTGTCCTGTCTTCACCTGGCCTGGTTTGGCCCATTCTCCTCACCTTCTGAGTTTTAGAGTAATCTTCTCCCCCTCAGAGGGAGACATGTTCTCATGTCTCAAGAGAAGGAAAGATAATTGCTTCCCTGGGAAAGGGATGGGAAAGGAGTGATCACTTTGCAGGAAAAGAAGGCTCTTGGGAAGAAAGAAGGATGGAGGGAGGAGGAGGAATTATTAGTTATTAAGTGATTAAGACTGTCATATTCTGGGGAGAAGGGACTGAGGGTGGAGAGTAGGGGGTATGTGGGAGAGGCTAGTTGACCTAAGGAAGGTAAGGGAGGGACAGCAGGAAGAAGAGTGTGTGTGTGTGTGTGTGTGTGTGTGTCTGAAGGAGAGAGAGAAAGAGAGCTTTCTTGTGCACAATAGAAAAGAGGGAAGGGTTAAGGAGAATTGGAGTGTCTTCATATCCAGGGAGGTGGGGACAGGAGAAGGAGTGGGTGAGTCTGGGGGTGGATTGGGGAAAGGTTCTCCTAGCACTGGAGTATCCCTGTGCCACATTGAGAGCTGGGATACCTTCTCAAAGGCTCAGGGCTTGGGATGGGCCAGGATGTGGGAAACACCTTATTCTCCCTGGGGCATCCAAGTGACACTTAAGTACTTACCATGACTTGGATTAGGGATCTGAGAGGAATGTATGATTTATAGCTTCCTAAATCACTGGCTTGGCCTGTTCCTACACCATGCCACCTCCCTTTCTAAAAAGAGGATAAAGTGCTGGCAGTTCTTGGGGTTACAGGAGACAGATACAAGGCGCAGAAGAGATGCAGGATCGTAGGACTTGGAGCTGGGCTTTCCTGGGTCTGTTTATGATCAGTCTTCATCTCCCAGGTATGGAGGTTATTGGACTGAACACCTGGGTCCTTGGAGGGAGCATGGGTTATAGTGAGAGAATCCAGGTCTGTGGGATAGGGGAATGAAGAGGGGAGTGTTTTATTTCTGGGTCTCTGGGGGCAAGTAGGAGTTGGAAGGGAGGGTGGAATGTGGGAAGGAGTTACAAAACATCTGAGTGCCTGAGGGAAGTGAGGGTGAAGATCTGAACTAGGAGGCTAGATGGTCCCTGTAAGGAGCAGGAATTAAGGGGAAAGCTCTGAGGCCAGAAACCTTTGCTGTTTTTTTTTTAACCTACCCTATTTCCCTCTTCTTTCCTACTTCACCCCACTGGGGTCCCCAGCTTTCTCTGCCAGGAGCATCAGCTGGACAGAGGAAACAACCCTGCAGGACTTGGGATTTGACCCCCTGCTTTCTGGATACCCCTCCTTGGCAGAAGAACCCTTGGGACCCTCAATTCCTGACCATCCTTGGCTCAAACCAGATCTTCTATCTGATAGCTCAGAGACTATTGTTCCTTTGGGGCCCAATGATTCTCCATTTGACTATTCTTGGCAGCCTGGGAATTCTGGGCTCCAAGGATCTCTCCTGGATAAGGGTGCATCAGCCCAGGGCCCGCTGCCGTCTGATGATACTTGGCAAGTGATGGCTCACTCATATGACGATTCTCCGCCTGACAGTCCTTCCCATCCTATTGATGCTTTGCCCTCTGTGGCTAGTGGGTCCCAGACAGTAGTTACCCCTCCAGGCTCAGTCAGCGCTTCCCCTGATACCCCATCCCTCCTCAAGGACACTGAGCCTAAGCGGCCTCCCCGTTCTGATCCTCTAGGGCCACGGGCAGAAATCCCTACCCGGCGCTCTCGCTGGTCCCTCAGCAACCGAATTAGTCAGAAGCCTTTGCCTGGTCACCCGTGGGGTACTCAGGACATCAATCCTGAGGTGTCTTGGGGGAGTCAGGGTCTTGGGACTGGTTGGGGAGGAAGGCCCATTAGGTTTCCTATGGGAAGCTGGGGAATTAGCAATCAATACCCAGGTACCAGCTGGGGGAACCCAAATCAGTATCCAGGTACTAGCTGGGGGGGGTAATAATAAATATCCAGGTACCAACTGGGGGATTAACACTAGATACCCAGGTACTACTTGGGAAGTTAATAATTGGTATCCAAGTATCAGCTGGGGAGGTAACAATGGATATCCAGGTAACAGGTGGTGGAAGTATAATCAATTTCCAGGGAACATGTGGGGAATTAATAATCGATACCCTGGAGCCCTCCGCCTTCCCAAACCTTCCTGGAATGTCCCTCCCAGATACCAAAATCATCCCTGAGAACCTGGATTCCAGTGGGGTCTGGGAGTGTATACATGGCCCTGGAGAGAAAAGGAGAAATGTGTCCCAGGGTCAGGTGTAAGATAGGTGGATTTACTCTGTTCTCATGCACTTAGATATTGACCCAAATTTAAGCACCTGAATTTCAAATTTTTCCCTAACTCCTCAGTTCTAGCTGGCAACCACCCTCCT
>NW_020949643.1:0-10760 GCF_900497805.2 Vombatus ursinus
GAGTAGGAAAGAAGGATGAAGAGGATGTATGGGAAGAAGGAGGGTGGAACAGAAGAGAGAATGTATGCCTTTCAATTCTCAGAGACATAGTAAGATTTACTAAGGCAGACTAGGTAGAGCACTGGGCCTGGAGTCAGGGTGACCTGAATTCAAATCCAGCCTTAAATACTTACTATCTGTACAACCCCAGGCAAATCACTTAACTTCTGTCTGCCTCAGTTTCCTTAACTGTTAAATGAGGATAATAATAGCACCTACCTGCCAGGGTTGTTGTGAGCATCAAATGACGTATATTTATAAAGCACAGTGTCTGGCACATTGTTGCTGTTCAGTCCTGACTCTTTGTGACCTCCATTTGGGATTTTCTTGGCAAAGATAGTGGACTGTCTTGCCATTTCCTTCTCCAGCTTATAGTTGACTTAGGAAAGTGAGGGAGAAAATGTTAATAAAGCAGATAAAATTTAAAATACAAATTTTTTTGGGTCAGTAGAGCCAATTATTAAACACTTACCAGTATGCCCCTGACTAGAACCCAGGACTTCTGACTTCCCCTGTCTAATACTTCTCCCCCTCCCTATTTAATAATTAATTAATTAAATACTAATATATAATTTAATAAATTAAGCCCTCATTATGTGCCAGGACCTGTGATGAAGTAGAGATACAAAGACAAAAATGAAACCTTTCCTGGTTGTCCAGTCCTTTCTCTAGCACCTTGCCTTCCATTTACACTGTGTATATCTTGTACATACATAGTTTACTTGGGCAGCTAGGTTGTGCCATAGTGCACAGAGTGCTGGGCCTGGAGCCAGGAAGACTCATCTTCATGAGTTCAAATCCAGACTCAGACACTTACTAGCTGTGTGACCCAGGGCAAGTCACTTAACCCTGTTTGCTTCAGTTCTTCATCTGCAAAATGAGCTGGAGAAGGAAATGGCAAATCTCAAAGACTTCTACTCAACAACAACAACATAATTATTTGCATAGTTATTTCCTCTATCAAAATATGAGCTCCTTGAAGGCTCCTTCATCTTTCTACATATTCCCAGCACTTAGCATGCAGCCTAGCGCATAGTAAGTGCTTAATAAATGCTTGATGTCTGACGGACTGAAGTAGTCCCTACCCTTGGCCAATCCTTATGACCAGTCCTGCTTAAAAACACAAAGTAAATACAAAGTAATTTCTAGAATGGGAGTTAGATTGTAATGATTTCAAGGCTTTGTTGGAGGGAAGGTTTAAGCGAGCATTTTTTTTTTTTTAGTCAGCAACAAGCATCGATCTCATATTTTTTGCACCTTTCTGTCTAGGTTCTGAAGCCTTCTGAATGAGATTCACAGTCACTCAAAAGGGTTCAGCCTAATAATCCACACAGGAAAAATGAAACTAGATGAAGAACACCAATTCTAGAGCAAAGGTTCTTTTTTTTAAAATCAAGATTGAAGATTATTTATTATAACCAAGTTTAAATATTACAGAAGTGTTCAGTAAAGCAACTGTCAACATCTGAATCTACACAGGGGGAGAATGAACATTCATAAAACGAACCCCAAAGGCATTAACAATAGAAGGATGTACCACAGAAGTTTACATTAGGTGATTTAAGATTTCAGTTTAATAAAACAGTTTGAGAACAGTGTTAATACAGCCAATACTTGGTTATTCAGGAACTGATTCTTCTGTTTGTGCATTATTCAAGCTTTTTGTTTCTCCTCTTATGATTACCTTTTACTCATTTCATTGTAGAGCACAGGAACTTGTTTTAATTTAAAAAGATAATAATTGGTAACTTCATTTCAATGTAATTGGTTTCCTTTGTAATCCTATGTATTTTATGTAGGTAGTGTTCTTATGGAACATTATTCTGAGAAGGGGTCCATAGGTTTCAACGGACTGCCAAAGGGGGCCATGGCATAGAACAAAGATTAAGAACCCAAGTCTAAATCTATAGTATGCTGTTGGATGGATAGACAGCTGAGATGGTTCATCAGAAATACATGCTGATATATGGACATACATCATACATATGATGTATGTAAAGTATATGGACACTTTAGTGAATAACAACCTGGGCTCAGAACTGCATAGGAGGGAGAAAGAAGGTTGATTTGAATTTAGGAAATTTTAGAGTGCTTTCAATAACCCAAGGTTATACCTGAAACAAAACCCTTTCTGCTAAATACTAATATTTTTCAATGATAGTCTTCGAGTATATTCTTTCAGTGATACTATTTAGTTCTGAATCATGGAATACCACCATGTTCAAAGAATCAAAGTTAGGTTACTCAAAGATCAATGGAGAGATGTAAGGTGTATGTCTAATATTTTTTGTGCTACACCACAATCACTACATTCTCTCTGCCCTGTCTTTCCAACTCATTGAGTCTCTTGATCCCTTTGTCGGAACCAAAAGAACACTGTCTAGGTCTATCTCTTACCCCCCAGATCTCTCGATGGGATGACAGCCATTCTGATAAAAGTTAGGAAATTAGTCATAATCTTTAAATTTTCAGTCCCAAACTCAATAAAATAAGGGAATCCGGGCGAGGTGCAGGGAACATAAACCGGTCAATTCACATGAGCACAGTGACAGATAAAGACTCAGGTTGGAAGTGGAGATGCAGAAAGGAATTCAGACTGACCGTTCCTACCTACACCTGCGGGAGGACCGAAGCTGAACCGGAGCAGCTCAAGCTCAGGGTGCCACCTAGTGGCTTTTGCAGAGTTTGCACTCTTGGTAACTATTCTGCCCACCTACCTGCATTCCCCCTTTCATTATTTATATAAGGCAGGTATGCCTGTGGGGAAGAGAATTCCTGAACGTGATTTAAATAGAACACTGCTCCTCTACCTTCCAGGAGTTCACAGACTATCAAGGAGAAAAAAGGCAAGATTTAAGATTTATTAATTTATTATAAATTAATAGTAATTTAAGATTTTTGAGCAGAGGACTGATTTGATCAATCTCACAAAGATATAAATCAATCAGTAAATATTTATTAAGTACCTACTATGTGCCAGGCACTGTGCTAAGTGCTAAAGGTAAAGAATGGATATGAGAGTGAAAAGACTGAAGGCCAGAAGACTAGTTAGGACTAAATCACAATAGTCTAGGGGAGAGGTAGAGATGGCCTGAATTCACTTGAATAAAGGAAGGATTGCAGAGGCATTTTGGAGATGAATCAACAAGATTTGGCCAGTTCAAACATAATGATCACTGGATCAATTAAATTAAATTCAATGCAATTCAACAAGCATTGATTGATACCCTACTATGTGCTAATCAGTTCTTAACCTCAAGGCACTGATGATCTAATGGAGGGAAATGGGCATTAATATAGTACATTAATGTTTTTGGAGGACACATTATCTCACAACGACTCTGTGAGCTAAATATTATTATTATTATTATTATTATTTTTGCTAGGCAATGGTGTTAAGTGACTTGCCCAGGGTCACACAGCTAGTAAGTGTTATGTGTCTGAGACCGGATTTGAACTCAGGTCCTCCAGAAGCATTCAAGACCTGAAGTCTGTCCTCAAAAATCCCAAGGGTAAGATTACCTTTGGGCAGCTAGATGACTCAGTAGGGAAAGTGCTGGGCCTAGAGACAGGAAGAGTTTAAATCTGGCTTCAGACACTAGCTGTGTGACTCTGGATAAGTCACTTAATCCACTGGAGAAGAAAATGGCAAAGCACTCCAGTATTTTTACCAAGAAAACCCCATGGACAGTACAGTCCACAGGGTCACAAAGAGTCACATATGACTGAATGATAATAACGTTATCATTTAATAATTGTAAAGCACTTAACACAGTGTCTGGCACGTAGTAGGAAAAAGTGCTCATTCCCATTTCTTCTTCCCAAGATACAAACCCAGCATGAAGGGCTAAAATGAAAATAAACTTCTATTGGTGTTGTCAACTCTGGTAATAATTGACTAAAGAGTCATAGAGGTTTTGCAATGCTGTTAACTCCAAAAATACCAAAGAGCTCACACAGGTTAAAAGCAAAAAGCTTTCTTTGTTCCATTGGGGGAGGGAAATTAGACACACGTGTTGGGACCTCATCTAGTAGGAGACCTAAGGCAGTGGGGCTGAGCTTTGATTTGTATATTTGCGGGTTCACAAAGAATCAAACAGTGTAGTATAGGAAATGTATTGAGACACAACAGCAACAGTGAGGCAAGGTTGTCTGGTGACAAAAAGTCCATTCTTAGCAGGGCTTAATGTGTGGGCCTACTGGTACTTGCCTGAGCTCAGTTCTGTGATTGAGTAGTAGCAGAGTTCATCCAGAAGGTGATCGCAAAGGATTGTTGTTATGCCAAGCTCAGGGCCCAGTTTGCTTGCTGGGCCTTAGCTTTGGAAAACAGGGTATCTTCCAATAGTAAAAAAAGATAGGAGTTAAAAGAGAAGGGGTGGTCTCGGCATGGAGATCCTGACAGTGTGTTATGGTTCATGGGGTCACGAAGAGTCAGACATGACTGAATGACTGAAGAATAGTCTTACCATCTCATACCACTTCCCTTTACCATCATTAGACCCCTGACAATGAGGACCCTTCTTTAGGAAAATGAGAGAAGACTTGGCAAAAAAAAAAAATAAGCCTCCTCTAATGTTATCCTCTACTCTTAATGCCTATTGGTTTTTACCCAGTTGTGGGTCACACTAGCAATCATAAATCTGCTGCTTGATAAATGAATTAATTACGGGGGATACTGCTATGATTATAGCCCCTCAGTTCCTGGGAGTGGATAGGAACTACGTGTGACCGCACATAATTCATGCCCCTTGGACTCTAGGTGACTTTCCTAGGTGGTTAAAAAAATTCCCTAAATTAGAGAAGCCCCTAAGAAATTTAGGGAATAATTAACTACTGTCATTCATTGCTATAATATTATTATATTGTTATTATATAATATTATTGTCATTTATTACTATAATATTATTGCTATAATATCTGGGCAGGTATGAATCAATTTTTATAAGCAGTATTGCTCAGTGAGTTTAGGCAAAAACTAAAGGAATGGCCAAAGACTGACTCTAGTTAAGGTGAGAATTTTGTGTAAGACCTATTAGGAAATATTGAACTTAATTCCAGTAGTTTACGAAGCACTTTACAAATACTATCTCATTTGTCTCATTTGATCTTCACAACAACCCTAGGAGGTAGGTGCTGTTATTATTCTCATTTTACAGATAACCTAGGGGTTAAGTGACCTGCCCAGGATCACAGGGTTAGTAAGTGCCTAAGGTCAGATTTGAATTCTGGTCTTCTGGATTCCAAGTTCCTCTCTTTTCACTGGGCAAACTTTCTGCCCTAAGAAAATAGACTGGTGAAATAAATAACAGAATAAACAGAACAAAGATGAGTGTTCAAAGATCAGATCATTTAAGGGAAATTTTTTAAAGATGCTCAACATTGATGACCCAGCCAGCAATGGCAGGGAAGCCTCCAAATCTTCCCCATTACGACAGCATGAAGGATAGTAACTTCATTATTGTCCCCACTTATACAGGATCAAAGTAGGCCCTATGCTGAATCCTAGGTCAGTGGCTCTAAAATTTTTGTCCAGATACTGGAGCCAACTGATCCATGATGTGTATCCAGGCTTTCCCTGACCTCCTACTTTCAGATACTAATATCAATGTAGAGGATATTGCTAACACAATAACTTCTCAGTCAGTGGCTGAACCCCTTTCTATTTCCATAGGACCTATTTCTTTCTTTTCTTTTTTTTTTGTGAGGTATTTGGGGTTAAGTGACTTGCCCAGAGTCACACAGCTAATGAGTGTTACATGTCTGAGGCTGGATTTGAACTCAGATCCTCCTGACTCCAGGGCCAGTGCTCTATCCACTGTGCCATCTAGCTGCCCCCATAGGGCCTATTTCTGACCAGCAGCCTTTTTAACTTGTATCGGGGAAGAGACCTCTTTGGGAGATAAGATGCACTATATTGAGTTCACTTGGAGTTTTCTTAAATGCCTCCACAGGCAATGAATGTACTCCTTTGGCCTACACTTTCAGCAACTTCTGATTTGCAGGAGTCAGATCTTAAACAAGCTCCTCTTTGTCTGTGGGTTCAATGTGCTAATGAGGTAGGCTGCAATTTAACAGCAGAATCTGTTAGGATTTGGGCGAGTCGTGGAAAGCCTTTGCCCAGGAATTCCCCAGCACTCTCTGTGCCCAGATGCAAAGGAAGTCATCAAGTCAGTTATTTCTACCCTTTTAGAACAAGATATTTTTATTCCAATCACTTGCAATACTCATAGAATACCTATTAAGAAGCCTGGTAAGGATGGTGATTTGAGGGCTGTAAATTCCTTGCTTTTGTTTACATTCCTGATGACTCAAACACAACAACCATATATCTTGCATTCCCTTATGTGTGAGTTATTTGGGGTTTGTAGATTTGTGTTGCCCTTTTCTTTTCTACATCCATATGTCCTGATTGTCAATATTTTTTACTTTCATCTATTAAGGTTTAATTATATTTGGATGAAGTTTTCCTAAAGCAATATAGAACCATCTTCCCTATCTTCAAAAGTATTGTTGTTCAGTTGTGTCAATTCTTTGTGACCCCATGTGGGGTTTTCTTGGCAAAGATGCTGGTTTGCCATTTCTCCTATTAGCTCATTTTACAGATGAGAAAACTGAGTCAAACAGAGTGACTTGGCTAGGGTCACACTAGTGTCTAAGGTTAGATTTGACTCAGGTCCTCCAGACTCCAGGGTCAAAGCTCTTATCCCCTGCACCACCAAGCTTCCTCTTTTCAAAGGTATAATGGAAGAGAATAGTTAACATTTATACAACACTTACTATATGCCAGGCACTGTGCTGACTGCTTTACAATGATCTCATTTGATTCTCACTACAACCCTGGGAGGTAGGTGCTAGTATTATTCACATTTTACAGTTGAGGAAACTGTAGCAAACTGAGGTTAAGAGACTTGCCCGGGGTTACACAGCTAGTACGTGTGGGAGGTACACAGGATCTTGAAGATACTGTGTTTGAAGGTGTCTGTCTTAATGCATTGTGCAGATAACCTCCTCCTACATTCCCCTTCCTTGGAGGCTTTCAATGCTGATTCTTGACATATGTGTTATATATCCTAGAAGGAAAAATCCTAGCTATGTATTGGGACCCCAATACCTATGGGGTCACAAGGAGTCAACACAACTGAACAATACTTTTGAAGATAGGGAAGAGGATTCTATATTGCTTTAGGGAAACCTCATCCAAATATAATTAAACCTTAATAGATGAAGGTAAAAAAATATTGACTATCAAGACATATGGGTGTAGAAAAGAAAAGGGCAACACAAATCTACAAAAACCTAGCTAAGGTTAGTTACTTAGGTCAGGGAGAATGACACCTCTCCTACTTCTAAACAGAGACTCTCCTCCCAGCCACTGTTTTTTAGGTGATACCTTTTGGGGAATGACTGGGTACTGCAGACCATGAGCTCTAAATTAATCATTAAGCACCTGCAGGAATTTAACCAAACTCAGCACCCCAGCCCCTGCCTTGGTGCCGTGAAAGTGAGGTGGCTTTTTTTAAAGAGGCCGTTGAGCTGCCTGATAATATTAAACCTTTTACTTTGTACTACTCTTAGAGCTGTGGTTCCCACCAATGTGTTGTAACCAACTTACAGAGGTGCTGAGGAATAATTCATACTTCTGAGGGAACTACGGCAATATCCGACATCTGTTGGATGCTATTTTGGTTTACTTGCACTTTGGGCTATGTCAGCAACTTCTCGAACTTTCTTGTTTGTGACGTAAGGTGTTTGGTGCTACAGTTCTGACATCCTATCATTTGTAACATCATATCATTTGTGATGTCATAATGTATATATACATATACATACTTATATACACACATATACATATACACACAATACACACACACACACACATACACACACACATACATACTGCTAACAGGATTTTACTGAGTCAGTCTCTAATCTGAGAATGATAAAACAGCAGGCCAGCTGTTTAATTAATTAGTTTTATTATGAGGAACAGATTTGCAAATCAGGAATTCTCCTGATCAGAATTCCACCTTGCTAAAGTGAAGACAGAGATTATATACCTAAATCAAAAGTGGGAAGGGAGGATGGAAGGTGGATTACAAATAATGTTTTCCTGGGCTTGAGTGGTTGCCCAGGACAGACACACAAATGGAAGACGATGCAATAGTCCTGTGGGAGCAATATTGCTTGAGTACTTGGAAGGTTGTTACTTAGTGGGTCACAAGATCAGAGTTCTGTGACAGGAACAGGTTCTACAATCTTTTTTATTTTATTTTATTTTATTCCATTTTTATTCATTAATTTATTTTGATTTATCAACAATCACTTCCATAAGCTTTTGAGTTTACAATTTTTCTTCCCCTCCCTCCCCACTACCCTCCCCAAGATGGCGCACAATCTGATACAGGCTATACATATACATTCTTATTAAACATATTTTCACATTAATGATATTGTGAGTAAGCCTTAGAGGTTCTATAATCTTTGATTCACTTCACTTCAGGTATCCAGGCAGAAGGATGCCGGTGATCATGAGATTTTTCAAACTTTAAGTGACCAGTTCAAGCTGCATTATGAGTTGCACTCACAAGAGAGAAAATTCTGAAAAATCTAATGTATTAGTATATTCATTCCATATATCATATCAATTATTATAAAAATGATAAATTCCTTCACAATACATACAATACATATTTTCAAACTGCTACCAACTTGTTGGGACATAAATACTAAGGTTTTTTTGACCTAATTACTTAATAAATGCAGTTGTTCAGGTATTTATTTCTTTTGGCCTTTGGAGCACAATGAACTCTGAACCCAGAAAGATTGAGAGTTTCTGCCTTAGAGGGAAGGAGTTGTACTAATGTTCCTCACTCAGATCCTTGAAGATACACTGTCCTGTAGCCTGTTTTATCCCAGCTCTGGACCCAGTGGCTGCCACCTTTTTCCCTTGCCTCCAGGCAGTGACTTCTGTTACTTCTCCTGGTGTTTCTTCAGTCCTTGACCCCTGATGCTATGCTGTAGCAGTTGTCCTTTTGAAAATTAAAATGAGTTACTTGTCAAAAGTCTGATTAACCAAAAATGAAATGTTGCTATCATCAGGACATAAAACCTTGACCACTCTTCAACCCTGCTTCCTGACTTCAGATTCTATTTCTGTCCACTGAGTACATAACTAAGCCTTGAATTTGATCTTAAGGATACTCCTTTGTTGAACTCAGATCTTGTTCTGTTCTTTAATGTGTTCTCTCAAACAGATGAGGTTGAATCCCTCTGTGAGGAGTATATAGCTCATACACTATATGTATGACTTATTAAAAGGAAAACTTTTTCAAATATTTTTCTGCCTGGATTGTAGTATTGGTTGCCCTCTACTTGAGCTGGCAAATCTGCTATATATTGATTCTCAATATGCCTTTGGCGTAGTGCCATGATTATGGCCATCTGTGGAAAAAGAGACTACCTCACTTTTATGCCCAGTCCACATTAAAAATGGCCGTTTTGTAAATGCATCAATATGGTGAGCTCTGGGAGTGTGTACCACAAGATTGCCTAGTGAACTGGCCAAAGTTAGAAATGGTTGAAAGTCTCTAGATAGGGAGACTTCATCTTTTAGAATGTTGTATATGTCAATAGATTTAATTATTTTACTTTCTGCCAGTTAATTGCACACTAAGCACATTGTCTTTTTTAGTTCAACTGAAGATATTACAAAATAAAGCCCTTTCCAAACTTGCCCTTATCCCTACTCATTCCTTAGAAAGTGATTAATAGGGGCAGTTAGGTGGTGCAGTGGATAGAGCACTGGCCCTGAAGTCAGGAGGACCTGACTTCAAATCCGACCTCAGACCAAACACTTGACACTTACTAGCTGTGTGACCCTGGGCAAGTCACTTACCCCCAGTTGCTTCCCCCCCTGCTTAAGAGGGGGGGAAGAAAGAGAGAGTGATTAATAGGTTGAAGACAAAAGACCTTTTCTTAAGTAAATGGATTAAGTATAGAAACCAAAATTAGAACTAAGAGGATCTGTGGTTAAGATCCTTGCCTTCCTCATCCCAGAAGTGATTGACTTTCTCCAATAGCTCCCTTCTCTCATCTAACCCTGCCACCACTAAAGGGCAGGCTGGGATCACTTTATACCTTGATCAGGGGAATAGCCTGCTAGTGTGTCTGCCTGTCTCGTCTCTCTCATTATAATCCATTCTCCATCAGCCACTAAAGTGATTTTCCTAAAATGCAGCTGTGATCACGTTATTGTCCCGCCTCCTCCAATATTCCCATTGCCTCCAGCTGCAAATGCTCTGGCATTCAAAGCTCTTTATGACCTAGCCCAATCTTATCTTTCCGGTGTCCTTACACCTCATTCCCTGACTCTTCCATCCAGTGATACTGACCTGGCCATTTTATGAACAAGACACTCTCAGCTCTGGGAGTTTTCTCTGGTTGTCTCCCACTCTTGGAATTCTCTCCTTCCTCCATTTTGCCTACTGACTTCACTAACTTTCTTTAAGTCCCAACTAAAATCCCTTCTTTTGCTGGAAGCCTTCCAAAATCCGTCTTAATTCTAGTGCTTTTTCTCTAGTAATGACTTTCTATCTACCCTGTATGTAACTTGTTTTGTATATATTTGTTTGCATGTTGTCTCCCCCTTTAGATTGTTGTTCTTCCTTTATTTACTTTTTTTTTTTTTTTGAGGCAATCAGGATTAAGTGACTTGCCCAGGC
>NW_020949644.1:0-10761 GCF_900497805.2 Vombatus ursinus
GAGTAGGAAAGAAGGATGAAGAGGATGTATGGGAAGAAGGAGGGTGGAACAGAAGAGAGAATGTATGCCTTTCAATTCTCAGAGACATAGTAAGATTTACTAAGGCAGACTAGGTAGAGCACTGGGCCTGGAGTCAGGGTGACCTGAATTCAAATCCAGCCTTAAATACTTACTATCTGTACAACCCCAGGCAAATCACTTAACTTCTGTCTGCCTCAGTTTCCTTAACTGTTAAATGAGGATAATAATAGCACCTACCTGCCAGGGTTGTTGTGAGCATCAAATGACGTATATTTATAAAGCACAGTGTCTGGCACATTGTTGCTGTTCAGTCCTGACTCTTTGTGACCTCCATTTGGGATTTTCTTGGCAAAGATAGTGGACTGTCTTGCCATTTCCTTCTCCAGCTTATAGTTGACTTAGGAAAGTGAGGGAGAAAATGTTAATAAAGCAGATAAAATTTAAAATACAAATTTTTTTGGGTCAGTAGAGCCAATTATTAAACACTTACCAGTATGCCCCTGACTAGAACCCAGGACTTCTGACTTCCCCTGTCTAATACTTCTCCCCCTCCCTATTTAATAATTAATTAATTAAATACTAATATATAATTTAATAAATTAAGCCCTCATTATGTGCCAGGACCTGTGATGAAGTAGAGATACAAAGACAAAAATGAAACCTTTCCTGGTTGTCCAGTCCTTTCTCTAGCACCTTGCCTTCCATTTACACTGTGTATATCTTGTACATACATAGTTTACTTGGGCAGCTAGGTTGTGCCATAGTGCACAGAGTGCTGGGCCTGGAGCCAGGAAGACTCATCTTCATGAGTTCAAATCCAGACTCAGACACTTACTAGCTGTGTGACCCAGGGCAAGTCACTTAACCCTGTTTGCTTCAGTTCTTCATCTGCAAAATGAGCTGGAGAAGGAAATGGCAAATCTCAAAGACTTCTACTCAACAACAACAACATAATTATTTGCATAGTTATTTCCTCTATCAAAATATGAGCTCCTTGAAGGCTCCTTCATCTTTCTACATATTCCCAGCACTTAGCATGCAGCCTAGCGCATAGTAAGTGCTTAATAAATGCTTGATGTCTGACGGACTGAAGTAGTCCCTACCCTTGGCCAATCCTTATGACCAGTCCTGCTTAAAAACACAAAGTAAATACAAAGTAATTTCTAGAATGGGAGTTAGATTGTAATGATTTCAAGGCTTTGTTGGAGGGAAGGTTTAAGCGAGCATTTTTTTTTTTTTAGTCAGCAACAAGCATCGATCTCATATTTTTTGCACCTTTCTGTCTAGGTTCTGAAGCCTTCTGAATGAGATTCACAGTCACTCAAAAGGGTTCAGCCTAATAATCCACACAGGAAAAATGAAACTAGATGAAGAACACCAATTCTAGAGCAAAGGTTCTTTTTTTTAAAATCAAGATTGAAGATTATTTATTATAACCAAGTTTAAATATTACAGAAGTGTTCAGTAAAGCAACTGTCAACATCTGAATCTACACAGGGGGAGAATGAACATTCATAAAACGAACCCCAAAGGCATTAACAATAGAAGGATGTACCACAGAAGTTTACATTAGGTGATTTAAGATTTCAGTTTAATAAAACAGTTTGAGAACAGTGTTAATACAGCCAATACTTGGTTATTCAGGAACTGATTCTTCTGTTTGTGCATTATTCAAGCTTTTTGTTTCTCCTCTTATGATTACCTTTTACTCATTTCATTGTAGAGCACAGGAACTTGTTTTAATTTAAAAAGATAATAATTGGTAACTTCATTTCAATGTAATTGGTTTCCTTTGTAATCCTATGTATTTTATGTAGGTAGTGTTCTTATGGAACATTATTCTGAGAAGGGGTCCATAGGTTTCAACGGACTGCCAAAGGGGGCCATGGCATAGAACAAAGATTAAGAACCCAAGTCTAAATCTATAGTATGCTGTTGGATGGATAGACAGCTGAGATGGTTCATCAGAAATACATGCTGATATATGGACATACATCATACATATGATGTATGTAAAGTATATGGACACTTTAGTGAATAACAACCTGGGCTCAGAACTGCATAGGAGGGAGAAAGAAGGTTGATTTGAATTTAGGAAATTTTAGAGTGCTTTCAATAACCCAAGGTTATACCTGAAACAAAACCCTTTCTGCTAAATACTAATATTTTTCAATGATAGTCTTCGAGTATATTCTTTCAGTGATACTATTTAGTTCTGAATCATGGAATACCACCATGTTCAAAGAATCAAAGTTAGGTTACTCAAAGATCAATGGAGAGATGTAAGGTGTATGTCTAATATTTTTTGTGCTACACCACAATCACTACATTCTCTCTGCCCTGTCTTTCCAACTCATTGAGTCTCTTGATCCCTTTGTCGGAACCAAAAGAACACTGTCTAGGTCTATCTCTTACCCCCCAGATCTCTCGATGGGATGACAGCCATTCTGATAAAAGTTAGGAAATTAGTCATAATCTTTAAATTTTCAGTCCCAAACTCAATAAAATAAGGGAATCCGGGCGAGGTGCAGGGAACATAAACCGGTCAATTCACATGAGCACAGTGACAGATAAAGACTCAGGTTGGAAGTGGAGATGCAGAAAGGAATTCAGACTGACCGTTCCTACCTACACCTGCGGGAGGACCGAAGCTGAACCGGAGCAGCTCAAGCTCAGGGTGCCACCTAGTGGCTTTTGCAGAGTTTGCACTCTTGGTAACTATTCTGCCCACCTACCTGCATTCCCCCTTTCATTATTTATATAAGGCAGGTATGCCTGTGGGGAAGAGAATTC
Organism: Vombatus ursinus; assembly: GCF_900497805.2. Taxonomy (NCBI): domain Eukaryota; kingdom Metazoa; phylum Chordata; class Mammalia; order Diprotodontia; family Vombatidae; genus Vombatus; species Vombatus ursinus. The sequence continues at coordinate 2,815 of NW_020949644.1, forward strand.
CTGAACGTGATTTAAATAGAACACTGCTCCTCTACCTTCCAGGAGTTCACAGACTATCAAGGAGAAAAAAGGCAAGATTTAAGATTTATTAATTTATTATAAATTAATAGTAATTTAAGATTTTTGAGCAGAGGACTGATTTGATCAATCTCACAAAGATATAAATCAATCAGTAAATATTTATTAAGTACCTACTATGTGCCAGGCACTGTGCTAAGTGCTAAAGGTAAAGAATGGATATGAGAGTGAAAAGACTGAAGGCCAGAAGACTAGTTAGGACTAAATCACAATAGTCTAGGGGAGAGGTAGAGATGGCCTGAATTCACTTGAATAAAGGAAGGATTGCAGAGGCATTTTGGAGATGAATCAACAAGATTTGGCCAGTTCAAACATAATGATCACTGGATCAATTAAATTAAATTCAATGCAATTCAACAAGCATTGATTGATACCCTACTATGTGCTAATCAGTTCTTAACCTCAAGGCACTGATGATCTAATGGAGGGAAATGGGCATTAATATAGTACATTAATGTTTTTGGAGGACACATTATCTCACAACGACTCTGTGAGCTAAATATTATTATTATTATTATTATTATTTTTGCTAGGCAATGGTGTTAAGTGACTTGCCCAGGGTCACACAGCTAGTAAGTGTTATGTGTCTGAGACCGGATTTGAACTCAGGTCCTCCAGAAGCATTCAAGACCTGAAGTCTGTCCTCAAAAATCCCAAGGGTAAGATTACCTTTGGGCAGCTAGATGACTCAGTAGGGAAAGTGCTGGGCCTAGAGACAGGAAGAGTTTAAATCTGGCTTCAGACACTAGCTGTGTGACTCTGGATAAGTCACTTAATCCACTGGAGAAGAAAATGGCAAAGCACTCCAGTATTTTTACCAAGAAAACCCCATGGACAGTACAGTCCACAGGGTCACAAAGAGTCACATATGACTGAATGATAATAACGTTATCATTTAATAATTGTAAAGCACTTAACACAGTGTCTGGCACGTAGTAGGAAAAAGTGCTCATTCCCATTTCTTCTTCCCAAGATACAAACCCAGCATGAAGGGCTAAAATGAAAATAAACTTCTATTGGTGTTGTCAACTCTGGTAATAATTGACTAAAGAGTCATAGAGGTTTTGCAATGCTGTTAACTCCAAAAATACCAAAGAGCTCACACAGGTTAAAAGCAAAAAGCTTTCTTTGTTCCATTGGGGGAGGGAAATTAGACACACGTGTTGGGACCTCATCTAGTAGGAGACCTAAGGCAGTGGGGCTGAGCTTTGATTTGTATATTTGCGGGTTCACAAAGAATCAAACAGTGTAGTATAGGAAATGTATTGAGACACAACAGCAACAGTGAGGCAAGGTTGTCTGGTGACAAAAAGTCCATTCTTAGCAGGGCTTAATGTGTGGGCCTACTGGTACTTGCCTGAGCTCAGTTCTGTGATTGAGTAGTAGCAGAGTTCATCCAGAAGGTGATCGCAAAGGATTGTTGTTATGCCAAGCTCAGGGCCCAGTTTGCTTGCTGGGCCTTAGCTTTGGAAAACAGGGTATCTTCCAATAGTAAAAAAAGATAGGAGTTAAAAGAGAAGGGGTGGTCTCGGCATGGAGATCCTGACAGTGTGTTATGGTTCATGGGGTCACGAAGAGTCAGACATGACTGAATGACTGAAGAATAGTCTTACCATCTCATACCACTTCCCTTTACCATCATTAGACCCCTGACAATGAGGACCCTTCTTTAGGAAAATGAGAGAAGACTTGGCAAAAAAAAAAAATAAGCCTCCTCTAATGTTATCCTCTACTCTTAATGCCTATTGGTTTTTACCCAGTTGTGGGTCACACTAGCAATCATAAATCTGCTGCTTGATAAATGAATTAATTACGGGGGATACTGCTATGATTATAGCCCCTCAGTTCCTGGGAGTGGATAGGAACTACGTGTGACCGCACATAATTCATGCCCCTTGGACTCTAGGTGACTTTCCTAGGTGGTTAAAAAAATTCCCTAAATTAGAGAAGCCCCTAAGAAATTTAGGGAATAATTAACTACTGTCATTCATTGCTATAATATTATTATATTGTTATTATATAATATTATTGTCATTTATTACTATAATATTATTGCTATAATATCTGGGCAGGTATGAATCAATTTTTATAAGCAGTATTGCTCAGTGAGTTTAGGCAAAAACTAAAGGAATGGCCAAAGACTGACTCTAGTTAAGGTGAGAATTTTGTGTAAGACCTATTAGGAAATATTGAACTTAATTCCAGTAGTTTACGAAGCACTTTACAAATACTATCTCATTTGTCTCATTTGATCTTCACAACAACCCTAGGAGGTAGGTGCTGTTATTATTCTCATTTTACAGATAACCTAGGGGTTAAGTGACCTGCCCAGGATCACAGGGTTAGTAAGTGCCTAAGGTCAGATTTGAATTCTGGTCTTCTGGATTCCAAGTTCCTCTCTTTTCACTGGGCAAACTTTCTGCCCTAAGAAAATAGACTGGTGAAATAAATAACAGAATAAACAGAACAAAGATGAGTGTTCAAAGATCAGATCATTTAAGGGAAATTTTTTAAAGATGCTCAACATTGATGACCCAGCCAGCAATGGCAGGGAAGCCTCCAAATCTTCCCCATTACGACAGCATGAAGGATAGTAACTTCATTATTGTCCCCACTTATACAGGATCAAAGTAGGCCCTATGCTGAATCCTAGGTCAGTGGCTCTAAAATTTTTGTCCAGATACTGGAGCCAACTGATCCATGATGTGTATCCAGGCTTTCCCTGACCTCCTACTTTCAGATACTAATATCAATGTAGAGGATATTGCTAACACAATAACTTCTCAGTCAGTGGCTGAACCCCTTTCTATTTCCATAGGACCTATTTCTTTCTTTTCTTTTTTTTTTGTGAGGTATTTGGGGTTAAGTGACTTGCCCAGAGTCACACAGCTAATGAGTGTTACATGTCTGAGGCTGGATTTGAACTCAGATCCTCCTGACTCCAGGGCCAGTGCTCTATCCACTGTGCCATCTAGCTGCCCCCATAGGGCCTATTTCTGACCAGCAGCCTTTTTAACTTGTATCGGGGAAGAGACCTCTTTGGGAGATAAGATGCACTATATTGAGTTCACTTGGAGTTTTCTTAAATGCCTCCACAGGCAATGAATGTACTCCTTTGGCCTACACTTTCAGCAACTTCTGATTTGCAGGAGTCAGATCTTAAACAAGCTCCTCTTTGTCTGTGGGTTCAATGTGCTAATGAGGTAGGCTGCAATTTAACAGCAGAATCTGTTAGGATTTGGGCGAGTCGTGGAAAGCCTTTGCCCAGGAATTCCCCAGCACTCTCTGTGCCCAGATGCAAAGGAAGTCATCAAGTCAGTTATTTCTACCCTTTTAGAACAAGATATTTTTATTCCAATCACTTGCAATACTCATAGAATACCTATTAAGAAGCCTGGTAAGGATGGTGATTTGAGGGCTGTAAATTCCTTGCTTTTGTTTACATTCCTGATGACTCAAACACAACAACCATATATCTTGCATTCCCTTATGTGTGAGTTATTTGGGGTTTGTAGATTTGTGTTGCCCTTTTCTTTTCTACATCCATATGTCCTGATTGTCAATATTTTTTACTTTCATCTATTAAGGTTTAATTATATTTGGATGAAGTTTTCCTAAAGCAATATAGAACCATCTTCCCTATCTTCAAAAGTATTGTTGTTCAGTTGTGTCAATTCTTTGTGACCCCATGTGGGGTTTTCTTGGCAAAGATGCTGGTTTGCCATTTCTCCTATTAGCTCATTTTACAGATGAGAAAACTGAGTCAAACAGAGTGACTTGGCTAGGGTCACACTAGTGTCTAAGGTTAGATTTGACTCAGGTCCTCCAGACTCCAGGGTCAAAGCTCTTATCCCCTGCACCACCAAGCTTCCTCTTTTCAAAGGTATAATGGAAGAGAATAGTTAACATTTATACAACACTTACTATATGCCAGGCACTGTGCTGACTGCTTTACAATGATCTCATTTGATTCTCACTACAACCCTGGGAGGTAGGTGCTAGTATTATTCACATTTTACAGTTGAGGAAACTGTAGCAAACTGAGGTTAAGAGACTTGCCCGGGGTTACACAGCTAGTACGTGTGGGAGGTACACAGGATCTTGAAGATACTGTGTTTGAAGGTGTCTGTCTTAATGCATTGTGCAGATAACCTCCTCCTACATTCCCCTTCCTTGGAGGCTTTCAATGCTGATTCTTGACATATGTGTTATATATCCTAGAAGGAAAAATCCTAGCTATGTATTGGGACCCCAATACCTATGGGGTCACAAGGAGTCAACACAACTGAACAATACTTTTGAAGATAGGGAAGAGGATTCTATATTGCTTTAGGGAAACCTCATCCAAATATAATTAAACCTTAATAGATGAAGGTAAAAAAATATTGACTATCAAGACATATGGGTGTAGAAAAGAAAAGGGCAACACAAATCTACAAAAACCTAGCTAAGGTTAGTTACTTAGGTCAGGGAGAATGACACCTCTCCTACTTCTAAACAGAGACTCTCCTCCCAGCCACTGTTTTTTAGGTGATACCTTTTGGGGAATGACTGGGTACTGCAGACCATGAGCTCTAAATTAATCATTAAGCACCTGCAGGAATTTAACCAAACTCAGCACCCCAGCCCCTGCCTTGGTGCCGTGAAAGTGAGGTGGCTTTTTTTAAAGAGGCCGTTGAGCTGCCTGATAATATTAAACCTTTTACTTTGTACTACTCTTAGAGCTGTGGTTCCCACCAATGTGTTGTAACCAACTTACAGAGGTGCTGAGGAATAATTCATACTTCTGAGGGAACTACGGCAATATCCGACATCTGTTGGATGCTATTTTGGTTTACTTGCACTTTGGGCTATGTCAGCAACTTCTCGAACTTTCTTGTTTGTGACGTAAGGTGTTTGGTGCTACAGTTCTGACATCCTATCATTTGTAACATCATATCATTTGTGATGTCATAATGTATATATACATATACATACTTATATACACACATATACATATACACACAATACACACACACACACACATACACACACACATACATACTGCTAACAGGATTTTACTGAGTCAGTCTCTAATCTGAGAATGATAAAACAGCAGGCCAGCTGTTTAATTAATTAGTTTTATTATGAGGAACAGATTTGCAAATCAGGAATTCTCCTGATCAGAATTCCACCTTGCTAAAGTGAAGACAGAGATTATATACCTAAATCAAAAGTGGGAAGGGAGGATGGAAGGTGGATTACAAATAATGTTTTCCTGGGCTTGAGTGGTTGCCCAGGACAGACACACAAATGGAAGACGATGCAATAGTCCTGTGGGAGCAATATTGCTTGAGTACTTGGAAGGTTGTTACTTAGTGGGTCACAAGATCAGAGTTCTGTGACAGGAACAGGTTCTACAATCTTTTTTATTTTATTTTATTTTATTCCATTTTTATTCATTAATTTATTTTGATTTATCAACAATCACTTCCATAAGCTTTTGAGTTTACAATTTTTCTTCCCCTCCCTCCCCACTACCCTCCCCAAGATGGCGCACAATCTGATACAGGCTATACATATACATTCTTATTAAACATATTTTCACATTAATGATATTGTGAGTAAGCCTTAGAGGTTCTATAATCTTTGATTCACTTCACTTCAGGTATCCAGGCAGAAGGATGCCGGTGATCATGAGATTTTTCAAACTTTAAGTGACCAGTTCAAGCTGCATTATGAGTTGCACTCACAAGAGAGAAAATTCTGAAAAATCTAATGTATTAGTATATTCATTCCATATATCATATCAATTATTATAAAAATGATAAATTCCTTCACAATACATACAATACATATTTTCAAACTGCTACCAACTTGTTGGGACATAAATACTAAGGTTTTTTTGACCTAATTACTTAATAAATGCAGTTGTTCAGGTATTTATTTCTTTTGGCCTTTGGAGCACAATGAACTCTGAACCCAGAAAGATTGAGAGTTTCTGCCTTAGAGGGAAGGAGTTGTACTAATGTTCCTCACTCAGATCCTTGAAGATACACTGTCCTGTAGCCTGTTTTATCCCAGCTCTGGACCCAGTGGCTGCCACCTTTTTCCCTTGCCTCCAGGCAGTGACTTCTGTTACTTCTCCTGGTGTTTCTTCAGTCCTTGACCCCTGATGCTATGCTGTAGCAGTTGTCCTTTTGAAAATTAAAATGAGTTACTTGTCAAAAGTCTGATTAACCAAAAATGAAATGTTGCTATCATCAGGACATAAAACCTTGACCACTCTTCAACCCTGCTTCCTGACTTCAGATTCTATTTCTGTCCACTGAGTACATAACTAAGCCTTGAATTTGATCTTAAGGATACTCCTTTGTTGAACTCAGATCTTGTTCTGTTCTTTAATGTGTTCTCTCAAACAGATGAGGTTGAATCCCTCTGTGAGGAGTATATAGCTCATACACTATATGTATGACTTATTAAAAGGAAAACTTTTTCAAATATTTTTCTGCCTGGATTGTAGTATTGGTTGCCCTCTACTTGAGCTGGCAAATCTGCTATATATTGATTCTCAATATGCCTTTGGCGTAGTGCCATGATTATGGCCATCTGTGGAAAAAGAGACTACCTCACTTTTATGCCCAGTCCACATTAAAAATGGCCGTTTTGTAAATGCATCAATATGGTGAGCTCTGGGAGTGTGTACCACAAGATTGCCTAGTGAACTGGCCAAAGTTAGAAATGGTTGAAAGTCTCTAGATAGGGAGACTTCATCTTTTAGAATGTTGTATATGTCAATAGATTTAATTATTTTACTTTCTGCCAGTTAATTGCACACTAAGCACATTGTCTTTTTTAGTTCAACTGAAGATATTACAAAATAAAGCCCTTTCCAAACTTGCCCTTATCCCTACTCATTCCTTAGAAAGTGATTAATAGGGGCAGTTAGGTGGTGCAGTGGATAGAGCACTGGCCCTGAAGTCAGGAGGACCTGACTTCAAATCCGACCTCAGACCAAACACTTGACACTTACTAGCTGTGTGACCCTGGGCAAGTCACTTACCCCCAGTTGCTTCCCCCCCTGCTTAAGAGGGGGGGAAGAAAGAGAGAGTGATTAATAGGTTGAAGACAAAAGACCTTTTCTTAAGTAAATGGATTAAGTATAGAAACCAAAATTAGAACTAAGAGGATCTGTGGTTAAGATCCTTGCCTTCCTCATCCCAGAAGTGATTGACTTTCTCCAATAGCTCCCTTCTCTCATCTAACCCTGCCACCACTAAAGGGCAGGCTGGGATCACTTTATACCTTGATCAGGGGAATAGCCTGCTAGTGTGTCTGCCTGTCTCGTCTCTCTCATTATAATCCATTCTCCATCAGCCACTAAAGTGATTTTCCTAAAATGCAGCTGTGATCACGTTATTGTCCCGCCTCCTCCAATATTCCCATTGCCTCCAGCTGCAAATGCTCTGGCATTCAAAGCTCTTTATGACCTAGCCCAATCTTATCTTTCCGGTGTCCTTACACCTCATTCCCTGACTCTTCCATCCAGTGATACTGACCTGGCCATTTTATGAACAAGACACTCTCAGCTCTGGGAGTTTTCTCTGGTTGTCTCCCACTCTTGGAATTCTCTCCTTCCTCCATTTTGCCTACTGACTTCACTAACTTTCTTTAAGTCCCAACTAAAATCCCTTCTTTTGCTGGAAGCCTTCCAAAATCCGTCTTAATTCTAGTGCTTTTTCTCTAGTAATGACTTTCTATCTACCCTGTATGTAACTTGTTTTGTATATATTTGTTTGCATGTTGTCTCCCCCTTTAGATTGTTGTTCTTCCTTTATTTACTTTTTTTTTTTTTTTTGAGGCAATCAGGATTAAGTGACTTGCCCAGGC
>NW_020949645.1:0-5347 GCF_900497805.2 Vombatus ursinus
TCCCATGGCTTGTCTCTGTGTGGTGATCCGGCTGAGAACCGAGGACCTGGGAATGGGTAAGACTCTGGCGGTGCACTTCTTTTAAGAGAAGTGGGTACTGGCGCACGACTGGCAGAGGGTCAGCGTGCGGCCCGTATAAGTGGCGCCCAACGTGGGGCCGAGGAAATAGGCCAGAGGCCCCGTGGACCAGCTGGTCTGGTTGCGGGAAGAGAGACGAGACCCTTAGCCGATAGGGCTAAGGAAGGAGGATGGGACAGTTGTTTGGTAAGGTCCCGGATCGGGAGGTGCAAGGGAAAGAAGTATATAAAAGAGTGAAAGAAGCAGAAATTAGTAGTGAGGAAGAGTCTAGGAGTGAGACAGACTCAGGGAGTGAGACAGAGGTCACTGGAAACAGGAAATGGGAAAATAATCAAGAGAAAAGAAAGCAAGGCCGAGCAGGAGGGCAGGAGCGGGAGAGCAGTAGCCGGGAGAGAGCAGGAAACCGTAGCAAGGAAAGCCACGTGGAGAGACGGCCCCCTCCCCCACACTTAACCGACGGAGGGAGGACCTGGGCCCCTTTAGAATGGAAGAAGTTTAAGGAGTTAAAAGAGGCACTAAATACAGCCTTTGCAGCTGTTTCCCAATGTGCCCTTTGGGCTTTTAGTAAGATTCAGGCTTTGGGGAAACAAAGGCCCTCCCTGACCAAGATTAAAAAGGGTCCTGATAAAAGCTTCCTGGATTTCGTGGCCTGCCTCCAGGCAGCCGTTTGGAGAGGACTATCAGAGGTGCTGAAAACAAAACAGACTAAATTGTACTATCTATGCGGGAAAGCCAGTCATTTTAAGGCACAATGCAGCCAGAAATCTGGTGGAGCCTGCCCTAAGGCAATTTGTTACAATTGTAACAAATCCGGCCATTATGCTAAAGAATGCTGCAAGCCAGTTGGGAGGTGGGGCAAGGAGAGCCCCTTAGCAAGCTTACCAGATGGAAGCTCCACCCCCTCAGAATGCGCCCTCGGGTCTGCATCAGGAAAATCTACTTTACCCGGTGGTTCGGACTTCCCCTTTACAGCAAGCGAATTTTCCAAATCGACCCCAGTGGTTGCTGGTTTGAGATACAATTTATGGGGAAGAGATATTTTGAAGGCTTGTGGTGCATCTGTTTATATACCACCCCCCCAGGATTTTTAATTGGGGCCGTTGGGCAACAAGAGAAATTTTATTGTATCAGACCCACTCCTCTAACATGGAGATCTAATAACCCAGTCTGGGTACCCCAATGGCCCCTCCCTGCAGAGAAAGCCCAGGCTTTACGTGATATAGTGCAGCACCAGTTACAGGTGGGGCACATTGAGCCCACATCCAGCCCCTGGAACAGCCCAGTGTTTGTAATAAAAAAGAAATCAGGGAAATTTCGAATGTTAACAGATCTCAGGGTGGTTAACACCACCCTAGAGCCCATGGGAACCCTACAGCCTGGCCTTCCCTCTCCTAATTTAGTGCCTTCTGGATGGCCTGTGACAGTCATAGACATCCAAGATTGTTTTTTCTCTATCCCATTATCCCCAGAAGATAGAAAGAGATTTGCCTTTACCATACCCACTACCAATAATGCAGGACCAGATTTAAGATATCAGTGGAAGGTCCTGCCCCAAGGAATGTGCTGCAGTCCCACCTTATGTCAGGCTTATGTGGGAAGAGTGCTGGACCCTATCAGGGACAAATGGCCTAAAGCCGCAATACTTCACTATATGGACGATATTTTATTAGCCACCAGCAGTCATGAGACACTAGCAAGATTAGTAAAGGAAACTGTCTCTGCACTTGCTCATTATGGTTTGGTGGTGGCCCCTGACAAAGTCCAACAAAATTACCCACTTATATACCTAGGCCTTCGTATGGAGGCTGTCTCTATTAGCAATCAAATTCCTGAACTAGGGCTTGATAAGATAACCACTTTGAATCACTTCCAAAAGTTAGTGGGACAGATCCAATGGCTCAGGGCCCGCACACCCATTCCTCCTGCTGTAATGCAGCCTTTATATGATATATTAAAAGGAAATTCAGATTTAAACTCCCCTCGGGCATGGACTCCTGCTGCTAAGGCAGCAGTGTCCCAAATATTCTCACTTGCTGCCCAAGCCCAGACCGCCAGATGGGACCCCAAAGGTAGAATAGAAGTCTCCTTAGTCAATCAACAGAGTCCTTTTTGTGTTATACACCAAGGTCCCAAATTGTTAGAATTTGTATATGCAAAGAAGGCTCACAAGGTACTGCCAAATTATTATGAGATGTTAGGGGAACTAGCCTTAGCTGCAGTACAAAGGGCTGTCCACTTGTCTGGACAGCGACCTTTACTTTACTTGAATTTTGAACCTGGACAGAGAGAAGCCATTATGCAAACCTATTGGTCTTGGGCGCATTGCTCCCAATGGGCCGAGATAAGTCCTCATTCCTCCTGTCTGCTTCTCCCTATGCTAGAGCAAATAACCTTAGTACCACCCCAAAGAAAGGTTATGGGAGAACCTGTTCAAGGCTCAAATGTTTTTACTGATGCTACAAAAAACTATAAGGCCTCTATTTATCATGAGGCCTCCAAGGAAATAACAGTATTAGAAACCCCCTATGACTCTACTCAGAAAAATGAGCTCTTTGCCATCCTCCAGGCTTGCCGTAAATATCCTGAGCCTATAAACATAATCTCTGATAGTCTATATGCAGTAAAGGTTCTTAAATGCATAGAGGACGCTGTCCTCCAACCTCATAAGTCCACCATATCCTCTCTCCTGAGGGAATTACAACAAATTTTGTTGCAGCGAAAAAACCCCCTTTACATTCTCCATGTTTATTCTCATCAGTCCACCTCAGGAGGCATTTTTGAAGGCAATGATGTAGCGGATCGTGCCTTACAGTGCTCCCTACTGCCAGTCCTCACCCCTCCTGAACAAGCCCATGATTTTTTACACCTACCAGCGAGCTCCCTGAGACGCCTGTATGGTTTAACTCGCGAACAGGCTCAACAAATTGTGAGGCGATGTGTGCGCTGTGTTCCTTTTCTCCCCCCTCCACCCAGTAAGGGGATTAACCCACGAGGTCTTTTTCCCAATGATTTGTGGCAAATGGATGTCACTCATCTTGGCCGTGTCACTATCCATGTCTGCATTGATACTTTTTCCAAATTTATAATGGCCACTGTATCCAGTAAGGAGAACACCCCATCAGTTATTAAGCATCTGTACCATTGTTTTGCCTCTGTGGGGATCCCTCATGTCATTAAAACTGACAATGGGCCTGCCTATTTATCTACACAAATGACTGCCTTTTTTACATCCTTTGGCATTAAGCATGTTACAGGGATCCCCTATAACCCCACAGGTCAGGCTATTGTTGAGCGAGCCCATCGTACCTTGAAAGCTACCCTCAGTAAACAAAAAGGGGGAGTAGGAGGTCGGGGCTCAGGGCGGTGGCCTACCCAAGCAGATGTGGATAAAGCTTTATATACATACAATTTTCTCTGTCTAGATAGAGACACGGGCCTATCCCCTAGCATGCTACAGCTAATAACACCACCCACTTGTAATTCATCTGGCCCCTTAAAAACAGCACTACATGCACCATCCCTTAACCAGAAAGTCCTCTGGAAGGACGATGAAGGAAACTGGCAAGGCCCATCTGTAGTGTTGTGGAGAGGGCCGGGGTATTTATGTCTTACAGATGCTGATGGCCAGAGCCGCTGGGTACCAGAAAGAAGAACAAAACGAGTTGAAGAAGCCCCGGGAGAGACAACAAGGACGGGAGAAGAAACACAGTCAACAGAAAATTCAAAGAGAGCAGAAAGAAAAGACAGTTAGGATGTCTAATCTGAGTAAAACTGTTTTCACTTTTGCGCGATCAGGACTTTGCTACAGGTTGCACCAGCTCCAGTGCCCTGGGAGACACGAGAGAATGGCTGGGGCACTTGGCGTTGGCAGCATCCATCTTCGAGGAGTTCCAGATACAGGACTTATATAGTGGACAGCAATTGCTTGCCTCAAAAATAGAGGAACTGGCCAATAAATTCGTCCAAGCCCTCCAAGTGCAGGCTGATATTGATCAGCAGCTGGAGGAGCAGATTGAAAGAGTAGCATTGGCTACTCAGGACATTGGGGATGAACTTATGTGGCTGGAATTGAGACAGCAGTTGCCATGTGATGGCTGATATTGATCCATTTGTGTAACACCCTTAAACCATAACGCCACTTGCGACACCGTTTCACAAAGTATATGACACTCTTTTCTTTTCTATTTGATGTAATGTTACCTGTGCCTTTTCCCAGATCTAGGCTACAAATCTTTCCTCTGTACTCCAGGCTTTGCGGGTGTTGATTAGACTGGCATGGTACATATCTGACACTTGGCACCAACACGAGACTGATGATATTGTTCATCACCTTAGTGATTGGATTAAGCATATGTCTTTCCCCTCCCATCCCCTCCTTTGTAACCCATTGGGTATTTGTTACCCCTTTTGCATTTATACTGTTATTGTTACTACCCACTATTTTAGGAGGTTTTCTTAGGATTCTTAGAGGTTTTGTAGAGGCACTCAGTACCGAAGGCCTAGTATGGAGACCCCGTCTCCACCCCTCTATTAAACAAAAAGGGGGAATTGTGAGGGACTGTCTGATGTTGGCAGCTGCCAGTCGGGTACTGTGGCATGGGTAAGGTAAGATCTGGGTATTTTGGAAGTCGAAGCAGGGACTGTGGTAGGCAGAGTCGTGTGTACTGGGATGGGCTGGATTCGGAGAAGCCATGAGGCAATTGGGCAGTGCTCTGTGACATAAGCTGGGTGCAAGGAAGTAGCCGAGCCTGAACTCCTGAGGCAAGGGGCGGTGCCACGTGGGAGTGGGATGGCAGAGGACTGAGTTCCCTCTGCTTAGTCCCCTCCCTATATGCAACGTCATCCCCAGATGCCTCTTGTGACCTTCCTGACCTTGTGCAGCACTGACCCAGTCCCCTCCTGAGTCTGACTTCCTAGGTCACGTACTCTTGTCTATGCGTCAATCCCAGATGCCTCCTTCCTGTATCCAATCCTAGCCTCCTACGTCACTCCCTCCCCCTTGGTGTGCTAAACTCAGACAGCCCCTTCCGGTATCTGACCCTACAATCATTGGCTAGTAGCGGGCTGGGGAGGAGGGGCTAAGTAGGTACTTAGGAACAAGCGTGGTCAGAACACGCGCGCGCTCTCCCCTGGCTCCTGCCTGTTGCTCTGGCCTTGCTGCTTGGGCTTGCTATGATGGTTTGCTGTGTTGGCCTCTGAATAAAACTCTGGTGTTGGTGCCTTCCCATGGCTTGTCTCTGTGTGGTGATCCGGCTGAGAACCGAGGACC
>NW_020949646.1:0-1215 GCF_900497805.2 Vombatus ursinus
AGAGCCCTCACTGTTAGGACATAGGGAAATTGGAGGGCACTCCAGTCTGTATCTATGTTATCAATAAACATTGCCATGGGAAGGCTACCTGGATGCCTCAACCTTTAGTGTTAAAGCAACCATCTAAGATGAGGCATTTTTGGTTGTAAAGCTATATTATGCTAAATTGTGTCAACATATTCTTTTTTTAATAATTCTATTATCATTACAATGTACATATATCTTACCAGTATGATGATTTTGAAATAGAAGATGTCTTTCTTATAGGCTCTTTATGCTTCACATGATGTCTTCCTGTCAAAAATTTCTAGACAGGCATTTTCATTAGTAGTAATAGAAACAACAGTTTTAGTAAAGAAAGAAATCCATGAAACTGTATTTGTTTATCTGTGCAGGGGTTATGGTTTTCAGGAGGTGCTAGCCATAAAATCGACAGTAATCTCACTAAATTCTTTGAAAAGGCAGGTTGAAGATAGAATGACGTTTTGGTTTTGTTTTCTGTTAGTTTTTCTGTTTGTTTTCCTTATACATCACAGATGCCTAATAAAAATCATATTAGAATAAGTGAATAATCTCCTACAAAAAATCTAACTTCTTGTTTTTTTTAATTAGTAAAAAAAAGTGGTCAATATTTGGGCCCACACAGAATGTCTGTGAAAATAAATCCTTGTGAGTTGTGATATTTTCCACTAGGAGGACCCCTTGCCTAGCAGATGACTTCTGTTCTCTGAACCCCCTCCCCCCACCTACAGCATATCCTGTTTTCCAGGACACTGCAAGACCTGATATTTTCTTCATTAAGGGCTCTCTTTGCTCTGAGCTCCCCCTTCTATGAGCACCGCCAACGCTCTCATTTTCGTTTCCATGGCAACTCGCAGCCTGATACTCTGTTTGCTCAAATCCTCCTGTTTCTGAAAATGTCCATTCCCAGACACCGTATATTTCTCCCTTTCTCTTCTATAGGCCTGCACAATTCTGGCCTTCCAGATTCTGCTGTCTCATCCAGCTGATGATGCTGGATTCCAAATTTCCTTCCAACTCATACTTACAGTGTTCCCTGAGCCAGCCCACATCCCCTAGATTCTTTAAGCTTTTCACTCAAAATCTGGACCTTCAGAGGCAGGACCAATCCCTCAGCTAGGAAATTTTGTATTCTCAGCTCTAGGACCCCAGCAACACAGATCCTTTCAATATCCCAGGAACCCATGATGTTCA
>NW_020949647.1:0-1215 GCF_900497805.2 Vombatus ursinus
AGAGCCCTCACTGTTAGGACATAGGGAAATTGGAGGGCACTCCAGTCTGTATCTATGTTATCAATAAACATTGCCATGGGAAGGCTACCTGGATGCCTCAACCTTTAGTGTTAAAGCAACCATCTAAGATGAGGCATTTTTGGTTGTAAAGCTATATTATGCTAAATTGTGTCAACATATTCTTTTTTTAATAATTCTATTATCATTACAATGTACATATATCTTACCAGTATGATGATTTTGAAATAGAAGATGTCTTTCTTATAGGCTCTTTATGCTTCACATGATGTCTTCCTGTCAAAAATTTCTAGACAGGCATTTTCATTAGTAGTAATAGAAACAACAGTTTTAGTAAAGAAAGAAATCCATGAAACTGTATTTGTTTATCTGTGCAGGGGTTATGGTTTTCAGGAGGTGCTAGCCATAAAATCGACAGTAATCTCACTAAATTCTTTGAAAAGGCAGGTTGAAGATAGAATGACGTTTTGGTTTTGTTTTCTGTTAGTTTTTCTGTTTGTTTTCCTTATACATCACAGATGCCTAATAAAAATCATATTAGAATAAGTGAATAATCTCCTACAAAAAATCTAACTTCTTGTTTTTTTTAATTAGTAAAAAAAAGTGGTCAATATTTGGGCCCACACAGAATGTCTGTGAAAATAAATCCTTGTGAGTTGTGATATTTTCCACTAGGAGGACCCCTTGCCTAGCAGATGACTTCTGTTCTCTGAACCCCCTCCCCCCACCTACAGCATATCCTGTTTTCCAGGACACTGCAAGACCTGATATTTTCTTCATTAAGGGCTCTCTTTGCTCTGAGCTCCCCCTTCTATGAGCACCGCCAACGCTCTCATTTTCGTTTCCATGGCAACTCGCAGCCTGATACTCTGTTTGCTCAAATCCTCCTGTTTCTGAAAATGTCCATTCCCAGACACCGTATATTTCTCCCTTTCTCTTCTATAGGCCTGCACAATTCTGGCCTTCCAGATTCTGCTGTCTCATCCAGCTGATGATGCTGGATTCCAAATTTCCTTCCAACTCATACTTACAGTGTTCCCTGAGCCAGCCCACATCCCCTAGATTCTTTAAGCTTTTCACTCAAAATCTGGACCTTCAGAGGCAGGACCAATCCCTCAGCTAGGAAATTTTGTATTCTCAGCTCTAGGACCCCAGCAACACAGATCCTTTCAATATCCCAGGAACCCATGATGTTCA
>NW_020949648.1:0-1093 GCF_900497805.2 Vombatus ursinus
TCTTCTGTTTACAAACATGTCTATCAGAGAAGACCTTCCTTTCCTCCCACCTTTCCTGTCCAGCTCCTCTGCCTTAAGAGAGGGATGGTTGTGTTCTGGGTCAGTGGATTTCCAGACTTACTTTGATGATCCAACAGAACCCATATGTGGGTTAATTTCTTCTGGAAAGAAATAATGGGTTAGTGATAGTAGTAAAGCCTCTTATGAGTCAGGTTTAATGGGCCATTGTTTGTCTCTATTGACATTAGGTTGAAATGGTAGCAAAGGGTATAGTGTAGAGTAGATGTGAATCCGTCTTTTGTACCTCTGACCCTGAATTGGGCTGGACTGGATTCAGGTCCCCAAGAAAGGGCTCCTGAACCCCTCCTTGTTTAGCTCGTTGGAGCCATTGGACATCCTCTATGATTTCCAGCCCCACAAACCCATCCCTGGGTACCACATCTCTGCAGGCTTTGTCAGCCACCCTCCAGGTTAGTCATAAACAAATCTCTCAGGATCAGGGACAAGCTACTATTCCAGGTCTTTAGCAGAAATGGGAGTAAGGGATACTTTATTTTGCTCATTGCTTGAATGTCAGCCTTTTGGAACTGATTTGCTGGAAAAGTAATTCCATTTTAAAAAAATTCAGCAAGATAACATTTCAGGGATATATCTTGAATATATCCTCTTCCTACTCAGAAGATGCTTAGGAAAAGAAATGGAGGATCCCAGACCCACTTTGGAGACGATTCTTGTTTATCTTGACTGGGTCTGGGAGGATCCTCCAGTAAGAAGGATGTGTATGATAATGCATTCTGGGATAGGCTTTTGGCAGGCATTTAGATGGGTGTCTTTGTGCTGCTGATATGTTGGTTATGACCTAAACTGTTGGCAGCTTTTCACAATTGGAATTATAAGGAATCTGGTAGGTGGCTTGAACAGATGTATTCACAGTACTTACAGTAGGATAACAGGATGTGTATAGCACCCAGTTACATCTGTAGGGCATGGTGAGTGTGAATCAGGTCTGTTTAACAGGGTGGTTTTTGCTTGGGGCCCTAGAGGAGCCCCCCCACTAGCCTGCTAGAAAGAACCTTCTTGGGCGGGACCAGGA
>NW_020949649.1:0-5512 GCF_900497805.2 Vombatus ursinus
CAGGAATTCTTTCTTTGGGCCTGTGACCAGTTCACTTTTTTTTTTTTTAAAGCTTTGCATGTAGTTCTTTTGACATTATTATCTTCTTCTGAGTTTGTGTTTTGATCTTCCCTGTCAACATCATAACTTTCTATGGTCAGGTTCTTTTTTTGTTGTTTGGTCATTTTCTAGCTTATTTCTTGATTCTTAACTTTATATTGAAATTGGGCTCTGCTCCCAGGGTAGAGGGGGTCCCAGGCTTCAGGCGTTTCTTGCTGCTGTTCTCAGCACTAGTTTTGGGGGTCTGTAAATTTTCAGTTTTTCCAAGGTGGTATAATCTAAGGAGAGGTGTGTTTGCTGCTCTCCTGGTCTGGGCTCTGGCTTGTGAGTGATCACAAAGCACTCTCCTTCACCCTGGAACTGTGACCAAGGCTGCTGCATCCCTGCAGCCTCAATCATTAGTGAGCTAGTGCTCCTCCTTACCCTGGGACTGCAACCCAGAACCACTTATGGGCCATGCAACAGAGTCCTGCACCCAGTGCCAGCAAAGGGTCCCCTGTAACTTCCTTCTGACTGGTTGTCTGACCCCCTTACTATCTATGGGTCGAGAGCTCCTGAAGCTGCTGCTGAACTGCCTTCAAGATAGTGAGATCAGTGAGATTTTTTCCTGTTGACCTCCTAAGTTGACCTGGGCTGGAAAATTGTTTCACCCTGACCTTTTGTTGGTTGAGGGATTGGTTGGAATTTGATTTGAGATGTTATTTTGAAATTTTCTGGAGGGGAATTTGGGAGCACTCAGGTGAGTCTCTCCCTTTACTTCACCATCTTGACTCCTCCTTCCCCAGCTCGCAGTCCAACTACAGAGTTTATACAAAATCTGTGTACTTCATGGGCTGCCCATCCAACTGCATGGCACACACTGGACGATAAGCATTTTTCATCCATTTGGTTTTTCCCATGTGCATGTGTTAGGCTGATTCATTTTGAGTGGCCCTGTAGCCAGGAGCATCTGTTACTAGGGGCATCTGGAGGACCTTGCCATCCTCAAGGAAGTCCTCTTCCCTTTGGACTCTGCAGTGGACACCCTCCATGATAGCAGTGGACATTTTGAGCAAGCATATGTCCCTCTGTTTATACTTAGATGGATACTGATAATCAGAGGATTGTCAAACAAAATTATCTGGTGTCACCTTAACACACCCTGAGAGACACGTGGTTTGAAGGAGAGAGCCCTTATAGACTGAAATGCTCTTTGGTAATCAAACAATAAACATAATTTGGAAAGGCTCATTCGACCTCACTCTGTCATTTTGTAGGTAAGGAAACTGAAGCCCAGAGAGACCAAGGGACTTACCCAAGCTAAGAATGAAGCAGAGCTTGTATGTTGGGAAAATTGTATTCCGTTTCTTTCCCTGGCCAGCCCAGCTTTTTGTCTTCTCTAAAAATGGCTCCTAGAGGCAGTCCCCTTATCCTCCTGCATTATCTAACTATGATCTTGCCCTTAAGGAGTGAGGAGGACTTGGCAAAGCAGATAGGATTCTCCACTCCCTCCTACCCCCATCTTCTGTATAAGGGTATGATCAGGTGACAATGTCCCAGAGCAGCATAGAAGGCAGCAGGGGGTTATAGAACCATAAGAGACTGAGTCCAAGCCTCTCATTTTACAGATGAGGAAACTGAGGCCCAGAGAAGGAAAGGGACTTGTTCAAGGCAATACAGGTAGTAAATAATATTGCCGGTATTTGAACATAGGTCTTCTGTCTCTGAAGCCATTGTTCTTTTCCTTGTACCAAATCCAATTTTTCCCTTTTATGTGTGGGCATTAAGTAGTACATACCAGTGAAGGAGGTGACTTGCCTGAGATGACATTGCCTGGTTTCCAGCATCCTTGGAAAATGTGGGAGGAGTGGGAGAGGGGGAGGGAGGGAGGGTTACAGTGTGTGAAATATGAGGGAATGAATGCCCATCCTAGGTAGAGCCACCCAATCCCAAATGCAGACTATGCTGACTAGAGCCGAGCTATGCTTCTGGGTGGAATAGACAGGTTCACTGTCTTTCCTCCCCATTTTGGGGCTTGGTTGTGTAGAGAGGATGCAGAAGGAAGTGGGACCGCCAAATCCTTGAGCTGAGTGGGATCTCAAAGTTCATTTAGTCTCATTCCAACAGGAGCACGACTACCCCCCTTTACACCATCTCTCCAGTGAGGAGGAGTCCCTGACTCCCAAGGTGGTTCTCCCTCCCCACTTTGGGGCATCTCCTGCTTGAAGGCAGGGAGATGGATGAGATGACCTCTGCTGGTGGTCTGGCAGTGAGGAGGACCCCTTCCCCATCCACGTGCTCAGGAGAATCTCCTGACCCTTCGGAGTCAGGCAAGATAAATGTGATTTTCCCCCATTTGAAAGCTATGGAAAATGAGGCACAATAGTTTCAAATTTCTTACAAATATTGCACGAAAAAATGTGGTGAGAGTAGGAGTTGTGGATAGTCAGATCCCTGTTCTGCCAGTCACTTTTTGCATTATCTTGGGCAAAGCCCTTCGCCTCTTGGGGCCTCAGTTTCCTCTGCTGTAAAATGAGGGAGTTTGGTTGTGTGATCTCTAAGGCCTGCTCTAGAGGTAATAGTGAGGAAATCCCTGTGGGGAAGAGGCTTGTCCAAATTCACCCAGTGAGTGAGTCAGTGACTGAGCAGCTCTTAGACACCAGGTCTCTCTCCTTGAAGGACAGCCCTTTTTGTATGGCAAAGGACAGCAGTGGGGAGGTTAAGGGAGTGAGGTGAAAGAGAAGGCCAAAGGCTGTGGGGGTAGGGTGGGAATGTTTCCTTGCTGCTCTGTGGCCTAGGCCCCCACCCCCACCCCCTCCTTCTACCTGCCTTCAGGCCACTTCCCCTTCTGGGCCAGTGCTGAATTAGACCTGGTCCTGCCCAGCTGCCCTGGGTGACTGAACTGCAGGGGAGCTTTGGGGGGCAGTAGGAATGGAATGGAGCCAAGTGGAGGGTCGGGGCTTAGTGAGAGAATATTTTCCATGAGTTCTGAAGCTACTGAACTGTGGTTGGCTTTCTGCCACAGGCTCTGATCCTGCTGAGATAGGAGTAGAGGAGCCGGAGGAGGCTGGGGGTGGGAAATTGTTAGTCATCCCGGAGCACCCATGTTGCCTTTGGCTTGGTGGGGGCCACCCCTACAATCAGAACTTCCCTCTCAGCTGGACTCCAGTCTGTTTCCCAGCACTTCCAGGGATCTCTGCTTAGCTAATACTCAGAGATTAAGTGGCTTTCCTTCCCGGGGAACAGAGGTACTTTTAGCATCTGAGTGGCATTCTAACTTGGCCTTCAATGCCATTTGAATAAGTCAATTTTGGATGGTGGAAACTTAGAATCCCGGGGCATGCATGAAAATGGCCCTGACCTGAGTATCACTTGACCTAGCTTCTTTCTGTCCCTAGCTGTGCTATTAACTTGCTGTGTGACTTTGAGCAAGTCCCTTTGCCTCTCTGGGCCCCAACTTGCTCACTTCTCCAATGAGGGTCTTGGCCTCTGAGTCCCCTTCCAGTTTCCAATGATGGGAGAATGTGTGTTTCTATGGACATATGTACTGTTCACCTGGGGCCAACTCCAGCTCAGTCCAATCTAAGTCTCAGGAGGAAGAGATGAAAGAATGGCAAAGGTCCTGGGAGATGGGCAGCAGGGGGTGAAGCCTGGTGGGTGGGAGGTACGTAGGGTTATAGTCCTTTGAGGTGGGAGCAGCTTTCAGCATGTTGGGCCAGCAGGATTGAGTCTCTCCTTCTTGTTGCTTCCTGGGGGGTGTTTGGTAACTCTGGCAAGGAGAAGGTTGATTGGGGGTGGGGATGTAACCTACTAGTCCCTAGGAAAATAGCAAGCCCATCTCCTGCTCAGTCACTGGACAACAGTGTCCTCAGGACTTTGGAGCAGGTGGTGGTATCTGTTGGATATCTGTGTGTGTGACCCTGGCTGTTTTAGGTCCCTCCCCCTTCCTTTTTCCCTCTCTCCTGGTAAGTAAGCATAAGCAGAGGCTGGAGGTGGGATTTGTGGTGAGGGGTGGCTGCAGGGGAAGGATTGAAAGCAAAGAATGGGAACCGTGCCCCCTAGGCCTGACATCAATTTCCCTTCATTTCCCTCCCTCACACTCTTAGAGAGGAAAAAGAAAGAGGGGAGACTGCTCTGGGCCCAGAGGCATTCAAGGCCCCTAGGAGACTGAGGGCTGGGCTGAGGTCCCACCCTGGCCTCACTGAGCACCAGGCATGCCCATCAAAATGCCTCTTGCGTCCAATCTTCCCATCTCTCCCCCAGGCCTTCGTATCCCAGCAGCAGATGAAGCTTTGCTGATCTGGAAGATTAGGTGGATAGGGTCTGCTGGGAGGGAGCAAACCTCAGCATTTGGTGGGAGGAGGATTGGGCCCTTTTGGGTTCCCCCACCCTCCCCATGCCATTCGCCCCTTTCTAAGCCCCAGTTCTTCTATTCCCACCTTCATGCTTCCCTTGCAGCAGATAAAGGGTTAAATTTCCCTCTCTCCCAGTGGAGGGGCAAGCAGATCTGTTTGGGGGACCCTCCCATTTCTCAGGGAGGGAGGCAAGATAGGAATGGGGCCCTTCACAACAGTTCCAAGATACGGTCCAGCAGGAACTCTAGGAAAGCTGGAGGGGGTGCTGAAAGTGGGGAAGCCTGGGGCGCATCCCATCTCCCATTACAGGCCTCTTTAAGGGAGCAGCCTCTCAACAGCCTGGGTAGATGGGGGTGGGGAGACATAGGCAAGTTCTCCCCTCCCCCAGCCCACAGAGAACAATCTCCCGTCCCTATGCTGCAGCCTGCTGGTGGTCTGAGTAATTGCAGCCCGACCCTGGTGGGGCCAATATTGGATGGGGCTTCCTGGGGGCCTTATCTGAAGACCCTGGGAATGTGCTTCTCCCTTTCCCGTGATCCTATCTTCCTTGCATGCTCCAGGGGGAGAGGCAGGTCATGCCTTCTCCTTCTTAATCCCCTTACCCTTCTCCCCCCAGTAACCAATCAGCATCTGGGCTCTCCACTGGAGATGTAATGTCTGTGGTGCCTTCAAAGCAGAGAATGTCAAGGCCCCTTAGGATGCTAAAATCCCTCACCTCCACCCCCACCCCCCAGAGAAGAAAGGAGGAAAAAGCAGGGGAATCCCACCTTCCTTGATCCCACCCTTCCCCCTCAAGGTGGTTGACTCCCTTTTTCCCACCAGAGTATTGGCATGTACTGGGCGTGGGGCATGAATGGAGACTTTGGGAGTGTATTGCCTGGGAACAGTTCTTAAGGGGGGGGGAGTAGGGGTTAGGGAGGTGAAAGTAGAGGAAAAAGTGCCAGGTCCGGCCAGGGAGGAGAAGGAGGCAGAAAGAGCTAGGGGGGAAACTATTCTTGGGATTTTCAGAGGGGACTCCCCTTGAAGTAAAGGGAGAGCCTCAGGTTTAGGGGTGTGCTAGCTGTTTTCCTTCCTACTATGGCTTCGCTCTGCTAAGTATAGGGAGTTGGGGCATCCCCCCATCGAGGGCATCCCCCCCC
>NW_020949649.1:5912-9746 GCF_900497805.2 Vombatus ursinus
GGGGGGGGGGAGGGGGAGGGGAAGCAGGCTCCAGCTGTGCTCCAGAGGTGGCCCAGGATGGCTGTGATGCTCCAGAGCTATGAGGAGGGGGCGGAGGGAAGCGGAGAGGGGGGAGGGACTAAGCAGGAGCTGGGGTGGTGGCTGGGGAGGGAGGGAGGAGGAGAGATGAGGAGCGAGGAGACTGGATGTGAGTGTGAGGTAATCTTACTCCCTCCCCCCCCCTTTCCAATCTTTCTTCCTGCCACTGCCGCTGGTTGCTGCAGACGGTACTTGGGAGCTGCTGAGGCTGGGCGAAAGCAGGGCGGGCACCCGGAGGTAAGGCGTGGCGCCTGGGCATTGCCCAGTTCAGGGCATCCCCGGCTCTCTCCCCTCCAGCCAAGCACTGCGACATCCCCAATTCCACACACGCAGCTGGGCTAGATGCCTGCAGAGCCCAGAAGGCTGGGCATGGATGGGAGCCCTGGCATGGAGGAGCCCTTGGAGGGGGCAGGCTGAGCCCAGAAAGAGGGGAGGGGACATGAGCTGAGGTGGGAGAAAAAGACCTGTACCCTGAAGGCCTGGCATCAGCTGGAAGAGGCACAGGGCAAAGGGGAACCTTGCTGGGCCCTGGGAGCAGGTGGAGCCCAACCAGCTAGGAATGGAGCACTGACGGGGAGGAGGGGTGGGGGGTGTAGGGGGGGAATTGGGGTTGGAGCAGTGACAGGAGGGGAGATTGGGATGGAGGAGGGATAGGGTGGGTGGGGGGAGCCAGGGGACTGGGCTGGGCAGGAGAAAGCCAGGGTCACCCTTAGCTCATCTCTGAACCTGTGTCTCAGTGTGTTCCCTCATGTTTGGGTCTGTTCATGCCTGTGTTTCTGTGTGAGTCTGGTGGTAGGTGTGTGTGTGAGTGCATGCGTGTGTGTGGGGGCGGGCAGGTGTCAATGCCTCAGTTCTGTGGGAGTCAGGTGGTTGGCGTGTATGTGGGGGCAGGTGTCAGTGTCTCAGTTCTGTGTTCCCCTGAGTGTTTATTTGTGCATGTGTACATTTTGGGTGTTGTCTATACATGTGTGCATGAAGCGTGTGTGTTTAAGCCTATGAGTGGTGCCCGCCTGCGTGACTTGCCAGTGCATGTGTGTGCTTGTGTGTATCCAAACGTGTGTGTGGAGTCCCCTCAATCCACCCACTGAGTGGTCGAGAGGTATCTTGGCATGTGCGCATGTGTGTGTGTGTGTGTGTGTGTGTGTGTGTGTGTGTGTGTGTGTGTGGATGCAGGGTGTGGCCCCTGGGTGTGGCTTGCTCCATCCTGGGAGGAACACCCTGACCGATTGGTCCCTTTCCTTGTCCCTCTAACCCCCAGCAGAGGTCTCCCCCCACACCCTACTGCCTCAAGGGAGGATTCTGGCTGGGGGCCACCTCTGGCAGGTGAGAGGCCTTTCCAATTGTGTTGGAAACAGTGTGGGAAGGTCTGGGGACACTACCCAATCCCTAATCCTCCCAACCCCAGGGCCCCTCCCATCCCACTTCCCTCTAGCATCCAGACCACAGAATGGAGAAGGGGCAGAGGGGGGTGTGATTCTGAGGCTTTAGGGAAGGGTTGAGAGGGAGGGACAAGGGCTGGGGTGGGGGTGCAGAGAGGATCATGTGTCTGAGGCGGAAGGCAAATCTATTCTCTTCCCATCCCCCAAGAATGATTTTTTTTGGGGGGTCTGTCAGGCAGTCTGGCCATCAGAGTGGAGGGGGCTTCCTGTCTTGTGTCTTATCAGCCAGTGTGCCAGCCTCCCCCCACCCCTCCTTCTTCTCTGCCTCCCCCCTTCCCCTCCTCCTCCTCCTCCTCCACTGCTGCCTCTTCAGCCACTGGGTGTGTCTGTTTCTCCATATCTCTGTCTCTCGTCTCTCCCCTCCCTCCATAACCCCTTCAGTCTCCATCTTTGCCCCCTCCACCTGCCTCTCTCCATTCCTCTTTCTAGCTCCATCTCTTTCCCTCCTCTCCCTCCCTCTCCTTGGGAAGCCTCTCTGCCTCTCTCTAACTCTGTCTCCTTGTGTTCCCATTCCCCACTTCTTGCCCAACAGGTTTAATTAACATCAGGGAAGTCAAGTGGCTGGGGGGATGTCAGGAAGTCATGGAAGCATCTGACCAAATTTTGGCCTTCACCTGCTGGGATTAAGCATCTCTACTCTTCATAAGGGGAGGCAGCATCAAGCTGCCCCCCCCCATCCCCCACCTCAGGGGCCCCAGTCTATTCTCAGTCCTCCCTGGAACACGGAGGAAGGAGGTTGCTTTGTGTAACCTGGAGAAGGTGGACAATGGTGATCATAGGACCCGCTCCCCATTCCTTCCAAGGCCCTCTCTGGTGCATTCTTGTCCATGAAGCCTCCCTGTTAGCCCTGCCACCTCCCAGCTCCTGAATCCCCAATGTTTTCTTCATGTAGGCCTCATTACATACTAATCACTAAAGGTGCCTTTGGGTAAGGCCTGGCTCCCTAGCCCTGGGGGATTCCAGACTCCTCTCCCTTCCCCCCCACCCCAGCCCCCAGTATAGTACAGCCCAAGAGCCTGGATGTAATAAAACTACCAGGAAAAAGTTCCACTTGTTTCTCCAGCTTGGTCCCCAGGGCTGTAGGTGCCGTCCACTATGCGAGCTACAGGGATCATAGGGCAGGGCCTCAGGAATTCCCCTGGTCTGGCCTATACCTCAGGAGGAAGCGCTTCAGCATACATCCTAAGTGGTCCTCCAGCGATGGGTAGCTCACTACTCCCCAAGGCAGCCCACTGCATTGTTGAGGGGGCACTGGAAGGTTTGGTTAAGAGGAATTTCCTGAGCTTATCTATAATCTCCCTCTCCTAAATGCCCCAGATTGTTTGGGGTCTGCCCTTTGGGACCCAGCAGAGCAAGACTAGCCTCAGTCTTACCTGAGGCCCTTCATACAACTGGGCTAGCACGTCCTTCTGTGTCTTCTCCAGGCTAGCCCTCCCCTGCCTCTTCAACTGCGCCTTCCTTGGATGGCGTGGTCTCTAGTCCCCTCCCCATCCTGGTCATCTTCCTCTGCTGCATCTCCAGCTTGTCAATAACCCTTCTGAACTGAGGTCCCCAGAACTGAACCCAGTCTTTCAGAGGCTGAAGGCAGTGAAACCATCCCCTCCCTTGGCAAAGAACAATAACATTTGGGCAGTGCCTCTGCCCAAACACATGCGTTTTTAATGGTGGGATTTCAGGCAGCATGACAGACAGGGGCATAGTGGACATGGCACTGTTGCAGCCACTTATTGGCTGCTTGATTTCAGGCAAGTCTTTCCCCTTTCCTGGGCTTCAGTTTCCTTGCCTGTCAAATGGGGAATGAATGTCCAGGTTAGATGACACCGGTGCAGGCAAGCCCAACAACCATTGGGAGGGCCTTCTTAAAGAGGCTACGAGTTGTAGAGTTGTACAGTGGATGAGGAGGAGGACGGGAAAAGCCTATGTTGATCAAGCTGATTGAAAGTGTGTGGACAGCCCCCAAGGGGCCAGGCTTCACATTCAAACATCTTTTGAATATGAGCCATAGCGAAACCAGCTCCTCCAGCTTTAAAGCCCAGAGGACAGGGTGAGGATGCTGGTGGTTTCTGATTCTGGGAGGAGGAAGGATGCAGAGGCCCCCCAAGCTCCTTAAGCCTTGAGATCTGAGTGGAGTGACTGGGGAGGGGGAAGGGGATGTTATGGCTGGCCGCAGTGCAGACCCATGCTCAGTACAGGGGAAACAAACAGCTCAAGGCTTGGGGCCTGTTCATCTGCTGTGGGTTCATTTAGAGGAGGCTGGCACATGGTTAGGGGTGTGTGTGTGTGTGTGTGTGTGTGTGTGTGTGTGTGTGTGTGTGTG
>NW_020949650.1:0-5511 GCF_900497805.2 Vombatus ursinus
CAGGAATTCTTTCTTTGGGCCTGTGACCAGTTCACTTTTTTTTTTTTAAAGCTTTGCATGTAGTTCTTTTGACATTATTATCTTCTTCTGAGTTTGTGTTTTGATCTTCCCTGTCAACATCATAACTTTCTATGGTCAGGTTCTTTTTTTGTTGTTTGGTCATTTTCTAGCTTATTTCTTGATTCTTAACTTTATATTGAAATTGGGCTCTGCTCCCAGGGTAGAGGGGGTCCCAGGCTTCAGGCGTTTCTTGCTGCTGTTCTCAGCACTAGTTTTGGGGGTCTGTAAATTTTCAGTTTTTCCAAGGTGGTATAATCTAAGGAGAGGTGTGTTTGCTGCTCTCCTGGTCTGGGCTCTGGCTTGTGAGTGATCACAAAGCACTCTCCTTCACCCTGGAACTGTGACCAAGGCTGCTGCATCCCTGCAGCCTCAATCATTAGTGAGCTAGTGCTCCTCCTTACCCTGGGACTGCAACCCAGAACCACTTATGGGCCATGCAACAGAGTCCTGCACCCAGTGCCAGCAAAGGGTCCCCTGTAACTTCCTTCTGACTGGTTGTCTGACCCCCTTACTATCTATGGGTCGAGAGCTCCTGAAGCTGCTGCTGAACTGCCTTCAAGATAGTGAGATCAGTGAGATTTTTTCCTGTTGACCTCCTAAGTTGACCTGGGCTGGAAAATTGTTTCACCCTGACCTTTTGTTGGTTGAGGGATTGGTTGGAATTTGATTTGAGATGTTATTTTGAAATTTTCTGGAGGGGAATTTGGGAGCACTCAGGTGAGTCTCTCCCTTTACTTCACCATCTTGACTCCTCCTTCCCCAGCTCGCAGTCCAACTACAGAGTTTATACAAAATCTGTGTACTTCATGGGCTGCCCATCCAACTGCATGGCACACACTGGACGATAAGCATTTTTCATCCATTTGGTTTTTCCCATGTGCATGTGTTAGGCTGATTCATTTTGAGTGGCCCTGTAGCCAGGAGCATCTGTTACTAGGGGCATCTGGAGGACCTTGCCATCCTCAAGGAAGTCCTCTTCCCTTTGGACTCTGCAGTGGACACCCTCCATGATAGCAGTGGACATTTTGAGCAAGCATATGTCCCTCTGTTTATACTTAGATGGATACTGATAATCAGAGGATTGTCAAACAAAATTATCTGGTGTCACCTTAACACACCCTGAGAGACACGTGGTTTGAAGGAGAGAGCCCTTATAGACTGAAATGCTCTTTGGTAATCAAACAATAAACATAATTTGGAAAGGCTCATTCGACCTCACTCTGTCATTTTGTAGGTAAGGAAACTGAAGCCCAGAGAGACCAAGGGACTTACCCAAGCTAAGAATGAAGCAGAGCTTGTATGTTGGGAAAATTGTATTCCGTTTCTTTCCCTGGCCAGCCCAGCTTTTTGTCTTCTCTAAAAATGGCTCCTAGAGGCAGTCCCCTTATCCTCCTGCATTATCTAACTATGATCTTGCCCTTAAGGAGTGAGGAGGACTTGGCAAAGCAGATAGGATTCTCCACTCCCTCCTACCCCCATCTTCTGTATAAGGGTATGATCAGGTGACAATGTCCCAGAGCAGCATAGAAGGCAGCAGGGGGTTATAGAACCATAAGAGACTGAGTCCAAGCCTCTCATTTTACAGATGAGGAAACTGAGGCCCAGAGAAGGAAAGGGACTTGTTCAAGGCAATACAGGTAGTAAATAATATTGCCGGTATTTGAACATAGGTCTTCTGTCTCTGAAGCCATTGTTCTTTTCCTTGTACCAAATCCAATTTTTCCCTTTTATGTGTGGGCATTAAGTAGTACATACCAGTGAAGGAGGTGACTTGCCTGAGATGACATTGCCTGGTTTCCAGCATCCTTGGAAAATGTGGGAGGAGTGGGAGAGGGGGAGGGAGGGAGGGTTACAGTGTGTGAAATATGAGGGAATGAATGCCCATCCTAGGTAGAGCCACCCAATCCCAAATGCAGACTATGCTGACTAGAGCCGAGCTATGCTTCTGGGTGGAATAGACAGGTTCACTGTCTTTCCTCCCCATTTTGGGGCTTGGTTGTGTAGAGAGGATGCAGAAGGAAGTGGGACCGCCAAATCCTTGAGCTGAGTGGGATCTCAAAGTTCATTTAGTCTCATTCCAACAGGAGCACGACTACCCCCCTTTACACCATCTCTCCAGTGAGGAGGAGTCCCTGACTCCCAAGGTGGTTCTCCCTCCCCACTTTGGGGCATCTCCTGCTTGAAGGCAGGGAGATGGATGAGATGACCTCTGCTGGTGGTCTGGCAGTGAGGAGGACCCCTTCCCCATCCACGTGCTCAGGAGAATCTCCTGACCCTTCGGAGTCAGGCAAGATAAATGTGATTTTCCCCCATTTGAAAGCTATGGAAAATGAGGCACAATAGTTTCAAATTTCTTACAAATATTGCACGAAAAAATGTGGTGAGAGTAGGAGTTGTGGATAGTCAGATCCCTGTTCTGCCAGTCACTTTTTGCATTATCTTGGGCAAAGCCCTTCGCCTCTTGGGGCCTCAGTTTCCTCTGCTGTAAAATGAGGGAGTTTGGTTGTGTGATCTCTAAGGCCTGCTCTAGAGGTAATAGTGAGGAAATCCCTGTGGGGAAGAGGCTTGTCCAAATTCACCCAGTGAGTGAGTCAGTGACTGAGCAGCTCTTAGACACCAGGTCTCTCTCCTTGAAGGACAGCCCTTTTTGTATGGCAAAGGACAGCAGTGGGGAGGTTAAGGGAGTGAGGTGAAAGAGAAGGCCAAAGGCTGTGGGGGTAGGGTGGGAATGTTTCCTTGCTGCTCTGTGGCCT
Organism: Vombatus ursinus; assembly: GCF_900497805.2. NCBI lineage: Eukaryota > Metazoa > Chordata > Mammalia > Diprotodontia > Vombatidae > Vombatus > Vombatus ursinus. Next base: position 2,814 of record NW_020949650.1, read on the forward strand.
AGGCCCCCACCCCCACCCCCTCCTTCTACCTGCCTTCAGGCCACTTCCCCTTCTGGGCCAGTGCTGAATTAGACCTGGTCCTGCCCAGCTGCCCTGGGTGACTGAACTGCAGGGGAGCTTTGGGGGGCAGTAGGAATGGAATGGAGCCAAGTGGAGGGTCGGGGCTTAGTGAGAGAATATTTTCCATGAGTTCTGAAGCTACTGAACTGTGGTTGGCTTTCTGCCACAGGCTCTGATCCTGCTGAGATAGGAGTAGAGGAGCCGGAGGAGGCTGGGGGTGGGAAATTGTTAGTCATCCCGGAGCACCCATGTTGCCTTTGGCTTGGTGGGGGCCACCCCTACAATCAGAACTTCCCTCTCAGCTGGACTCCAGTCTGTTTCCCAGCACTTCCAGGGATCTCTGCTTAGCTAATACTCAGAGATTAAGTGGCTTTCCTTCCCGGGGAACAGAGGTACTTTTAGCATCTGAGTGGCATTCTAACTTGGCCTTCAATGCCATTTGAATAAGTCAATTTTGGATGGTGGAAACTTAGAATCCCGGGGCATGCATGAAAATGGCCCTGACCTGAGTATCACTTGACCTAGCTTCTTTCTGTCCCTAGCTGTGCTATTAACTTGCTGTGTGACTTTGAGCAAGTCCCTTTGCCTCTCTGGGCCCCAACTTGCTCACTTCTCCAATGAGGGTCTTGGCCTCTGAGTCCCCTTCCAGTTTCCAATGATGGGAGAATGTGTGTTTCTATGGACATATGTACTGTTCACCTGGGGCCAACTCCAGCTCAGTCCAATCTAAGTCTCAGGAGGAAGAGATGAAAGAATGGCAAAGGTCCTGGGAGATGGGCAGCAGGGGGTGAAGCCTGGTGGGTGGGAGGTACGTAGGGTTATAGTCCTTTGAGGTGGGAGCAGCTTTCAGCATGTTGGGCCAGCAGGATTGAGTCTCTCCTTCTTGTTGCTTCCTGGGGGGTGTTTGGTAACTCTGGCAAGGAGAAGGTTGATTGGGGGTGGGGATGTAACCTACTAGTCCCTAGGAAAATAGCAAGCCCATCTCCTGCTCAGTCACTGGACAACAGTGTCCTCAGGACTTTGGAGCAGGTGGTGGTATCTGTTGGATATCTGTGTGTGTGACCCTGGCTGTTTTAGGTCCCTCCCCCTTCCTTTTTCCCTCTCTCCTGGTAAGTAAGCATAAGCAGAGGCTGGAGGTGGGATTTGTGGTGAGGGGTGGCTGCAGGGGAAGGATTGAAAGCAAAGAATGGGAACCGTGCCCCCTAGGCCTGACATCAATTTCCCTTCATTTCCCTCCCTCACACTCTTAGAGAGGAAAAAGAAAGAGGGGAGACTGCTCTGGGCCCAGAGGCATTCAAGGCCCCTAGGAGACTGAGGGCTGGGCTGAGGTCCCACCCTGGCCTCACTGAGCACCAGGCATGCCCATCAAAATGCCTCTTGCGTCCAATCTTCCCATCTCTCCCCCAGGCCTTCGTATCCCAGCAGCAGATGAAGCTTTGCTGATCTGGAAGATTAGGTGGATAGGGTCTGCTGGGAGGGAGCAAACCTCAGCATTTGGTGGGAGGAGGATTGGGCCCTTTTGGGTTCCCCCACCCTCCCCATGCCATTCGCCCCTTTCTAAGCCCCAGTTCTTCTATTCCCACCTTCATGCTTCCCTTGCAGCAGATAAAGGGTTAAATTTCCCTCTCTCCCAGTGGAGGGGCAAGCAGATCTGTTTGGGGGACCCTCCCATTTCTCAGGGAGGGAGGCAAGATAGGAATGGGGCCCTTCACAACAGTTCCAAGATACGGTCCAGCAGGAACTCTAGGAAAGCTGGAGGGGGTGCTGAAAGTGGGGAAGCCTGGGGCGCATCCCATCTCCCATTACAGGCCTCTTTAAGGGAGCAGCCTCTCAACAGCCTGGGTAGATGGGGGTGGGGAGACATAGGCAAGTTCTCCCCTCCCCCAGCCCACAGAGAACAATCTCCCGTCCCTATGCTGCAGCCTGCTGGTGGTCTGAGTAATTGCAGCCCGACCCTGGTGGGGCCAATATTGGATGGGGCTTCCTGGGGGCCTTATCTGAAGACCCTGGGAATGTGCTTCTCCCTTTCCCGTGATCCTATCTTCCTTGCATGCTCCAGGGGGAGAGGCAGGTCATGCCTTCTCCTTCTTAATCCCCTTACCCTTCTCCCCCCAGTAACCAATCAGCATCTGGGCTCTCCACTGGAGATGTAATGTCTGTGGTGCCTTCAAAGCAGAGAATGTCAAGGCCCCTTAGGATGCTAAAATCCCTCACCTCCACCCCCACCCCCCAGAGAAGAAAGGAGGAAAAAGCAGGGGAATCCCACCTTCCTTGATCCCACCCTTCCCCCTCAAGGTGGTTGACTCCCTTTTTCCCACCAGAGTATTGGCATGTACTGGGCGTGGGGCATGAATGGAGACTTTGGGAGTGTATTGCCTGGGAACAGTTCTTAAGGGGGGGGGAGTAGGGGTTAGGGAGGTGAAAGTAGAGGAAAAAGTGCCAGGTCCGGCCAGGGAGGAGAAGGAGGCAGAAAGAGCTAGGGGGGAAACTATTCTTGGGATTTTCAGAGGGGACTCCCCTTGAAGTAAAGGGAGAGCCTCAGGTTTAGGGGTGTGCTAGCTGTTTTCCTTCCTACTATGGCTTCGCTCTGCTAAGTATAGGGAGTTGGGGCATCCCCCCATCGAGGGCATCCCCCCCC
>NW_020949650.1:5911-9745 GCF_900497805.2 Vombatus ursinus
GGGGGGGGGGAGGGGGAGGGGAAGCAGGCTCCAGCTGTGCTCCAGAGGTGGCCCAGGATGGCTGTGATGCTCCAGAGCTATGAGGAGGGGGCGGAGGGAAGCGGAGAGGGGGGAGGGACTAAGCAGGAGCTGGGGTGGTGGCTGGGGAGGGAGGGAGGAGGAGAGATGAGGAGCGAGGAGACTGGATGTGAGTGTGAGGTAATCTTACTCCCTCCCCCCCCCTTTCCAATCTTTCTTCCTGCCACTGCCGCTGGTTGCTGCAGACGGTACTTGGGAGCTGCTGAGGCTGGGCGAAAGCAGGGCGGGCACCCGGAGGTAAGGCGTGGCGCCTGGGCATTGCCCAGTTCAGGGCATCCCCGGCTCTCTCCCCTCCAGCCAAGCACTGCGACATCCCCAATTCCACACACGCAGCTGGGCTAGATGCCTGCAGAGCCCAGAAGGCTGGGCATGGATGGGAGCCCTGGCATGGAGGAGCCCTTGGAGGGGGCAGGCTGAGCCCAGAAAGAGGGGAGGGGACATGAGCTGAGGTGGGAGAAAAAGACCTGTACCCTGAAGGCCTGGCATCAGCTGGAAGAGGCACAGGGCAAAGGGGAACCTTGCTGGGCCCTGGGAGCAGGTGGAGCCCAACCAGCTAGGAATGGAGCACTGATGGGGCGGCGGGATGGGGAGTGTAGGGGGGGAATTGGGGTTGGAGCAGTGACAGGAGGGGAGATTGGGATGGAGGAGGGATAGGGTGGGTGGGGGGAGCCAGGGGACTGGGCTGGGCAGGAGAAAGCCAGGGTCACCCTTAGCTCATCTCTGAACCTGTGTCTCAGTGTGTTCCCTCATGTTTGGGTCTGTTCATGCCTGTGTTTCTGTGTGAGTCTGGTGGTAGGTGTGTGTGTGAGTGCATGCGTGTGTGTGGGGGCGGGCAGGTGTCAATGCCTCAGTTCTGTGGGAGTCAGGTGGTTGGCGTGTATGTGGGGGCAGGTGTCAGTGTCTCAGTTCTGTGTTCCCCTGAGTGTTTATTTGTGCATGTGTACATTTTGGGTGTTGTCTATACATGTGTGCATGAAGCGTGTGTGTTTAAGCCTATGAGTGGTGCCCGCCTGCGTGACTTGCCAGTGCATGTGTGTGCTTGTGTGTATCCAAACGTGTGTGTGGAGTCCCCTCAATCCACCCACTGAGTGGTCGAGAGGTATCTTGGCATGTGCGCATGTGTGTGTGTGTGTGTGTGTGTGTGTGTGTGTGTGTGTGTGTGTGTGGATGCAGGGTGTGGCCCCTGGGTGTGGCTTGCTCCATCCTGGGAGGAACACCCTGACCGATTGGTCCCTTTCCTTGTCCCTCTAACCCCCAGCAGAGGTCTCCCCCCACACCCTACTGCCTCAAGGGAGGATTCTGGCTGGGGGCCACCTCTGGCAGGTGAGAGGCCTTTCCAATTGTGTTGGAAACAGTGTGGGAAGGTCTGGGGACACTACCCAATCCCTAATCCTCCCAACCCCAGGGCCCCTCCCATCCCACTTCCCTCTAGCATCCAGACCACAGAATGGAGAAGGGGCAGAGGGGGGTGTGATTCTGAGGCTTTAGGGAAGGGTTGAGAGGGAGGGACAAGGGCTGGGGTGGGGGTGCAGAGAGGATCATGTGTCTGAGGCGGAAGGCAAATCTATTCTCTTCCCATCCCCCAAGAATGATTTTTTTTGGGGGGTCTGTCAGGCAGTCTGGCCATCAGAGTGGAGGGGGCTTCCTGTCTTGTGTCTTATCAGCCAGTGTGCCAGCCTCCCCCCACCCCTCCTTCTTCTCTGCCTCCCCCCTTCCCCTCCTCCTCCTCCTCCTCCACTGCTGCCTCTTCAGCCACTGGGTGTGTCTGTTTCTCCATATCTCTGTCTCTCGTCTCTCCCCTCCCTCCATAACCCCTTCAGTCTCCATCTTTGCCCCCTCCACCTGCCTCTCTCCATTCCTCTTTCTAGCTCCATCTCTTTCCCTCCTCTCCCTCCCTCTCCTTGGGAAGCCTCTCTGCCTCTCTCTAACTCTGTCTCCTTGTGTTCCCATTCCCCACTTCTTGCCCAACAGGTTTAATTAACATCAGGGAAGTCAAGTGGCTGGGGGGATGTCAGGAAGTCATGGAAGCATCTGACCAAATTTTGGCCTTCACCTGCTGGGATTAAGCATCTCTACTCTTCATAAGGGGAGGCAGCATCAAGCTGCCCCCCCCCATCCCCCACCTCAGGGGCCCCAGTCTATTCTCAGTCCTCCCTGGAACACGGAGGAAGGAGGTTGCTTTGTGTAACCTGGAGAAGGTGGACAATGGTGATCATAGGACCCGCTCCCCATTCCTTCCAAGGCCCTCTCTGGTGCATTCTTGTCCATGAAGCCTCCCTGTTAGCCCTGCCACCTCCCAGCTCCTGAATCCCCAATGTTTTCTTCATGTAGGCCTCATTACATACTAATCACTAAAGGTGCCTTTGGGTAAGGCCTGGCTCCCTAGCCCTGGGGGATTCCAGACTCCTCTCCCTTCCCCCCCACCCCAGCCCCCAGTATAGTACAGCCCAAGAGCCTGGATGTAATAAAACTACCAGGAAAAAGTTCCACTTGTTTCTCCAGCTTGGTCCCCAGGGCTGTAGGTGCCGTCCACTATGCGAGCTACAGGGATCATAGGGCAGGGCCTCAGGAATTCCCCTGGTCTGGCCTATACCTCAGGAGGAAGCGCTTCAGCATACATCCTAAGTGGTCCTCCAGCGATGGGTAGCTCACTACTCCCCAAGGCAGCCCACTGCATTGTTGAGGGGGCACTGGAAGGTTTGGTTAAGAGGAATTTCCTGAGCTTATCTATAATCTCCCTCTCCTAAATGCCCCAGATTGTTTGGGGTCTGCCCTTTGGGACCCAGCAGAGCAAGACTAGCCTCAGTCTTACCTGAGGCCCTTCATACAACTGGGCTAGCACGTCCTTCTGTGTCTTCTCCAGGCTAGCCCTCCCCTGCCTCTTCAACTGCGCCTTCCTTGGATGGCGTGGTCTCTAGTCCCCTCCCCATCCTGGTCATCTTCCTCTGCTGCATCTCCAGCTTGTCAATAACCCTTCTGAACTGAGGTCCCCAGAACTGAACCCAGTCTTTCAGAGGCTGAAGGCAGTGAAACCATCCCCTCCCTTGGCAAAGAACAATAACATTTGGGCAGTGCCTCTGCCCAAACACATGCGTTTTTAATGGTGGGATTTCAGGCAGCATGACAGACAGGGGCATAGTGGACATGGCACTGTTGCAGCCACTTATTGGCTGCTTGATTTCAGGCAAGTCTTTCCCCTTTCCTGGGCTTCAGTTTCCTTGCCTGTCAAATGGGGAATGAATGTCCAGGTTAGATGACACCGGTGCAGGCAAGCCCAACAACCATTGGGAGGGCCTTCTTAAAGAGGCTACGAGTTGTAGAGTTGTACAGTGGATGAGGAGGAGGACGGGAAAAGCCTATGTTGATCAAGCTGATTGAAAGTGTGTGGACAGCCCCCAAGGGGCCAGGCTTCACATTCAAACATCTTTTGAATATGAGCCATAGCGAAACCAGCTCCTCCAGCTTTAAAGCCCAGAGGACAGGGTGAGGATGCTGGTGGTTTCTGATTCTGGGAGGAGGAAGGATGCAGAGGCCCCCCAAGCTCCTTAAGCCTTGAGATCTGAGTGGAGTGACTGGGGAGGGGGAAGGGGATGTTATGGCTGGCCGCAGTGCAGACCCATGCTCAGTACAGGGGAAACAAACAGCTCAAGGCTTGGGGCCTGTTCATCTGCTGTGGGTTCATTTAGAGGAGGCTGGCACATGGTTAGGGGTGTGTGTGTGTGTGTGTGTGTGTGTGTGTGTGTGTGTGTGTGTGTG
>NW_020949651.1:0-7931 GCF_900497805.2 Vombatus ursinus
TGTGTGTGTGTGTGTGTGTGTGTGTGTGTGTGTGTGTGTGTGTGTGTACAAATCAACTTGCCTGTATGGGGGTGGGAGGGACATTGGGGTTGGGCAGTTTCAGGAAATGATAAGGGTTCCCAGTCAGGTTTTGACTCCTATCCAGCTACAAGCTCTTCTCTGAATCTTCTGAGAATGTGCTGTTCTGAGAATGTGCATCCTCCCAGGGACTCCACAAGCACAATGAATTTCAGAGGCCTTGGAGTCTGGATCTCCTCCTCTGACTACCTCATCGAATCCTTCAGGGAGTAGACGTGGGAAAGTAACTTAGTATTCAAGGACTGGAGGGAGGGGGGAAGCAGAGACCATTCCTGTCATCCTACACGCCTCCCACTGACATTACCACCACTATCACCACCACCACCACCACCTTCAGAGGCTGCTGGCAGAAGCATGGGCCCACTGCCTTCCTACTGTCTCATCCCTGGGGCCAAAGCTTCCAAAGAAGGGATTTAGGAAGCCAGAGCTAGGTGCTAGAGAGGCACCATGGGAGATGGAGGCTAGGGCCAAGTTGATCTGCCATCTGCCACTGTCAGGCTCTCAGACACCTCTCTTTCTTTCTCTCCCCTTCCCCTTCTCACTTCCTACTCCTCCTCTTATTCCCTCCTTCCCCTTCTGTCTTTCCCCCTCTCTCTTTCTCCCTTCTTTTCCTCCTCTCCCTTCTCTTTCTCTGTGCCAAACGGCTTCTCCCCACTTCCAGAGGTTTCTCCTTTTCCCCACTTCTCTCTCATCCTCCCTTCTCCCCTCTAGCCTCCCCTTTCTTATTTGTCCCCTCTGTCTCTCCTACCTCTCGCCTTCCTCCTCTTTCTCCTTATCCCTTTCTTATCCTCTGTCTGTCATCTCTCTCCCCTTCTCAGGTGCTTTTCTCTTTCTCTCCTTTTCCATTCTCCCCATCCCTATCTCTCCTCTCATCTTCTTTCTTCCTTCCTTTCTTTCTTCTTCTTCTTCTTCTTCTTCTTCTTCTTCTTCTTCTTCTTCTTCTTCTTCTTCTTCTTCTTCTCCTCTCTCTCTCTCTCTCTCCCCCCCCTCTTCTCCCTCTCTTTCTCTTTTCTTCTACTTCTCCTTTTTAAGTCCCAGAAAGGGAGAGTACCATCTGAACCGGGATCTTTCTGGTTAGTAGACTTACACCCCACCTTCCTGCCCATCTCCAAAAGAAGGTGTGTGGGGATGGGGAGACAGGAGTAACCTTCACCCTTCCTCTCCTCCTTCTGTCCCCATATATATCTTCCTCCCCCCCCCCCCCCGCTGCCCCAATTCTCCCTGAAGTGTGAATCCTAGGATTTCACTACAGTATGGACTGAGATATCAGGAACAGAGGAAGGGCCACTGGCTTAACCAATAGGGGGGAGCACATCCTTGGAAAGCCTTGGCCTATGTCCCCTTATCTCTCAGCCTCCACTCCCTTCCCTAAGTATCTCTCCTACTTTTTGGGGTGGAGTCTTAGACATTGAGGCCTGAGGCCTGGGGCCTCAGAAATAGGGCAGTATAGGACTGAAAGACAGGGGAGCTTTCTAGATCTCCCACCCCACCCAGGATTATTCCCTTAGTTGGTTTTGAAATAGGTGAAGTTTTTTCACTCCTTAGGTCCCCTTCTCTCCCCACCTATGACCTAAGGGCTCCATACCAATCTGCCACTCCTGCTTTCCCCAAACTCAGTTTCCATCTCTTCCCTGGGACCCCAGCTTCTAAGGGGTTTTGGGATCCTTACTGTAGGAAGGAAGAAACCTCAGCGAGTAGGGGGAGGCTGTCTGGCAGAGACAACAGGCATCCAATTAACTATAGTACTGGTAACAAGCTAATGATAATAATTAGCTGTCTCCCACCCAGACAGCAGGCTGTGTTGGCACCCTGCTGCTTGGGGAGGGGGAATCTAGGACAGGGATTGGGGGTGAGGTGGTGACACCTAGGTAACTCAGCTAGGGGACTGGAAGGGGAAGGCAAGGGGCCCAGTTGTCAGGGCACTTTGATCCTTGGCACACTCTGATGCCATATGCTTTGTCCTCCACCCAACTGGGGCTGCCAAGGACCCAGGAACTCTTTCTGGCCTAGCCCTGCTGCCCGATCTCCCAGATGGCTTGGTTCTAGGGGAAGGGGGAGAGGGGTGCCTCAATCTTGCCACTATTGCAGTTTTCATGGTAGAAGCTGGCAGGATATTATAATTTGTGCAAATTTTGTTGTGAATGTAGGGGAGGGAATGTTGCCTTTATTATTATTTTTTTCTTTCTTTTTTTTCTGCCTGTGTGTTTATATATACTTGAGTGCTTGAGTCCCTCCCTTGACTGGTATATGTGTCTGTGTGTACCTTGTGTGTCTGTGGGAGTCTTTGGGGATCTTGATGAATTGGTCCCTGATGGGCCTGAAGACTCAATGGGTGCTGGTATGCCCATGGTAGTTGAAGGCCTCCAGTTCAAGCCTGTGTCTTGTGCTCAACTATGATCTCAGCTGAGTAATGCATGAGCTTTGGACCCCAGGATCGGGGTGGGAGAAAGGATGGACGGGGGCCCAGGAGACTTCTGGGATCTGTCTGGTGCTCTGGGAAGCCAGGTGGTTCCCATCCCTGGGCCAGGTCCATCCCACCTATGATATTTTCATGAATGTATACGTGTACCTGTATGTGAGTCATCCATGTATATGTATGTGTGTCCATACGTGTCTTTGTGTAGGACCAGAGGGGAGGGGCAGCTTCCTGAGAGAGCTTAGTGCTTAGGGTCAGGACTGGGGAATTTCTGCCCCCATTTCATTATGTAGCCTTCCTCCTCCAGTGGAGGCCTCTAGCTTCCAGAGAGGGGGGATGGGGACAGGGTAGCCTTTGACCCTTCTGGCCCTCTGCTCTCCCCCCTTAGGAATCTGAGGCCAGGGTAGACAAGAGGACCCATTGTTGGGGCATCCCTACACTTCCTCTCTCCTTGGGGTGCCTGGGGGAGGGGAAGGAGCAAGAGCTTGAGCTGTTTAACCCTTTAGGTGGCAGGAGCCCCTGGATGCCCAGATGTGTGATGCCCATGTTGTACATGTATGTGGGTATCCAATGCCAATGTACCCCTTGGTAAAGCAGGACCAAGGTCTGCCTGAGCTCTCGGCACTTCCTCCCACCCACTTGGGCCTCTCCACCCTCTCCCTCTGCCCACTTGGCTCTCCCTTACTTCCCTTCCCATCTGTGTGTCAATCTCTGTCAATCTGTCTTTCATTAGACACATGCTGGGGTTCCCACCTTGTGGCATTCTCTGTGTCTCTCTGCCTGCTTGTACTTCTCTCTTCTTTCTTCTTGTCTGTCTCTAATGATCTGTCTTTGTCTTTCTCTACTTTTCTCTATCCATTAACCTTCCTCCCTGGCTCTGTCTTTTCTTTGTCTCTCTGCTTTCGCCAGTCTCTGCATCCTGATGTCATTATCTCTGTTGCTGTCCCTGCTTTGGCTCTCTCTCTCTGCTGGATGTTTGTCTCTCTACCTCTCCGGGGTATTCCCAGGCTTGCTTCTTTCTCTGCCTTCCCCGCGTCACCTCTTTCAGGGTCTTGGTTGTTCCCCCCCTAGCTCTGCCTGCCCCCTACAATCACCCCTTTTCCCCTCTGCCCACCTAGCCTGACCCCTGGGGGTCTCTTCTCTGTTGTAGGTCTTTGTAGATTGGAAGGCAGAGCTTGAGGGGAAGAGAAGAATGGCAGAAGGGAAGCTAACTGGGCCCATCTTTCAGCTGTCCTGGGTTATAGTCTTGTGTGCCTTGGGGTGGGATTTCTCAAGAGCTTGAGGCCTAAGGCCTATCTCAAAGGTCACTGGTGGGATACAAGTGCCTTGGCAGGGACAGCTATTTTGGGGTCAAAGAAATGGTTATGGGACCAGGAAAGTGACAGATGGAGGAGAGGGATAGGAATAGCCAGGCTAGGCATCAGGACAGGGGACAGAAGAGGGCACACACTTGGCATTTGTGTTGGGCAGGAAAGGAAGGAAAGGATTTCTTTGGGAGAGTGGAAGATTAATGTCTGTCTCTGAAATTGGGTCCCCAAGAGGAAATGGGGAGATTTGATGCAGCGAAATGGGGGAGGGAAGGGAGAGACAGCAAGCCATGACTTCAAATAGAGGCATAAGACAAGAACTTGGAGCTAAAAAAAAAACCTCCCTTAAATCACAAGGAAAATAGGAAAAAGCCCAGAAAACCACAAAGATGGAAGTTAGGGAAAGAAATTGGGAAGAGACATGACCCCACCCTGGGGGAGCCCCCAGCCTGTGGGGGAGATGTGGTCCCCACCCTTGGGGAGCCCCCAGTTTTGAGGGGGAGACATGGTTCTCCACCTTGGCAATCCCCCGCACTGAGGGGGAGCCCTGGTCTGAGGGGGAAACATAGCCCCACCATTGGGGAGCCCCCAATTTGAGGGGGAGACATGGACCCTGACCTCAGGGAGCCCCTAGTCTGAGGGGAGACATGTCCCTACTCTCAGGGACCCCTTATATGAGGGGGATACCCAGTTGGGGGAGACAGCCCCACATTTGAGGAATCCCTAGTGTGATGGGAGGACATAGCACCAAGCTCAGGAAGCCTCCACTTTCAGTTGTAGCTCCCCTGGGTGGCCCCCATTCTGAAGGGGGAGATTATAGAGACGAACAGCAAACAATCCCTTCCCTCACTGACCTCCTTCTTCCTCTCTCTGGGGTTGTAGCACACATACACACACACACCTAGAAATTTTCCTGGCTTTATATATATTTGCTTGACATCTGCCTAACAAATCAGTCATTCCTCCCTGGGGGTGGGGTGGATGGGTGTGGTATTCTTCATGGCCTTGTTTAACCCTCCCTGAGATACTACCCTCCAACTCCCAGTGAGCCTTACGACTCCCCCCCGCCCATGCACTTATACCTCAGCCCAGAATGGGAACAAATGCTGTTAGCTGTCAAGAGTTGATATACTTCCATAACCCCAAATAATATTAGTCAGGATAAGGGAATATTGGCTCCCTTTTTTCCTGTCCCCCAACTTCCTCATGGCATTAAATCTGGTCTCCCCCACCCCGACCCTCTTTGTACCTGTTAAAGGACTTCACAGGGCCCTTAGGCAGGTGGGATAACAGCTCTAGGATCAGAACCCAGGTCCCTCAATCCATTTTCTGTCCTCACGGGATGTTGGGGGCAGCCCCAATGGAGGATGAGGAATCCCCTGGCTTCTAGATGGGTCCTTGCCTCCTAAAGGAAACAAAGGTCAGCCTGCATTTCTATCTCCCTGACAAACCTCAAATGGTTAACCTCTGGGCTTCCTTTCCCTCCTCCCCCCAGCCAGGACCACTTTAAGGAGAATGGTCCATTACAGGTGAGCTGCTGTTGTCATGGAGACTACAGCATCAGCACCACTCACCAGTGGTGAGGGGATGGAGGAGACTGTAGATAGGGGTGAGAGAGGGCTGTCCGAAGAGCTATGTATGCCCCATCAGGTCCCCATTGCGCTCTTCTCCCTTCCTTCTTCCTTTAATAAGAGAGGCCCAGGGGAGCGGGGAGGGCAGAGGTTTGAAGTCAAATGAGGGTCAGTCTGAGGCAGAGCAGGATATCTTTGGGGAAATGGGACAATGGGCTGAATGGGCTGAGTGGGAATTGGGCAGGGAATGGGGGGGGGGGAAGAGCTCCAGATGCCTTTAAAGGGAATGGGGAAGGGCCAGGACAGGTTGGGGCCCCCTCCCCCGAGCTGCTCTGCATGTGTCTGGGGCCGAGGTCAGGCCACGGGGATTAGCCCCGCCCAGGTTGAACTCCCACAGTGCAGCCCCCAGGTAGGGCCATTTAAGGGTCTCGTGTTCTTCGCCATAGCCCACAGGCCCCCTGTTGAGCCCCCTCCTCCTTTCGGAATTATTTAAATAAGAGGGAAAGTGCTCCTAGCTCCCCTCTCTGCAGAGCTCTCTTAGCTCTGTCGCCATGGAAACTAGCCAGCCGCAGACTCTGGGAGGGGGGGAAATCTGTCTTAAAGGGACATGATATGTAGGTGCCCCCAGTAGACACACACCCAGAGAACACGCTGACACACATACTCATGCACTCAATGCCACATCCCTCTACATAATGTATCCACAGACATCCACATCCACTCTCCTCCTAGACACACACACACACACACACACACACACACGCAAAGGCACGCAAGCACACACGCTCGCCCCCTCTGTGACTACAGGTACACACACGGGGGGAGGCACACGCAAGGCCACCCAAGTCAGATTCTTTCCCAGCCCCCCTAGAAGCCTCCTTTCCAGCAGAGGCTTGTGGGGCGGGGGAGGGGGAGGAGCAGACTGAGGAGGGAAGGGCTGGAGGTTCCTTCCTGGGTGTGTGTGTGTGTGTGTGTGTGTGTCTGTGTCTGTGTCTGTGTGTGTGTGTGTGTCGAGGGGGCGAGGGGAAGGGATCTAGTTCATTACCCCAGGGCTGAAGGAGGAGGGATTCAGGTCACCCCAGAGGACTAACTTCCTGGCAGTCTGGGGAATTCGGAGGGCATTGTATGGCCCAGGGGGATATTGTGAGCCCAGAAAAGGTCCTTTTACCTCCTGTCTCCCCCACCCCAGCCCTCATTTGGCTAAGCTGTCTAGCTAGAGAGGGGAGGGGTGATCGGGCACCTCCCAGAAACTCCGAGCTGGAAGGGACCTCAGAATCCTGAGGGCCAAACCTCTCCTTTATTGGGGAAGCATTGCACCAAGTCACTAGGCAGTAAATGGAACCACTACAATTTGAACCCAGGGCTTTGGATTCCAAATCCTGGCCTATTTCGAACACCTGCTGGATTGTATCAACGCCTCAATTTGCCTTCTAACAGCCTCAGGGCCCTCAGCTGGAGCTGTGCATTTTTTGCCCTGAGCCCTACCCTAAGGGGAACAGCCTGTGTGGATGTGACCCCCACCTTCTCCCCTTCCTCACAGATGAATGCCCTTTGACTGCTCCAGTCAAATGCTTCATTAATCCTGGAGCTTGGGGGAGAGGAGGGAAGGGGAGGTTTTCTTGTCTAGAGATAGGAGGGAGATGGGGAAAGGGAGGCCCAGTTCCCTAAAAATTTTCTCCTGGGAATTCCTGCATGGCCTGGCATGTCAGGGTAGGGCTGTTGGCTTGTGGTTGCCTACAAATAAATGTGCTTACACACATGGGTATGAGACACTAGACGTGTCTAGTGAGACATACTTATTGTATAGATCTCAGGGCTCAGAGGGCCCTTAGAAACCACCTAGTCCAACCTCCCCCCCCCCATTTTACAGATGAGGAAACTGAGGCTCAGAGAGGGGGAGTGACTTATCCAAGATCACCAGGTGAGTTAGTGGGAAAGCTGGGGCTAGAGCCCAGGGCTCCTGACTCCCAGGCCAGGGGTTTCTTGATTACATCACCCATATTGTACACACATATCTTTTATACTCCCAGCATGGATACGCACCCTGATCAAATACATACAAATATACACATAAGCTACATGAACACCCAACAGGCATACCAACCCAGCCGAGAGTATGCCCTGACTTAATGCTATATGTTCATTGAATGGACAGGTGCCCTGCCCTCATCCATAATCGTATGCTCATGCACTCCTTAGGGAGAGACTGGCATTCAGGGGCTCTCACTCTCCTTCCTGGCCTCCAGTTCAAATGGTTCATTAATTTATTTGGAGTCACATGTTGTATCTGACTGCTCCTCCCTCCCCCCCCCCCCCATTATCTGTCCCCCCCGGGCCTGGGCCCGGGGGGGTAGGCAAATTGAGAGCTGGAAGGAGCTGTGCCCTGCCCCCAAACGACAATAACGCAAGGTCGCACACTTGTCACACACCATCACCCATCCTGGTACCACAAGTGGTCTATTATTATGACTGCCTGCTCTCTCTACCTTTTTTCTCTTTAAGTTTCTCTCTTCTCTCTCTCTCTCTCTCTCTCTCTCTCTCTCTCTCTCTCTCTCTCTC
>NW_020949652.1:0-7931 GCF_900497805.2 Vombatus ursinus
TGTGTGTGTGTGTGTGTGTGTGTGTGTGTGTGTGTGTGTGTGTGTGTACAAATCAACTTGCCTGTATGGGGGTGGGAGGGACATTGGGGTTGGGCAGTTTCAGGAAATGATAAGGGTTCCCAGTCAGGTTTTGACTCCTATCCAGCTACAAGCTCTTCTCTGAATCTTCTGAGAATGTGCTGTTCTGAGAATGTGCATCCTCCCAGGGACTCCACAAGCACAATGAATTTCAGAGGCCTTGGAGTCTGGATCTCCTCCTCTGACTACCTCATCGAATCCTTCAGGGAGTAGACGTGGGAAAGTAACTTAGTATTCAAGGACTGGAGGGAGGGGGGAAGCAGAGACCATTCCTGTCATCCTACACGCCTCCCACTGACATTACCACCACTATCACCACCACCACCACCACCTTCAGAGGCTGCTGGCAGAAGCATGGGCCCACTGCCTTCCTACTGTCTCATCCCTGGGGCCAAAGCTTCCAAAGAAGGGATTTAGGAAGCCAGAGCTAGGTGCTAGAGAGGCACCATGGGAGATGGAGGCTAGGGCCAAGTTGATCTGCCATCTGCCACTGTCAGGCTCTCAGACACCTCTCTTTCTTTCTCTCCCCTTCCCCTTCTCACTTCCTACTCCTCCTCTTATTCCCTCCTTCCCCTTCTGTCTTTCCCCCTCTCTCTTTCTCCCTTCTTTTCCTCCTCTCCCTTCTCTTTCTCTGTGCCAAACGGCTTCTCCCCACTTCCAGAGGTTTCTCCTTTTCCCCACTTCTCTCTCATCCTCCCTTCTCCCCTCTAGCCTCCCCTTTCTTATTTGTCCCCTCTGTCTCTCCTACCTCTCGCCTTCCTCCTCTTTCTCCTTATCCCTTTCTTATCCTCTGTCTGTCATCTCTCTCCCCTTCTCAGGTGCTTTTCTCTTTCTCTCCTTTTCCATTCTCCCCATCCCTATCTCTCCTCTCATCTTCTTTCTTCCTTCCTTTCTTTCTTCTTCTTCTTCTTCTTCTTCTTCTTCTTCTTCTTCTTCTTCTTCTTCTTCTTCTTCTTCTTCTCCTCTCTCTCTCTCTCTCTCCCCCCCCTCTTCTCCCTCTCTTTCTCTTTTCTTCTACTTCTCCTTTTTAAGTCCCAGAAAGGGAGAGTACCATCTGAACCGGGATCTTTCTGGTTAGTAGACTTACACCCCACCTTCCTGCCCATCTCCAAAAGAAGGTGTGTGGGGATGGGGAGACAGGAGTAACCTTCACCCTTCCTCTCCTCCTTCTGTCCCCATATATATCTTCCTCCCCCCCCCCCCCCGCTGCCCCAATTCTCCCTGAAGTGTGAATCCTAGGATTTCACTACAGTATGGACTGAGATATCAGGAACAGAGGAAGGGCCACTGGCTTAACCAATAGGGGGGAGCACATCCTTGGAAAGCCTTGGCCTATGTCCCCTTATCTCTCAGCCTCCACTCCCTTCCCTAAGTATCTCTCCTACTTTTTGGGGTGGAGTCTTAGACATTGAGGCCTGAGGCCTGGGGCCTCAGAAATAGGGCAGTATAGGACTGAAAGACAGGGGAGCTTTCTAGATCTCCCACCCCACCCAGGATTATTCCCTTAGTTGGTTTTGAAATAGGTGAAGTTTTTTCACTCCTTAGGTCCCCTTCTCTCCCCACCTATGACCTAAGGGCTCCATACCAATCTGCCACTCCTGCTTTCCCCAAACTCAGTTTCCATCTCTTCCCTGGGACCCCAGCTTCTAAGGGGTTTTGGGATCCTTACTGTAGGAAGGAAGAAACCTCAGCGAGTAGGGGGAGGCTGTCTGGCAGAGACAACAGGCATCCAATTAACTATAGTACTGGTAACAAGCTAATGATAATAATTAGCTGTCTCCCACCCAGACAGCAGGCTGTGTTGGCACCCTGCTGCTTGGGGAGGGGGAATCTAGGACAGGGATTGGGGGTGAGGTGGTGACACCTAGGTAACTCAGCTAGGGGACTGGAAGGGGAAGGCAAGGGGCCCAGTTGTCAGGGCACTTTGATCCTTGGCACACTCTGATGCCATATGCTTTGTCCTCCACCCAACTGGGGCTGCCAAGGACCCAGGAACTCTTTCTGGCCTAGCCCTGCTGCCCGATCTCCCAGATGGCTTGGTTCTAGGGGAAGGGGGAGAGGGGTGCCTCAATCTTGCCACTATTGCAGTTTTCATGGTAGAAGCTGGCAGGATATTATAATTTGTGCAAATTTTGTTGTGAATGTAGGGGAGGGAATGTTGCCTTTATTATTATTTTTTTCTTTCTTTTTTTTCTGCCTGTGTGTTTATATATACTTGAGTGCTTGAGTCCCTCCCTTGACTGGTATATGTGTCTGTGTGTACCTTGTGTGTCTGTGGGAGTCTTTGGGGATCTTGATGAATTGGTCCCTGATGGGCCTGAAGACTCAATGGGTGCTGGTATGCCCATGGTAGTTGAAGGCCTCCAGTTCAAGCCTGTGTCTTGTGCTCAACTATGATCTCAGCTGAGTAATGCATGAGCTTTGGACCCCAGGATCGGGGTGGGAGAAAGGATGGACGGGGGCCCAGGAGACTTCTGGGATCTGTCTGGTGCTCTGGGAAGCCAGGTGGTTCCCATCCCTGGGCCAGGTCCATCCCACCTATGATATTTTCATGAATGTATACGTGTACCTGTATGTGAGTCATCCATGTATATGTATGTGTGTCCATACGTGTCTTTGTGTAGGACCAGAGGGGAGGGGCAGCTTCCTGAGAGAGCTTAGTGCTTAGGGTCAGGACTGGGGAATTTCTGCCCCCATTTCATTATGTAGCCTTCCTCCTCCAGTGGAGGCCTCTAGCTTCCAGAGAGGGGGGATGGGGACAGGGTAGCCTTTGACCCTTCTGGCCCTCTGCTCTCCCCCCTTAGGAATCTGAGGCCAGGGTAGACAAGAGGACCCATTGTTGGGGCATCCCTACACTTCCTCTCTCCTTGGGGTGCCTGGGGGAGGGGAAGGAGCAAGAGCTTGAGCTGTTTAACCCTTTAGGTGGCAGGAGCCCCTGGATGCCCAGATGTGTGATGCCCATGTTGTACATGTATGTGGGTATCCAATGCCAATGTACCCCTTGGTAAAGCAGGACCAAGGTCTGCCTGAGCTCTCGGCACTTCCTCCCACCCACTTGGGCCTCTCCACCCTCTCCCTCTGCCCACTTGGCTCTCCCTTACTTCCCTTCCCATCTGTGTGTCAATCTCTGTCAATCTGTCTTTCATTAGACACATGCTGGGGTTCCCACCTTGTGGCATTCTCTGTGTCTCTCTGCCTGCTTGTACTTCTCTCTTCTTTCTTCTTGTCTGTCTCTAATGATCTGTCTTTGTCTTTCTCTACTTTTCTCTATCCATTAACCTTCCTCCCTGGCTCTGTCTTTTCTTTGTCTCTCTGCTTTCGCCAGTCTCTGCATCCTGATGTCATTATCTCTGTTGCTGTCCCTGCTTTGGCTCTCTCTCTCTGCTGGATGTTTGTCTCTCTACCTCTCCGGGGTATTCCCAGGCTTGCTTCTTTCTCTGCCTTCCCCGCGTCACCTCTTTCAGGGTCTTGGTTGTTCCCCCCTAGCTCTGCCTGCCCCCTACAATCACCCCTTTTCCCCTCTGCCCACCTAGCCTGACCCCTGGGGGTCTCTTCTCTGTTGTAGGTCTTTGTAGATTGGAAGGCAGAGCTTGAGGGGAAGAGAAGAATGGCAGAAGGGAAGCTAACTGGGCCCATCTTTCAGCTGTCCTGGGTTATAGTCTTGTGTGCCTTGGGGTGGGATTTCTCAAGAGCTTGAGGCCTAAGGCCTATCTCAAAGGTCACTGGTGGGATACAAGTGCCTTGGCAGGGACAGCTATTTTGGGGTCAAAGAAATGGTTATGGGACCAGGAAAGTGACAGATGGAGGAGAGGGATAGGAATAGCCAGGCTAGGCATCAGGACAGGGGACAGAAGAGGGCACACACTTGGCATTTGTGTTGGGCAGGAAAGGAAGGAAAGGATTTCTTTGGGAGAGTGGAAGATTAATGTCTGTCTCTGAAATTGGGTCCCCAAGAGGAAATGGGGAGATTTGATGCAGCGAAATGGGGGAGGGAAGGGAGAGACAGCAAGCCATGACTTCAAATAGAGGCATAAGACAAGAACTTGGAGCTAAAAAAAAAACCTCCCTTAAATCACAAGGAAAATAGGAAAAAGCCCAGAAAACCACAAAGATGGAAGTTAGGGAAAGAAATTGGGAAGAGACATGACCCCACCCTGGGGGAGCCCCCAGCCTGTGGGGGAGATGTGGTCCCCACCCTTGGGGAGCCCCCAGTTTTGAGGGGGAGACATGGTTCTCCACCTTGGCAATCCCCCGCACTGAGGGGGAGCCCTGGTCTGAGGGGGAAACATAGCCCCACCATTGGGGAGCCCCCAATTTGAGGGGGAGACATGGACCCTGACCTCAGGGAGCCCCTAGTCTGAGGGGAGACATGTCCCTACTCTCAGGGACCCCTTATATGAGGGGGATACCCAGTTGGGGGAGACAGCCCCACATTTGAGGAATCCCTAGTGTGATGGGAGGACATAGCACCAAGCTCAGGAAGCCTCCACTTTCAGTTGTAGCTCCCCTGGGTGGCCCCCATTCTGAAGGGGGAGATTATAGAGACGAACAGCAAACAATCCCTTCCCTCACTGACCTCCTTCTTCCTCTCTCTGGGGTTGTAGCACACATACACACACACACCTAGAAATTTTCCTGGCTTTATATATATTTGCTTGACATCTGCCTAACAAATCAGTCATTCCTCCCTGGGGGTGGGGTGGATGGGTGTGGTATTCTTCATGGCCTTGTTTAACCCTCCCTGAGATACTACCCTCCAACTCCCAGTGAGCCTTACGACTCCCCCCCGCCCATGCACTTATACCTCAGCCCAGAATGGGAACAAATGCTGTTAGCTGTCAAGAGTTGATATACTTCCATAACCCCAAATAATATTAGTCAGGATAAGGGAATATTGGCTCCCTTTTTTCCTGTCCCCCAACTTCCTCATGGCATTAAATCTGGTCTCCCCCACCCCGACCCTCTTTGTACCTGTTAAAGGACTTCACAGGGCCCTTAGGCAGGTGGGATAACAGCTCTAGGATCAGAACCCAGGTCCCTCAATCCATTTTCTGTCCTCACGGGATGTTGGGGGCAGCCCCAATGGAGGATGAGGAATCCCCTGGCTTCTAGATGGGTCCTTGCCTCCTAAAGGAAACAAAGGTCAGCCTGCATTTCTATCTCCCTGACAAACCTCAAATGGTTAACCTCTGGGCTTCCTTTCCCTCCTCCCCCCAGCCAGGACCACTTTAAGGAGAATGGTCCATTACAGGTGAGCTGCTGTTGTCATGGAGACTACAGCATCAGCACCACTCACCAGTGGTGAGGGGATGGAGGAGACTGTAGATAGGGGTGAGAGAGGGCTGTCCGAAGAGCTATGTATGCCCCATCAGGTCCCCATTGCGCTCTTCTCCCTTCCTTCTTCCTTTAATAAGAGAGGCCCAGGGGAGCGGGGAGGGCAGAGGTTTGAAGTCAAATGAGGGTCAGTCTGAGGCAGAGCAGGATATCTTTGGGGAAATGGGACAATGGGCTGAATGGGCTGAGTGGGAATTGGGCAGGGAATGGGGGGGGGGAAGAGCTCCAGATGCCTTTAAAGGGAATGGGGAAGGGCCAGGACAGGTTGGGGCCCCCTCCCCCGAGCTGCTCTGCATGTGTCTGGGGCCGAGGTCAGGCCACGGGGATTAGCCCCGCCCAGGTTGAACTCCCACAGTGCAGCCCCCAGGTAGGGCCATTTAAGGGTCTCGTGTTCTTCGCCATAGCCCACAGGCCCCCTGTTGAGCCCCCTCCTCCTTTCGGAATTATTTAAATAAGAGGGAAAGTGCTCCTAGCTCCCCTCTCTGCAGAGCTCTCTTAGCTCTGTCGCCATGGAAACTAGCCAGCCGCAGACTCTGGGAGGGGGGGAAATCTGTCTTAAAGGGACATGATATGTAGGTGCCCCCAGTAGACACACACCCAGAGAACACGCTGACACACATACTCATGCACTCAATGCCACATCCCTCTACATAATGTATCCACAGACATCCACATCCACTCTCCTCCTAGACACACACACACACACACACACACACACACACGCAAAGGCACGCAAGCACACACGCTCGCCCCCTCTGTGACTACAGGTACACACACGGGGGGAGGCACACGCAAGGCCACCCAAGTCAGATTCTTTCCCAGCCCCCCTAGAAGCCTCCTTTCCAGCAGAGGCTTGTGGGGCGGGGGAGGGGGAGGAGCAGACTGAGGAGGGAAGGGCTGGAGGTTCCTTCCTGGGTGTGTGTGTGTGTGTGTGTGTGTGTCTGTGTCTGTGTCTGTGTGTGTGTGTGTGTCGAGGGGGCGAGGGGAAGGGATCTAGTTCATTACCCCAGGGCTGAAGGAGGAGGGATTCAGGTCACCCCAGAGGACTAACTTCCTGGCAGTCTGGGGAATTCGGAGGGCATTGTATGGCCCAGGGGGATATTGTGAGCCCAGAAAAGGTCCTTTTACCTCCTGTCTCCCCCACCCCAGCCCTCATTTGGCTAAGCTGTCTAGCTAGAGAGGGGAGGGGTGATCGGGCACCTCCCAGAAACTCCGAGCTGGAAGGGACCTCAGAATCCTGAGGGCCAAACCTCTCCTTTATTGGGGAAGCATTGCACCAAGTCACTAGGCAGTAAATGGAACCACTACAATTTGAACCCAGGGCTTTGGATTCCAAATCCTGGCCTATTTCGAACACCTGCTGGATTGTATCAACGCCTCAATTTGCCTTCTAACAGCCTCAGGGCCCTCAGCTGGAGCTGTGCATTTTTTGCCCTGAGCCCTACCCTAAGGGGAACAGCCTGTGTGGATGTGACCCCCACCTTCTCCCCTTCCTCACAGATGAATGCCCTTTGACTGCTCCAGTCAAATGCTTCATTAATCCTGGAGCTTGGGGGAGAGGAGGGAAGGGGAGGTTTTCTTGTCTAGAGATAGGAGGGAGATGGGGAAAGGGAGGCCCAGTTCCCTAAAAATTTTCTCCTGGGAATTCCTGCATGGCCTGGCATGTCAGGGTAGGGCTGTTGGCTTGTGGTTGCCTACAAATAAATGTGCTTACACACATGGGTATGAGACACTAGACGTGTCTAGTGAGACATACTTATTGTATAGATCTCAGGGCTCAGAGGGCCCTTAGAAACCACCTAGTCCAACCTCCCCCCCCCCATTTTACAGATGAGGAAACTGAGGCTCAGAGAGGGGGAGTGACTTATCCAAGATCACCAGGTGAGTTAGTGGGAAAGCTGGGGCTAGAGCCCAGGGCTCCTGACTCCCAGGCCAGGGGTTTCTTGATTACATCACCCATATTGTACACACATATCTTTTATACTCCCAGCATGGATACGCACCCTGATCAAATACATACAAATATACACATAAGCTACATGAACACCCAACAGGCATACCAACCCAGCCGAGAGTATGCCCTGACTTAATGCTATATGTTCATTGAATGGACAGGTGCCCTGCCCTCATCCATAATCGTATGCTCATGCACTCCTTAGGGAGAGACTGGCATTCAGGGGCTCTCACTCTCCTTCCTGGCCTCCAGTTCAAATGGTTCATTAATTTATTTGGAGTCACATGTTGTATCTGACTGCTCCTCCCTCCCCCCCCCCCCCATTATCTGTCCCCCCCGGGCCTGGGCCCGGGGGGGTAGGCAAATTGAGAGCTGGAAGGAGCTGTGCCCTGCCCCCAAACGACAATAACGCAAGGTCGCACACTTGTCACACACCATCACCCATCCTGGTACCACAAGTGGTCTATTATTATGACTGCCTGCTCTCTCTACCTTTTTTCTCTTTAAGTTTCTCTCTTCTCTCTCTCTCTCTCTCTCTCTCTCTCTCTCTCTCTCTCTCTCTCTC
>NW_020949653.1:0-6554 GCF_900497805.2 Vombatus ursinus
TTCCTTCCTTCCTTCCTTCCTTCCTTCCTTCCTTCCTTCCTTCCTTCTTTTATTGTATAGCCAAGCAAAGTTGGAACCAGTTGAATGACTAGACTTAAAGGGTAGTAGTTAATTTGTTCAGTGACAACTTGGAAGGGGTTCTTTAATGGAGTTCCCCAGAGATCTGTGCTTGGCCTTGTGCTGTTTAACCTTTACATTTAGTAACTTGGATATAGGCATAGATGCCATTCTTTACCAATTTGAAATGACATGAGACATAGTGGAATACACAAAAGGGTTCCCAAAATATCATGAAAAGCTAGAACTTTAGGCCAAATCTAATTAGATGAAATTTAATTGGGGTAAAGGTTAAGTCTTACATTAGGGTTCAAATGATCAGCTTCATAACCAACAGGAAGGGAAGGTCAGTTATTCAGTCAACAAGCATTTATTAAACACCTGCTATGTACCAGGCACTGTGCTAAACATTGGGGATACAAAAGAAGGTGTGGCTAGACAGCAGGTGTTTGAAAAAGATCTAGAAGGTTTAGTGGACTGCAAGCTCAGCATGAGTCAACAGGGTAGTTGGTGTGTCAGCCAAAACAGCTGATGAGATTGTAGGTTGAATTCAAAGAAGCATAGCATATGGGACAAGAGAGAAGTTTGTCCCATCTTTACTCTTCCAGATGTGGCCTCGATCAAACTACAGTTGGAATACTGTATTAAATTCTGCTTGTTGCATCTTGGCAATAACAGCGGAGAGCACCTAGAAGAAGGCAACCAGGATGGTAAAGGGCCTTGAAAGCATGCCACACTAGAGTGGTTGAAGGAATTGAAAATGTTTAACCTGGAGAAGAGAAGACTTGGGGTAAGTGACATGATAATTATCTTCAAATATTTAAAGGACTATCACATTATGTCATTAAAAAGGATTAAATTAGTTCTGGTTGCTATTAGAAGGTAGATCTAGGAATAATGGGTGTAAGTTGCAAAGGGGCAGATTTAGGCTCAATATAAAGAAAAAACATCGTAACAATTAAAGTTATTCAAAAGTGGAATGAGCCTCTTAAAGAGCTTACAGCTAAGACTGTGTTTTGGGGACATCTACTCCACACAGGCTATGAGTCTTCCCCACTTAAAAGGCAGTGAAACTCTACTTGAGGCTTAATTGGGGCTTGGAGGGCTTGGAGAATATATTTTAACCATGACACAAAAAGGTTATGAACCCCTGATCTGGATGGTGATAGCCTACTGAATACATATAATCTGGACTCTAATAGCCCATCAGTACATATAATTGGGTAGGCACTGTGGATTGACAATAAGCTGGGCTAAAATTGAGTAAGTGGAAGAGAGCAGTTATCTTAGAAGTTTTAGATTAGTTCAATCACCACCTTTCACATGAAGCCTTTCTAATTTCCCCTCAATTATCTAAGATTTGTTGTGTATATATTTTGCATATACTTATGTATCTAAGGGAATTGATGTTTGAAAACCCAGATCCTCTCAAGGCAGTCCAGTCCACTTTTGAATAGCTCTACTTGTTCTGTGTTTTTTCCTGACAATAAGCCTAAATTTGTCTCTTTGCATTTTCCACCCATTGTTCCTAGTTCTGCCCTGCCAGACCAAACAAATTTAACTCCTCTTCTATATAAAACAGCAACTTTCATCCACATCCTTTCCCTTCCTCCCCATATCCAGTTTTATTTTTTCCAGGGTAAACATGTCTAGTTCCTTCAATCAACCCTCATTTGGCATGGACTTAAAGCTTTTTGCCTTCCTCTGAACACCCTTCAGCATATTAGTAGCTTTCCTAATGTATGGCATCAAGAACTGAATATAACACTCCAGCTGTGGTTTGACCAGGGCACAGTTTGTATAGCTGCATTATCATCTGCTTATTTTTGTAAGTTATGTCTCTCTTAAAATAGCCCCAAATCACATTAGCTGCCTCTTTCTCCTCTTCCTTTTTCTTCTTCCTTTTCTTCATCATCATCATCATCATCTTCTTCTTCTACTTCTCCTTTTCTTCCTTTTCTTCTCCCTTTTCTTCCTTTTCCTTTTTTTTTTTTGGTGAGGCAATTGGGATTAAGTGACTTGTCCAGAGTCACACAGTAGTGAGTGTTATATGTCTGAGGCTGGATTTGAACTCAGGTTCTCCTGACTCCAGGGCCAGTGCTCTATCCACTGTGCCACCTAGCTGCCCCCCTCTTCCTCTTCTTTTTTTTTCCTCTCCTTCTCCATCCTTCTTCCTCTCCTCCTCCACCATATTGCTGACTCATACTGAGTTTTCAGCTCACTAAAACTCCCAAATCTCTTTCAAACTGCTGCCTCAGCATGATTCCTCCATCTAATTCCTGTGATGTTGATTTTTTTTAAACTCAAGAGTAGTACTTTACATTTTTGTTTATTAAATCTCATCATATTAGATTGAACCATTTTTGATGTCCTTCTCATCAGTTTTGGCTCACTGGAAGTTTTAGTACTCCTGGAATCTTGTATAGGACAGCACTGCACTCATATTCATTCTCTCTTACTTGTCCCTGGTTCCATCTTTTATATACAACTTAAAAAAAATCTAAGTTGGTTGACAAGTTCTTTGTAGATACACATTAATCTCTTCAGAATACTCCCAGTTTCCCTCCTCATTGGAATTTTTTTTTTATTGTTTATAGAATTTCATTCTTGAAAATTTCTCAGCAAACCAAAAAATAATGATAACAATGCAAATGAGTGGATTTCAAAAAAAGAAGTAGAACTCTAAGTCATAGAACATCTGACAAAGGTCCCCAAGAAGAGACAATAAGACATGCCTTCTCCCTCGTGGTAGAGAGGTGGGATTTTACTAGGACAGAATATGGAACACATTGTCAGATATGGTCTCTATATTTGGTGTTTTTGATTAACATTTTTTCTTTGGCTCAAGGGAGGGTTTAATCTAGAAGGAGGGATTGAAAGATAACTTTCAGCTGACAGAAGTTGTAGAAACAACACCTATGCCCCCTACAGCTTTCACTTTCTTGCCTGCTTCTTCATAATCCCTAAGTTCTTTTCCTACATTCCTTTCAAAAGTTTTCCTTATTCTCACATGAATTAAATATGGTACTCATATTTAACATGTTTCATCCCAACATCTTAAATGCAAGCCCATGTTAGATAAGAGCCTCTCCTGATGGACTATATTGGCATATGTCTGCCACCTTCTTTTCACAAGAAGTCACGTGCTATCTCAACATTTCTCTTCTTGATCCTAGGGTTGATTCCATCTACTCCCTGCCCCATATAGAGCTAACAGTATGAAGGAGCAATCATGAAAAGCCTGGTCAGATTCTGTATTGTATGGCATACAAAATGGCAAGCTTATAAACGTCTTGTCATCTCCACTGGGGAAGAGAGAATGGCAGTAGCAACACAAGGAAATCTACAGAACTGGGCATGCATAATTGGGAGTAATGATAGAACTCAGAGTTACAGGACCTGAGCTCAAACCCTAGCTCTACCATTTACTAATTTTGTGAACTTGCTATTTAACCTCTCTGAAATAATTTTCTCTTTTGTAAAATGAGAGGATTGGATTAGATAGCCTTAGAGATTCTTTCCAGCTCTAAACAAAGTCTGTGCTTCTGTAATAGCTTGGTGAAGTATCCCTCTTAGATACACTTACATTTTTAAAAAATTATTTGTTTGTTTTTAGTTTTCAACATTCACTTCTATAAGATTTTGCGTTCCAAATTTTCTCCCCATCTCTCCCCTCCCCCCACCTCAAGATGGTACCTAATTTGGTGTAGGCTCTACATATACATTCATATTGAACCTATTTTTCCATTAGTCATGTTGTAAAGGAGAATTATAACCAATGGGAGAAACCATGAGAAAGAAGAAACAAACAAAAAGAAAGAAAAAAAGAGAGAGCAAAAATATGCTTTGATCTGCATTCAGACTCCATAGTTCTTTTTCTGGATGTGGACAGCATTTTCCATCATGAGTCCTTTGAAGTTGTCTTGGATCCTTGCATTGATAAGAAGAGATGAGTCTATCAAAGCTAGTCATCACATATTATGGCTGTTACTGTGTACAATGTTTTCCTGGTTCTGCTCACTTCACTCAGCATCAGTTCATTCAAGTCTTTCCAGGTTTTTCTGAAGTCTGCCTGCTCATCATTTCTTATAGCACAATAGTATTCCATTACGTTCATAGACCACAACTTGTTCAGCCATTCCCCAATTGATGGGCATCCCCTCAATTTCCAATTCTTTACCACCACAAAAAGAGCTGCTAAAAATATTTTTGTACATGTGGGTCCTTTTCCCATTTTAATGATCTCTTTGGGATATAGACCTAGAAGTGGTATTGCTGGGTCAAAGGGTATACACAGTTTTATAGCCCTTTGGACATAATTCCAAATTGCTCTCCAGAATGGTTGGATCAGTTCACAACTCCATCAATACTGCATTACATTTTAAAAGAAGATACTTAGGGAGGACAGGAATTAACCCAAGAATTTGAATCAACCTACAGACCTTTTGGAACACCTCCCGTCTATATGTAATGGTGGAATTTTGAGTTATGTGACAATTGTGAGATATTTTTTAGAGCAAGGAGGCCTTCATAGCACACTTTATGCTAGACCGGTAGGGGGCCATGTAAGCTGTCTACAGGAGGCCAGATCCACAGTATATAATGGTTCTAGATGTGGTGGTCTCCATCAACACAATAGAAGATTTATATGAGCACTTTATGAGTCCTGGGCACCTTTTAACCTGGATATCTTGAGCAAACTAGTTAACTTTATGCCTTACTTCTTTATCTATAAAATACAAATAATATTGTTAGATGATCAGGACTTTTTCTCATCCAATGTCCTAAAAGGAGTATTGTGAAGAATAAGTTAGTATCTACAAAGCACTTTCAGGCACTTGACAGAGTAACTAAGTTTCTCTTGTTAGTTGGAAGTTGCTCATAAATGTTAGACCATTAAAACAAAACAAAACAAAAAAACTCAGAGCAGTTAATGGAATGCCCAATTATGCAGTCATTCAAATGAGTGCTCTCAGTATGCAGTCTCCAAGTCAAGCATATTAAAGCGTACACAGATCTTTCCTTTCTTACTTCCAGAAAATGCACAATATAAAGTTAATGCTTCATTACTTTTCAGCATTTAAAAAACTGAAGCTTGGAAATTCACAGTAAAGGATGCCACAGCAACCGTAAGCTGAGTCCTTCATCCTCATGCATCATCAGTACAATCCAGGGGAATGGGCTTCCCAATTTAAAAATAATAAAATAAGCTCCTACTTCCATAATTAATTTACAGTGTGATACTAATCCTATTTCTAACACTTAGAAACTGTGACCATAGATCCAAATCATTTAAGCTTCCTGAGCCTCAGTTTCCTTTATTCATTGTTTCATTTGTTCATCCATTCATTCATTTACCAAGCATTTATTAAGTACCAGTGTTATGCTAGACATTGTGCTTAGTTCTGAGAATACAAAAGAAAATATGAAATAGTAACTGCTCTCAAAGTGCTTACATTCCATTAGGGGAAACAACATGTACACAACTAGGTAAATGCATTCAAAGTAAATAGAAATAATTTGAGGAAGTGCTAGAATTTGTGGGGATCATGAAAAGCCCATTCCGAAGGTGGTACTCAAGTGATGCTTTGGAGGAAGCCAAGGATTCTAAGAGATGGAAGTAAGGATGGATAAGCATGGGGAACAGTCTAGATAAATCCAAGGAGACAAAAAATGAGGCTAATTCCTCATTAGGTTTTTTGTAAAGCTCTTTGCAAAACTTCAAGTGCTATATTAATGTCATTTAATGTGGGTAATCAGGGGAGCTCTGCTGATGTGCTAGACTGGGATACTTCTCATGGAACTGGATCTTCACTTTGATCCCTTCCAGTGGGCCATGTGCTGTAGCTAAAGAACATGATGCAATCATTGGCTCCTGGATTGCTTCATTGGTCTGAGCAAGTGATTCTGTTTGACTCTATTTTGAGCATGCTATTTAAGACTCTGCTAGTTTTTCTCTGGGGCAGCAGTGGTGGTATTTTTCTCTTCTTCCTGTTAGTAGCTAGGGTGGCTATGAGTACTAGCAATGAGAACTTGGGCTTGGCCAGGCAAGTCTGAGATTGGACCTCAAGTCTCTGGCTGCATCTCCTATTTCCTAAGAGTAAACAGGTAGAGACAATCTCCATTCAGTCCCAGAATTGTATTTGAACAATTCATTCTGAACAAAAAGTGACTACAGTTGTGAAGTGGGCTTAGCATGGCCAGATTCATTATGTTATCAAATAGGAATCATGAAAACTATGTAGTTAAAAAAGTAGAAAAGTTGAAAGAGGATGAATGAGTAAGTAAATAGTCACATTAGTCTTGTGTCTTGTGTCTGATAAAATCAAGAACATAAACTATTTGGGGCTTACTGTAGAATATAGTGCAAGATGATGGCCTGAACTAGACCTATTTTTCACCAAAGGGCTTGCTAGTTTTCCAGAAGTTGCTGTCAGATACAGAGTTTTACCCCAAATAGAAGTCATCTAACTGGTCATTATAAACAGTTAGAGCAG
>NW_020949654.1:0-6555 GCF_900497805.2 Vombatus ursinus
TTCCTTCCTTCCTTCCTTCCTTCCTTCCTTCCTTCCTTCCTTCCTTCTTTTATTGTATAGCCAAGCAAAGTTGGAACCAGTTGAATGACTAGACTTAAAGGGTAGTAGTTAATTTGTTCAGTGACAACTTGGAAGGGGTTCTTTAATGGAGTTCCCCAGAGATCTGTGCTTGGCCTTGTGCTGTTTAACCTTTACATTTAGTAACTTGGATATAGGCATAGATGCCATTCTTTACCAATTTGAAATGACATGAGACATAGTGGAATACACAAAAGGGTTCCCAAAATATCATGAAAAGCTAGAACTTTAGGCCAAATCTAATTAGATGAAATTTAATTGGGGTAAAGGTTAAGTCTTACATTAGGGTTCAAATGATCAGCTTCATAACCAACAGGAAGGGAAGGTCAGTTATTCAGTCAACAAGCATTTATTAAACACCTGCTATGTACCAGGCACTGTGCTAAACATTGGGGATACAAAAGAAGGTGTGGCTAGACAGCAGGTGTTTGAAAAAGATCTAGAAGGTTTAGTGGACTGCAAGCTCAGCATGAGTCAACAGGGTAGTTGGTGTGTCAGCCAAAACAGCTGATGAGATTGTAGGTTGAATTCAAAGAAGCATAGCATATGGGACAAGAGAGAAGTTTGTCCCATCTTTACTCTTCCAGATGTGGCCTCGATCAAACTACAGTTGGAATACTGTATTAAATTCTGCTTGTTGCATCTTGGCAATAACAGCGGAGAGCACCTAGAAGAAGGCAACCAGGATGGTAAAGGGCCTTGAAAGCATGCCACACTAGAGTGGTTGAAGGAATTGAAAATGTTTAACCTGGAGAAGAGAAGACTTGGGGTAAGTGACATGATAATTATCTTCAAATATTTAAAGGACTATCACATTATGTCATTAAAAAGGATTAAATTAGTTCTGGTTGCTATTAGAAGGTAGATCTAGGAATAATGGGTGTAAGTTGCAAAGGGGCAGATTTAGGCTCAATATAAAGAAAAAACATCGTAACAATTAAAGTTATTCAAAAGTGGAATGAGCCTCTTAAAGAGCTTACAGCTAAGACTGTGTTTTGGGGACATCTACTCCACACAGGCTATGAGTCTTCCCCACTTAAAAGGCAGTGAAACTCTACTTGAGGCTTAATTGGGGCTTGGAGGGCTTGGAGAATATATTTTAACCATGACACAAAAAGGTTATGAACCCCTGATCTGGATGGTGATAGCCTACTGAATACATATAATCTGGACTCTAATAGCCCATCAGTACATATAATTGGGTAGGCACTGTGGATTGACAATAAGCTGGGCTAAAATTGAGTAAGTGGAAGAGAGCAGTTATCTTAGAAGTTTTAGATTAGTTCAATCACCACCTTTCACATGAAGCCTTTCTAATTTCCCCTCAATTATCTAAGATTTGTTGTGTATATATTTTGCATATACTTATGTATCTAAGGGAATTGATGTTTGAAAACCCAGATCCTCTCAAGGCAGTCCAGTCCACTTTTGAATAGCTCTACTTGTTCTGTGTTTTTTCCTGACAATAAGCCTAAATTTGTCTCTTTGCATTTTCCACCCATTGTTCCTAGTTCTGCCCTGCCAGACCAAACAAATTTAACTCCTCTTCTATATAAAACAGCAACTTTCATCCACATCCTTTCCCTTCCTCCCCATATCCAGTTTTATTTTTTCCAGGGTAAACATGTCTAGTTCCTTCAATCAACCCTCATTTGGCATGGACTTAAAGCTTTTTGCCTTCCTCTGAACACCCTTCAGCATATTAGTAGCTTTCCTAATGTATGGCATCAAGAACTGAATATAACACTCCAGCTGTGGTTTGACCAGGGCACAGTTTGTATAGCTGCATTATCATCTGCTTATTTTTGTAAGTTATGTCTCTCTTAAAATAGCCCCAAATCACATTAGCTGCCTCTTTCTCCTCTTCCTTTTTCTTCTTCCTTTTCTTCATCATCATCATCATCATCTTCTTCTTCTACTTCTCCTTTTCTTCCTTTTCTTCTCCCTTTTCTTCCTTTTCCTTTTTTTTTTTTTGGTGAGGCAATTGGGATTAAGTGACTTGTCCAGAGTCACACAGTAGTGAGTGTTATATGTCTGAGGCTGGATTTGAACTCAGGTTCTCCTGACTCCAGGGCCAGTGCTCTATCCACTGTGCCACCTAGCTGCCCCCCTCTTCCTCTTCTTTTTTTTTCCTCTCCTTCTCCATCCTTCTTCCTCTCCTCCTCCACCATATTGCTGACTCATACTGAGTTTTCAGCTCACTAAAACTCCCAAATCTCTTTCAAACTGCTGCCTCAGCATGATTCCTCCATCTAATTCCTGTGATGTTGATTTTTTTTAAACTCAAGAGTAGTACTTTACATTTTTGTTTATTAAATCTCATCATATTAGATTGAACCATTTTTGATGTCCTTCTCATCAGTTTTGGCTCACTGGAAGTTTTAGTACTCCTGGAATCTTGTATAGGACAGCACTGCACTCATATTCATTCTCTCTTACTTGTCCCTGGTTCCATCTTTTATATACAACTTAAAAAAAATCTAAGTTGGTTGACAAGTTCTTTGTAGATACACATTAATCTCTTCAGAATACTCCCAGTTTCCCTCCTCATTGGAATTTTTTTTTTATTGTTTATAGAATTTCATTCTTGAAAATTTCTCAGCAAACCAAAAAATAATGATAACAATGCAAATGAGTGGATTTCAAAAAAAGAAGTAGAACTCTAAGTCATAGAACATCTGACAAAGGTCCCCAAGAAGAGACAATAAGACATGCCTTCTCCCTCGTGGTAGAGAGGTGGGATTTTACTAGGACAGAATATGGAACACATTGTCAGATATGGTCTCTATATTTGGTGTTTTTGATTAACATTTTTTCTTTGGCTCAAGGGAGGGTTTAATCTAGAAGGAGGGATTGAAAGATAACTTTCAGCTGACAGAAGTTGTAGAAACAACACCTATGCCCCCTACAGCTTTCACTTTCTTGCCTGCTTCTTCATAATCCCTAAGTTCTTTTCCTACATTCCTTTCAAAAGTTTTCCTTATTCTCACATGAATTAAATATGGTACTCATATTTAACATGTTTCATCCCAACATCTTAAATGCAAGCCCATGTTAGATAAGAGCCTCTCCTGATGGACTATATTGGCATATGTCTGCCACCTTCTTTTCACAAGAAGTCACGTGCTATCTCAACATTTCTCTTCTTGATCCTAGGGTTGATTCCATCTACTCCCTGCCCCATATAGAGCTAACAGTATGAAGGAGCAATCATGAAAAGCCTGGTCAGATTCTGTATTGTATGGCATACAAAATGGCAAGCTTATAAACGTCTTGTCATCTCCACTGGGGAAGAGAGAATGGCAGTAGCAACACAAGGAAATCTACAGAACTGGGCATGCATAATTGGGAGTAATGATAGAACTCAGAGTTACAGGACCTGAGCTCAAACCCTAGCTCTACCATTTACTAATTTTGTGAACTTGCTATTTAACCTCTCTGAAATAATTTTCTCTTTTGTAAAATGAGAGGATTGGATTAGATAGCCTTAGAGATTCTTTCCAGCTCTAAACAAAGTCTGTGCTTCTGTAATAGCTTGGTGAAGTATCCCTCTTAGATACACTTACATTTTTAAAAAATTATTTGTTTGTTTTTAGTTTTCAACATTCACTTCTATAAGATTTTGCGTTCCAAATTTTCTCCCCATCTCTCCCCTCCCCCCACCTCAAGATGGTACCTAATTTGGTGTAGGCTCTACATATACATTCATATTGAACCTATTTTTCCATTAGTCATGTTGTAAAGGAGAATTATAACCAATGGGAGAAACCATGAGAAAGAAGAAACAAACAAAAAGAAAGAAAAAAAGAGAGAGCAAAAATATGCTTTGATCTGCATTCAGACTCCATAGTTCTTTTTCTGGATGTGGACAGCATTTTCCATCATGAGTCCTTTGAAGTTGTCTTGGATCCTTGCATTGATAAGAAGAGATGAGTCTATCAAAGCTAGTCATCACATATTATGGCTGTTACTGTGTACAATGTTTTCCTGGTTCTGCTCACTTCACTCAGCATCAGTTCATTCAAGTCTTTCCAGGTTTTTCTGAAGTCTGCCTGCTCATCATTTCTTATAGCACAATAGTATTCCATTACGTTCATAGACCACAACTTGTTCAGCCATTCCCCAATTGATGGGCATCCCCTCAATTTCCAATTCTTTACCACCACAAAAAGAGCTGCTAAAAATATTTTTGTACATGTGGGTCCTTTTCCCATTTTAATGATCTCTTTGGGATATAGACCTAGAAGTGGTATTGCTGGGTCAAAGGGTATACACAGTTTTATAGCCCTTTGGACATAATTCCAAATTGCTCTCCAGAATGGTTGGATCAGTTCACAACTCCATCAATACTGCATTACATTTTAAAAGAAGATACTTAGGGAGGACAGGAATTAACCCAAGAATTTGAATCAACCTACAGACCTTTTGGAACACCTCCCGTCTATATGTAATGGTGGAATTTTGAGTTATGTGACAATTGTGAGATATTTTTTAGAGCAAGGAGGCCTTCATAGCACACTTTATGCTAGACCGGTAGGGGGCCATGTAAGCTGTCTACAGGAGGCCAGATCCACAGTATATAATGGTTCTAGATGTGGTGGTCTCCATCAACACAATAGAAGATTTATATGAGCACTTTATGAGTCCTGGGCACCTTTTAACCTGGATATCTTGAGCAAACTAGTTAACTTTATGCCTTACTTCTTTATCTATAAAATACAAATAATATTGTTAGATGATCAGGACTTTTTCTCATCCAATGTCCTAAAAGGAGTATTGTGAAGAATAAGTTAGTATCTACAAAGCACTTTCAGGCACTTGACAGAGTAACTAAGTTTCTCTTGTTAGTTGGAAGTTGCTCATAAATGTTAGACCATTAAAACAAAACAAAACAAAAAAACTCAGAGCAGTTAATGGAATGCCCAATTATGCAGTCATTCAAATGAGTGCTCTCAGTATGCAGTCTCCAAGTCAAGCATATTAAAGCGTACACAGATCTTTCCTTTCTTACTTCCAGAAAATGCACAATATAAAGTTAATGCTTCATTACTTTTCAGCATTTAAAAAACTGAAGCTTGGAAATTCACAGTAAAGGATGCCACAGCAACCGTAAGCTGAGTCCTTCATCCTCATGCATCATCAGTACAATCCAGGGGAATGGGCTTCCCAATTTAAAAATAATAAAATAAGCTCCTACTTCCATAATTAATTTACAGTGTGATACTAATCCTATTTCTAACACTTAGAAACTGTGACCATAGATCCAAATCATTTAAGCTTCCTGAGCCTCAGTTTCCTTTATTCATTGTTTCATTTGTTCATCCATTCATTCATTTACCAAGCATTTATTAAGTACCAGTGTTATGCTAGACATTGTGCTTAGTTCTGAGAATACAAAAGAAAATATGAAATAGTAACTGCTCTCAAAGTGCTTACATTCCATTAGGGGAAACAACATGTACACAACTAGGTAAATGCATTCAAAGTAAATAGAAATAATTTGAGGAAGTGCTAGAATTTGTGGGGATCATGAAAAGCCCATTCCGAAGGTGGTACTCAAGTGATGCTTTGGAGGAAGCCAAGGATTCTAAGAGATGGAAGTAAGGATGGATAAGCATGGGGAACAGTCTAGATAAATCCAAGGAGACAAAAAATGAGGCTAATTCCTCATTAGGTTTTTTGTAAAGCTCTTTGCAAAACTTCAAGTGCTATATTAATGTCATTTAATGTGGGTAATCAGGGGAGCTCTGCTGATGTGCTAGACTGGGATACTTCTCATGGAACTGGATCTTCACTTTGATCCCTTCCAGTGGGCCATGTGCTGTAGCTAAAGAACATGATGCAATCATTGGCTCCTGGATTGCTTCATTGGTCTGAGCAAGTGATTCTGTTTGACTCTATTTTGAGCATGCTATTTAAGACTCTGCTAGTTTTTCTCTGGGGCAGCAGTGGTGGTATTTTTCTCTTCTTCCTGTTAGTAGCTAGGGTGGCTATGAGTACTAGCAATGAGAACTTGGGCTTGGCCAGGCAAGTCTGAGATTGGACCTCAAGTCTCTGGCTGCATCTCCTATTTCCTAAGAGTAAACAGGTAGAGACAATCTCCATTCAGTCCCAGAATTGTATTTGAACAATTCATTCTGAACAAAAAGTGACTACAGTTGTGAAGTGGGCTTAGCATGGCCAGATTCATTATGTTATCAAATAGGAATCATGAAAACTATGTAGTTAAAAAAGTAGAAAAGTTGAAAGAGGATGAATGAGTAAGTAAATAGTCACATTAGTCTTGTGTCTTGTGTCTGATAAAATCAAGAACATAAACTATTTGGGGTAAAACTCTGTATCTGACAGCAACTTCTGGAAAACTAGCAAGCCCTTTGGTGAAAAATAGGTCTAGTTCAGGCCATCATCTTGCACTATATTCTACAGTAAGCCCCAAATAGAAGTCATCTAACTGGTCATTATAAACAGTTAGAGCAG
>NW_020949655.1:0-29909 GCF_900497805.2 Vombatus ursinus
CACACACACACACACACACACACACACACACACACACACACACACACCCATTCATAAAAATAGCCAAGTCCCCTAAACCCCATTCCTATAGACCAGCCCAATTTATTTCCTTCTTCTCCCGCCCCTTTGCCTTTCCTTCTTTCGCTATAGTGGAGGTGATAAGACCTCCCAAGAGTGGAAGTCTGACCCGTGTCCTTGGCCCTCTAAGGAACCACAGAAAGCTGGGCTCAAGTGATTGCATCTTTTACAAACTCTTGTTTTTCACCAGTATTGGAATTTCTGGGTGACAGTTTCATGACGATGGGAGATGTGAAAGTGCTAGCATGGTGACAGCGGTGGGGGGTGGAGGGAGGTTTACCCTTGCCTGCCCAGTGTGCCCACCTCTCCCACCACCCTCCCCACCCTAGGCTCCTTGGGCCACCGTGACGCTGCTGCTTCTGTTGCTGGTGCTCCCAGCGTTGCTACCTGCCCGGGCAGCCGCCCAGCCGATGCCCAACTGCTGCCGACAGAAAACTTGTTCCTGTCGTCTCTACGACCTGCTACACGGAGCCGGCAACCACGCGGCCGGCATTCTCACCCTGGGGAAACGGAGGGCGGGCCTATCTGGGCTACAGGGACGACTACAGAGGCTCTTGCAAGCCAGCGGCAACCACGCCGCAGGCATCCTCACAGTGGGGCGCCGTGCAAGCGCAGGCGGAGAGCCCCTCCCCACTCCCTCCGGAGCCCCGGGCTACAACAGTTGCTCCCGGGTCCCTGGCACCTTGTCCTGCGTTGGGCATCTGTGTACCGATAGCCCCGCAGCACAGGACCCTGTCCAGAGCTGGCGGGGGTCATGAGCCGCAGAGGCGACCGTCTACCAATAGCCGCTCCCCCAGCAATTGGGCTTTCAAAGCCCTGGGGCATCACCAGATTCCCAAGACTGGCTGCTCAGTGACTCAGTTGTTTGGGCAGTGGCAGGGGCGGAGTTAGGGGGGTGGGAGCTCTTCTTATTTTCCATGTATTCGGGATGGCCCCAAAGGTGGAGATATGAGAGACAGGTGGGTTTCTCCCCGCCTCCTCTCAGCCCCAGGTCTGTGCTCCACCTCCGAGAATGGGGGGAATAAAGATGACTCACGCTGAATGTGTCCTTTCTCTGTTACTGCGGTCACCCCTTTCCTCTCCCTAGTAGCAGACCTTTGCGGGGGAGGGGGGGCAAGGGTCTGAGACAAGGTATGTAAATCATACCCTTCCGTGTGCCACAGTCACCCCAGACTTGGAGATTTCTCTGCAGCATAAACGACTTAGCACAAAAATAAATCGGGAGGGTAGGATTTCCTGGCGCTGAAGAGATCGAAGGGGCAGCCAGATTGAGTAGACAGGATATCCCGGCTCTGGATTCAAATTACCACCTGTGTGATTTCCACTTAATCTCCATAAGTCCCACTTTCTTCATCCGTTAAATGAACTGAACTCCAAAGGCCCTTCCAGTTGTAGATCTATGCTCTTATGTACATTTTCAAAAAGTAGTATTTTTAAAAGTCCCTTTTTTTTCTTTTTGGTGAGGCAATAAGGGTTAAGTGACTTGCCCAGGCTCACACAGCTAGTACATGTCAAGTGTCTGAGACCAGATTTGAACTCAGGTTCTCGACTCTGAGGCCCTAGCACTATCCACTGTGCCACCTAGCTGTCCCCAATACGTTTCTTTTATTCTCGAAGTTCTTCCTATTCCAGACCCAGTCACCCTTAGCGCACCTCAGTAACCTCTAATCTAGGCTCTACTCCACACCTTATCCTCACTACCTACCATTTTAGAATCTTCAGCTCATGAGTATTGGGGTGGGGGGGAGGCGTCGAAGACAAGAGCCAGAGGAACCAGATTAAAGGGATTTAATCTCACTTTCCTTTGTCCACATCCTCCTCCAGCCCCAGTCAGAGTCTAAAGAACCCAACAAAAACATTCCTTATTCAAAAAAACAAAAACCAACAGAGGGTATAGGAAATGGAAATGGCTCCTGTTAAGCCTTGTCCCATCTCCCCACTGCCATCTGACTGCCTTGTTCCCCTGCAGCAAGAGACAGAGGGGAAGAATAAAGCTTAGAACTGCCTTTATTCCTGTCTCAGTTCCCTCCTTCACTGTCAGGAAGTTCTTTCTGCTATCCCTCCTGCATAACCTTTCTGTTGTAGTTTCAGTCCCCTTGCCTCTCTGGTTCTGCCCTAAAGTACCCTTTAAAGATTTATAATCCAGCCAACTAACTGCCACAGGGTCTCAGTCTTCTCTAGATTTCTATCTCCTCTAGTTTCTCTTTCCATTCCGGGGAAGTGTGTGTGTGTGTGTGGGAGAGGGGCAGATGTCAAAGTAAGAAGATGTTAAGATAATTATTTTAAGATACACAAGCTGAACCTCCCTCTCTTCTTTGCTGAGGGGAAGGACCAAGGGGGTGGAACATGGCATAATATACCGTAGGACTTGACTGATGTGTTAGTTTTCCTTACTGTTAGTAGGGAGATTGCATTTCTTTCTTTTCTTTTAAAAAGTTCTTTGTTACAGGGTAGACTCTGGGTTGGGAGTATATAGGGAAATAAAGGTGATGTAAAAACGAAAGATATTAATAAAAACTAAAAAAAATACAAGCTGAGAGTTGGGCAGTCTTCCTCCTTCAGTGGTTGTAGCCACTTCTACTCAGGATTGGGTGTGGGTCATT
Organism: Vombatus ursinus; assembly: GCF_900497805.2. Classification (NCBI taxonomy): domain Eukaryota; kingdom Metazoa; phylum Chordata; class Mammalia; order Diprotodontia; family Vombatidae; genus Vombatus; species Vombatus ursinus. The sequence goes on from NW_020949655.1 coordinate 2,682, forward strand.
GCCATAGAGAGGCAATGGGGTGTAGTGGTAAGAATGTTAAGTTTGGAATTAGACCCATCCTTAGTACCTATGTGACCACGGGCAAGTCACTTAGTCTATATCTACCCACCTGGAAAGTCAGGTTAACACCCTTACCTCACAGTGTTGCTGGAAGGATCCAAATGAAATCATACACTTTACAAAATTAAAATGAGATGATCAAAAGGATTTATAGTCTTCTTCGGAACTTCTAGTGTGGAAACTCCATAAGTCAAAGCAGATTGAAACCCATTTCTGACTTAGTAGAAGTGTTCTAGGGAATTGTCTGTGTTAAATGTTTGACCCAAGGTCACATAGCTAAGGTACTATATGAAGCGATATCTGAAACCAAGTGTTCCTGATCCCAGACCCAGCACATCATCCATTATGCCTCCTTGCCTCTGGAGCATATTACTGTCAGCTATTATAAGTTTATCGATTTAGAGCGCAAAGAAAGTTAAGAGGTCATCCAGTCCAATGACTCATTTCACCAATGAGGAAAAAGTAGAGAAAAGTGAAGTAATTTGCGCAAGGTCACACAGGTAGAATGCCCAGCTGCTTCTATTCTCCACACCCCGCTGCTTCTTGAACTCATTAAGAGTTAATTTGGGGGGAATGAATAAAGAAAGGGCCCAATAGGGGGCTCCTGGGTTCCAACGCGCAGCGCAGAACTCAAGTATCTGGTCCCGCGTGGGCGAAGCGAGGGGGAAGCCCAAGGGCGGAGCCAGGAGTGGGAGGCCCAGAAGCATGCATGGAGGCGGGTTCACAGAGCAGAAGCGGGGTCACACCTGGAGCCAAGAGCTCTCTAGAAGGAAGAGGGCAGGTTAGGAGGCGGGGCTACATGGAAGGAGGGACGTTCTCTTAGCGCTAGCCTCTCCCCAACTCTCCAGGACTCCCCTGTGGGCGTGTCGTCATCCAGCTCCCTCTGAGACACGCGTGGGCGAACCCTACCTCTGCTAAGTGGGCTGCTGGGAGGGGAGGGGGGCTGTCTTTGGCAGCCCCTCCCCCTGTGGGGGCCACGTGGCGGGCGCTTGCCAGGCCGCTGGGGGGAAAGAACGCAGCCCCAAAGGGACTGGGGGGCGGGGTGGCCCGAGCTGCAGCGCGGAGAAGAGCTGAGCCCCGAGCCCAGCACAGCAGCAGCGGCGTCGTAGGAGGAGAGGAGGAGAGGAGAAAGGGAGGGAGGCAGGCGCATGGGGCGCCCCGGCCCGGCCGGCAGCGCGCCCCACCCTGCCCGGCCGTGCTAATCCTCCCCCTGTAACCTCCTCCTCGAACTTGGATCTCTCTAAGCCAGGGCCATGCCTGTCATGAAGGGGTTGCTGGCCCCCCAGAACACATTCTTGGACACAATCGCCACACGCTTCGACGGCACTCGTGAGTAGCGGATGAGCGCTGCAGGGGCTGGGAACAGGGGGCAAGGGGCTGAAGTGACCCCAGGGTTGCCGGGACAGAGATTGCAACCTGTCCGGGTCCTGTCAGCCTGGGCTTAATGCAAACACGAGTGAAGGTGGGGATGGGGAGCCCAAGGGCACTGGAGAGGAGTCGCATCCCGAGACCTAGGGAAAGAGAGACTGAGGGTGGCCAGGTCAGAACCGGGCATCAGAAAATGCGTTGGACTGGGGCCACTTGAAGAGGCAGGACAAAAGCAGGGATCCTCTTGTGGGGGCAAGCAGTGAAGGGAGCCAGGAACACTTGGACTGTGGGTGCAAAGGGTCAGGAGTTGCTAGGGGTGCGGTAGCGCGGGGCGGGGATAGGGGAGACTCTTTGTGCAGCGGAGGTGGGAAAGGTCTTTTCGAGGCCCAAGGCTGCCCCCTCCCCTAAATCTCTGTTTCTCAACTCCAGCCCCCAAGGACTGAGTTATGGGGATGGACATGTGTGTGGGCGTGTGTGTGTGTGTGTGTGTGTGTGTGTGTGTGTGTGTGTGTGTGTTTGAATCTAGGGTGGGGGAAGTGAGGAAGGGGGGACGGGAAGATTAAAGATAAGAGGAGCTGAAGACTCGTCTGTGCGATGAGGACCCCAGTTTTTCCCTTCTTCCTCTCCCTGCCCCCCCCCCCCCCCCCCCAAAAAAATAAAATAAAATCCCGGACTTCACCGGGACCTGGATCAGTGTAGAGGGAGGCTAGGACCAAGGTCATGGGCACCCTACACAACAGAAACATAAAACGAGAATCTCTGCCTTATTGATTAAAAGGGGGTGGTTGCACTCTGTAGTGAAGGAGAGAGCTCTCTTTTCACCCTAACCTTCTCACTACACCCGTCAGCATCCCACCAAGCTCGAGTTCAGGACCGTGGACAGCCACCCCAAAGCCCCTCCTACGTTTCCCCTTTTTCTTACAAAGCAGCTGAGCTGGCCCCTTCGGGAGGTTGGGCCTGGAGAAAGAGGGAGGGGAAGGAAAGTGGTACCCGAGGGCGGATGCGGAGCTGCTCGAGCCCTACCCCTCCCTCAGTTCCCCTCCTCCCGCCTCCCCAGTTTCCATAGCACCTATCACCGTGGCAACCAGCCCTGAGATGGAGGAAGGAAGCAGAGCATGGGGCCCTGCTCCTTTCCCCTCGCCCCCAGTACCCCTTTCAACTACCACCCTCTCTCCTTTGTCCCCTTATTAGGACTCTAAGAAGAGGAGAAGGGAGCTTAAGTGGGAATGTATAGCCTCTTGCCTCTACTTGGACTCTGACCCTATCTGAGCTCAAGCTGTGTTGGCCTCTCTCCTCCCATCCTACTAAGAATAGTCTGTTCCCCTCCCTCCCCAGCCCTCAGCCCCCATCCTGTTGTTATGGGGATTGGACAAAGGGGTGGGACAGTATCTAGAAGGGGACTCTTCAAATTTTGAACATCAAGGACAGATTTCCACCACCGTCACCACCCCAACCCTCCAAGTTTCTGTGATATAGTGGAAGAAGTCCTGGAGTCAAAAGATCTAGGTTCATGTCTGACTTTCACTAAACAAATGTATGACCTTGGGCAAGTCATACCTCCTTCTGGGTTTCAATTTTCCTCATCAGTAAAATGAAGTGGGCTGGACTACAGGCTCTCCAGGGCTTTAACATTCTAGAATTCTAAAAAACAACTGAGGTGGATTCTAGTTCTTTTCCCATATTTTATATTAACTTTGTGATCTTCGGCAAATCTCTCAGCTTCTCTGGGTCTCATCTATAAAATGGCGAGAATACTCCTTTTCCTGCCTAGAAACAAGCAATCGGACCAGATCCTCTCCCTCTAAGCCACTGATCAGGTTTCCCAACATGGGAATAATACCTGGGTCTCAATCCCTTAGACCAGTCTTTAGTTTCTTTATCTTAATGTATCTATGTCAAGTGCAGGGTTCAGAACTTGGAGGTCCGGCTCTAAGCCTTTTCTGGGACTGGAGAGATTGTGCAGTAGTAGCAAGAGCCTTGAATTTAGAGTCATTGGACCTAGGTTTGAATCCCTGTTCTACTTGCTTCCTGTGTGTCCTTACGCAACTTACTGAACCTCCCTGGGTGTCATTTTCTTTCTCTATAAAATAGTGGGGGGGGGGAGTAGCTAGATTAGATAACTGCTAACAGCTCTAAATCTTGCAATCTGTGATCCTATGTTTGTAACCCCAGATCCATCTTGAACCTAAAAGCTTCCTACCCTTATCCCCCACCTGAGCCTTTTTCTTCCCACAGACAGTAACTTCTTGCTGGCTAATGCGCAAGGTCCCAGGGGCTATCCCATCGTGTACTGTTCTGACGGCTTCTGCGACCTCACTGGCTTCTGCCGAACTGAGGTGATGCAGAAAACCTGCAGCTGCCGCTTCCTCTATGGCCCTGAGACCAGTGAGCCTGCCCTGCAGCGGCTACACAAAGCTCTGGAGGGCCGGCAGGAGCACCGAGCTGAGCTCTGCTTCTACCGAAAAGATGGTGAGAACTCTCTGACCCCCAAGAGACCTAGGATTGCCTAGTGGCTAAAGAGTCTGACAGATTCAGGAAGACCTGGATTAAAATCCTTCATCTGTCACTCATTAGTTGTGTGAAGGTGGACAAAGCACTTACCGTCTCTATGTCTTTATTTCCTCATCTATAAAATGGGGGTGATAATTAAATCTGGAGTCTCACAAGATTGTTGTGAGCCTCAAATAAAGTCATATGCAAAAAGTGCTTTGCCAACTTTAAAATGTTATGCTGACATCAGTTATTAGTCAACACACATTTTAAAAGTCAAGTCAATGCGCATTTATTAAGCACTTTCTCACTGTCAGTCATTGCACTAAGTGCTAAAGATACAAATACAAGCAAAAAGAAAGATAGTCCCTACCCTACACGAACTTAACTAATCCTAATTTTATTTATGTTTTTAATCTATAGAACAAGATATTTCTATTTTAATTTTTATTACATTCTATTATTCTCCAATCTCTGGCCATCCAAGAATAAGCCCCTGATTCACCTCCTTGGACCAAAGGAGAGGGTTATTTGGGGGAAGGAGATGTCTTGGGACTGATAGAGCCACCAAAGCTCTTTACCTATGATACCCATCTTTACTTTTTCTCCCCAGGCTCAGCCTTCTGGTGTCTTCTAGATATGATGCCAATCAAGAATGAAATGGGGGACGTGGTGCTATTCCTTTTTTCCTTCAAAGACATCACCCAGAGTCAGGGACGGGGATTGGGTCCTCCTGGAGGGAATAATCATGGTAACTGCAGCAGTTGGGGGGAAGGCAAGGAGAATGATGGGGTAGGAAGGAGACCGTGGGGAGGCCTACAGAAGGAAGGGAGGCCTGACGTAAGAAGTCTGACACTCTAGCTGTTGACCCAGGTTCACAGACTGTGCTTTCTCCCATCTCACTCTCACAGCAGAGAAGACTAGAAGCAGGAAAGGAGGCAGTTCAAGGCTTCGAACAGCCAGGAGACAGGGTCACACTGTTCTACACAGGCTTACCACCCAATTTGGCCGCCATGGTCAGGGCAATGTAAAAGCCAACAATGTAAGTCATCTCCCAGTTGCCCTAGCCTCTCCCAGTCTTTGGTTTTCAGATCCTGTGTTCCTGTCTTCCAATTGTTCCTACCACTCGGCTCTATAGCCTACTATCTGCAATGTACCCTGCTCTACTCATTTTCCAAATTCCTCTATTCCTTTTCCTGTGTCTCCCATTCCCCCAAATATCTTGTCTTCCTGTTCCCATAGCCCTATTCCTCCCCATTTCCCTACCTTGTGCTATCGCTGACTTGATGGGGTTCCTGCCCCCAGGGTGGGGGGAAGGGTCGTGACATCATCCCTTTTCTGTTATGTCAAAAGGGCAAGATACAAGTTATTGGCATTATCTACTGCTGGACAGTTTTACTTGATATCACTATGTGACGAAATTATTAGGTGGTGAGGTCCCTAAGGATAAGGCCCCCTTAGATCTTTGTCCTCCACTTAGCCTGTGAGGATTACAAGTCCCCTATAATGGAACCCTTCCCTTCCCCCTCTCCACTGGTTCCAGGCAAGTGACTATATTAGCTAATATTCTGTGCTGATCACTAGGACTACAGAAGAGGGTGTGATTACCATCCCTAGAGGGCTTCATCTCCTTCCACTGACACTTCTTAGGGCTGCACCTTAGAGTCATGTACTCCACTTGTCACCACCTCTCTTTCAGGAAAGCATCCCCACTTACTCCTCACACACTGGGAATCAGGGATTCTACCCTACACCCCAACCCGAGCATTAGGCCAGGGTGAGCAAACCTTCCAGCGAGCCCTCAGAAATATGAACAGCTCAATCCAAAAGGGGTTAATTTGAGAGTAGAAGAGAAAGGGCAAATCAGAGGAGCAGAGCTATAGAGCCAGGGCAGAGGGACTCTAACTAGGGTCACGCTGACTCAGAGACCTCTTTCTCTGCATTCTGGACAACCCCTAGCCTCTGCCTCCTTCTTCCCAGACCTCCCAGCCCCAGTCCCTCTACCTCATGATTTCCCTTGCCCCCTTCCTCCCAATGTTCCCCCAGCCCTTTTTCCCCCAGTGTCCCCCCAGCCCCGATTCCTTTTCCCCCAGAACGTGTTTGAACCGAAGCCGTCAGTGCCTGAATACAAGGTAGCCTCTGTGGGGGGGTCCCGCTGCCTCCTCCTTCACTACAGTGTCCCCAAGGCCCTCTGGGATGGCCTCATCCTCCTTGCCACCTTCTATGTGGCCATCACTGTCCCCTACAACGTCTGCTTCTCAGGCGCCGATGACAGCCCCATCACCACCCGGCACACCCTCGTCAGTGACATCGTTGTGGAGATGCTCTTCATCCTCGGTCAGAGCCCACCCTAGAAGTTTTTGGAATCCCCCACCCATGTCCAGACTCCAACCCTTTTTTAAACCCTCAGACCCATCTGTATTCCATTCCTCTCCTTGGTGTCCAGAATAGAGTTTGGCTCAGGACCCACCCCCTTCCCTAGGTCTCTGGGATCCCAGCATGGAGTGTCATCTCACCTAGAGAACAACCTAGCTGTAGTCCATCCTCATCATCAGTAACCTTTCCAACCCTAAAGCCCCAGTCACAATTCCCTAATGAGACTCTAGTTCCTTAACTCCTTGGTTAAAGTTCCCAGGACTGGTTAGGGGGTGGACAACATTCCTATCCTCCTAACCAAAAGAACTCCCTGAGTGACATTCATATTCTCTCCCTTTCTCTCACCAGACATTATCCTGAACTTCCGTACCACCTACGTGTCCCAATCAGGTCAAGTTGTCTCTGCCCCTCGCTCCATTGGCCTTCACTATCTGGCCACTTGGTTCTTCATTGACCTCATTGCTGCTCTGCCCTTCGACCTGCTATATGCCTTCAACATTACTGTCGTAAGTCACCTCCCATGGGATTCAAACTGGAAGTTCATACTATTCCCTGGTTCTAGTATCCTCAAATTGGGATCCAGTATCCTCCCCCTCCCTACCTCATATAAAACACCAAATGAGATCTTCAGATCCAGGTCTTATACCAATTTCTCTTGCTGAGGGGTTGGAAGTTTGCAAATTCACACCAATACTCCCTCCCAAGAGGAGTGTAGGGTAGCTCAGGTTTTCCTTCTCAATTCATTAACAGCTACTTAATGAATATCTTCTATGTGCCCAGAATCTTGTTAGATACTATACGAGATAGAAAATTAGTAACACAGAGTCCCTGCCATCAAGGTGTTTATAATCTATCTTGGGGTATGACATAGCGTGTAAAAGAGAACAAATAAACAGTAGTAGTGTATGAGTGGCATTGCATATGGGGGTTCTGAAGGAGAAATTCTCTTTAAGATGATCAGAGAAGTCAGTGTGGTGGAGGGGAAAGAACACATTCCAGTCTTGAGTCTACACTAACTAGCCAAGTAATGTATTCTAGGGCAAGTCATTTCTCAACTGTCTGCCTCATTTTCTGTTATATTAGGGGATTGGACTATGAGAGGCAGTGAAGTACAGTGGAAAGAATACTGCATTTGAACCCAATCAACAAGCATTTTTTAAGGATTTACTATGTTTGAGGCACTGTCCTATGAGCTGGGGATACAAAGAAAGGCAAAAACAGTGTCTGCCCCTTAAGGAGCTCACATTGTAATGGGGTAGACAACATGCAAATAATGACATATGCATATATATATGTATATGATGTATACTATACATAATAGATGAAAGATCATCTCAGAGACAAGGCACTAGTAGGTAGGGGGACTAGGAAAGGAGTCCAGTAGAAAATAAGATTTGAGCTGAATCTAAAAAAGCTAGGCAAAACCAGGGTGTGGAGGGGAGGAGAGACAGAATTCCAGGTAAGGGGGAGATCCAGTGAAAAAGCAAGGAATCAGGATGGAGCAGAGGGTTATCTCATGTTAGATTGCCCCCACGACCTATTTTCTCTGACATCTTCCTTTGAGAACCACCTCCTCCCTCTACTCCCAGGGATAAATAGAGGGGTGAGCAAATAGCAAGACCAGTTCTGGGATCTAAACCTCAAGGTCTTGCCCTTTGGCAGAGAAATAAGGTCACTCCAATTGGTTAGAACAGACAGGGTGGAGGAGGAGGGGCATGGGGTCCCTTGGGCCCCCCTCCATCTGAGGGGAGTAGGGTTGGAAGGTTGATTTTCTCTGCCTGCTGCACTTCCAGCTAGCTATAGCAGGAAGCCGCCTACACATACCCTGATTTAACCAGCCGCCAACAGGCTGTGGGCTTCATCTCCCAGCTCTGCACACACATGTGCATGCTCCCACACATGTGTGTGTGCATTGAACCCTGCATGAACTCTCATGCATGGATATAAGTGATCATGCTCATACATATCTTCAACTATCTGAAGGCACAAGTATATAGACATTTACCTACCCCTCTCTTTTGGCACCTCAAGACAAATGGCACAGGACTAAAAGAGTTAACCTGCCTTAGGATGGTGGTGCTGCAGCATTCTCCCCTCTTCTCTCCTCCTAGATTAGAAATTTGCTCCCCTGAGTTATGTGTTGGGGCCTAGAGGTTGGGGGAAGTTTGTACCAGCACCCTTGTCTGCTCCCCCCTTTACCCCCTGTATTTCACTTTAGGGTTTCGAAAGGGCAGATGTGGGTCTTTAACTAGGCAATTTCCTCCCTTTCCTCTCTCTATACCTGGCCCTGAGATACTGGAAGTAATTGTCTTGCCTAAAGGGAGAAAAGAGGAGCGGGTCCCCAAACTAGTCGGCCACCCATGTCCTCACATATCTGTACCAGCTTCTACATGTCTGCATTTGCCCCAGTGCATGTTATATGTGTCTAATCATAAGTGGCTCTGAGTTCCTTCAAGGGTGTTCATTATTCTCGTTCTCATCTAAGTGACTTCAGTGATATAGTGAAAAAAAAAGTCTAGATTCAAAGGGGCTCAAATCCTAGTTGTCAGTTACAAGCTATGAGACCTTGGACAAATCAAATCCCTGGGCTGCACTAGGCCTGTTTCCTCATCTGTAAAATAAGTGGGTTATAGTAGGTTATTTCTGAGGTCACTTGCTGTTCTGAATCTCTGGTCTAATATGTTTGTGAAGCATTTCTAGTAGTCCAGGGGTTTCAAGCAAGGTTTTCATCAGAGGTTATCTCATCTTTTTCTTGCCTCTGGGGAGAATAGGTTCTTTCTGGAGGTCATAAAGAGGGAAGACTCTCTCTTGCTTTTTATCCCTCTCTTTCCTCATTCACTTTTCTTCTGCTATGGACAGCTACAAAATCCTAGATCCAGCTACAACACTTAGTATCCGAGAGCTGGAAGGGACATTAGAGATCATATATGAGAGGTCGAAGTCTCTCATTTTATAGAGGAGACTGGAGTAATTTGCGCAAAGTCACACAGATAGTAAGTCATAGAACTCAGATTTGAATCCACATTCTCTGACGAAACCCAGTAGTTTTTCAACTATACCACACCACTTCTCTTATGAGCCTTTTAGTCAGGGACGAGTCCCTTTCGTTCTCTGAGCCTCAGTTTCCTCACCTATAAAATGATGCACTGACTACCCCATAAGGCCAGTGTGAGGAAGGTGTTTTGTGAACCTTAAAGCACTATAAAAATGTAAGTAGTTATTATTATTGGGCAACTGGGTGGTTCAGTGGATGGAGTGCTGGGCTTGAAGTCAGGAAGACCTGAGTTCACATCCAGCCTCAGACACTTATTAGCTGTGTGACCTTGGACAGGTAACTGATCCCTGTTTGCCTCAGTTTCCTCATCTGTCAAATGAACTAGAGAAGGAAATGACAAACCACTCCAGTGTCTTTGCTAAGAAAACCCCAAATGGGGTCATGAAGAGTTAGATACAACTGAACAACAACAAAAGTTACTATTATTATTCCTCTATCTGACCATAACCTCCTATCTTTCTATTTCTCCCTATTCCTCACTCTTCCTGAATTTATTCTTCATCCTCAGTATGACCTTTGGTCCATATAGCCCTCAGTGTTCTTCCAAGTCATCTGCGTCATTTTCCTTGGACCTTTTAAACTAGGTTGGTGGCTAGGTGAGTAGAAAGAAGGGGACAAGTAGAGAGATGTTGTAAAGGGAAAAATGACAGGAATCCATTCAGTGGCAATGGAAGGAAGGAAAAAAGAAGGGAAGAAAGGAAGGAAGGGGGGAAGAAAGGAAGAAGGGAGGGAAGGAAGGGAGGAGGAAATGAGGGAAAAAATGAAAGAAACAAATATTTAAGTGTCTACTATGTGCCAAGCACTTTATAATTATCTCATTTGATCTTTACAACAACCCTTAGAGATAATAAGTGATATTCTGCTCATTTTACAGTTGAGAAAAGTGAGACAGAGGTTAAATGACTTGCCAGGGTCACACAGTTAATACATGTCTAAGCTAGGATTTGGACTCAGGTTTTCTAGACTCTAGGCCCAGGCACTTATCCATTGCACTACCTAGTTGTCTGTGGATTAGCTATGTTGGGTGAGAAGATAAGGAAAAAACTGAGGTTGTGCACCTGGGTAATTGAGAAGATGATGGTATACTTAGCAGTAATAGCTAAGTTCAGAAGAGGGGAGGATTTAGGGGGAAAGCTAAGGAGTTGTGTCTTAGACTTGTTGAGTTTGAGATGCCTATAAGTTATCCAGTTCAAAATGTCCAAAAGGGAGTTGGTGATGCTATATTTGCAGTATATGAAGAGTGACTAGGGCTGGCTTTATAAATCTGGGAATCATTTACATGGAGATGATAGTTGAATCCACCAGAGGTAATAAGATCACTAAGTGAGAAAGTATAGAGAGAGAAGAGAAAAGCATCCTGGACAGAGCATTAGGGGGCATCCATATTTAGTGGGTTGTGACATGATTGACGAACCAGTAAAGGAGATTGAGGAGTGGATAGAGCCTTAAGGTCTCCCATAGTTAGGAGATCAAAACGTGGATGATGCATCAAAGGAGACAGAGAAGATTGAGAAACAGCTGAATAGATAGGAGGATCAAGAGAGTGTGGCATTGGTAACTTTGGAGAAGACAGTTTCAATTGAATAACGATATCAAAATCCAAATTGTACCAGGGGAGAAGAGAATTTATTATTATCTTTTGTTTTGACATCATCTTGATTTCCCAATATGTCCTTCCCTCTACCCAACTCAGAGAGCTATCTCTTGTTACACAGAATAATGAGGTTTTTTTGGGGCGGGGGGCAATCAGGGTTAAGTGACTTGCCCAGGGTCACACAGCTTGTAAGTGTCTGAGGCTGGATTTGAATTCAGGTGCTCCTGACTCCAGAGCCAATGGATCTATCCATGAGCCACCTACCTGCCACAGAACAATGACCTCTTAATGGTCTTTTTTTTTTTTGGTCCTCATCTTTCTTGTTTTCTCTACAGCATTTGACACTGTTGACTATCCTCTCCTCCTGTGTACTTTCTATTTTCTGGGTTTTCATGATATTGTCCTCTCTTGGTTCTCTTCCACTTATCTGACCGTTCCTTTTCAGTCTTCTGTGTTGCATCAACATCTTGACCCCCTAACTATGAGTGTAACTCGAGGTTCTGTCTTCTACTCTCTCTACACATTCCTGTGGTCATCTCAACATCTCCCATGCGTTCAAATATCATCTCTATGCAGATAACTTCCACATCTGTATATCTAGTCCTATTCTTTCTCCTGAGCTCCAGTCCCATATCATTAACTGCCTATTGGCCATTTCCAAGTGAATGTCCTGTAAACATCTCAAACTCAACTTGTCCAAAACAGAGTTCACTTTATTTCCTCTCAAATACTCCCTGTTTTTCTTCCATATTTTTGTGTAGAGCACCACTGTCTTTCTAGTAACCCACCCTCAGACTCATTCTCAACTTTTCACTTTCCTTCACACCCCATATTCAAGGAGCAGCCAAATCTTGTCTAATCTGCTTCCATATCTATCTCTTTCTAATTCCCTCTCTCCCTCCAAGTTCAGGCCTTCAATATCTCTCTCCTGGGTTATTGCAATGCCCTCCTAATTGGTCTCCCTGAATCAAGTCTTTCACCTCTTTACCCTCCACACAACTACCAAAGTGATACTCCTAAAGCACAGGTTTCCTGCTCAAAAAGTACAAAGGGTTCCCTATTCTAAAGCCCTAAGATGCAACACAGACTTCTCTGATTGGTATTTCAATCCCATCACAGGCAGGCTCTACTTTGTCTTCCTAGGCTAACACATTATCTCTCTCCCAAAACTCTGAGTTCCATTCATATTGGATTGACTTCTAAAAACACAGCATCTCATCTCTTGCCTCTGGGTTTTTGCATAGGCTATTCCCTTATACTTTTCCTTCTCTGCCAACCTTCAGTTTAGTGCTTAGGGGCTTTATTTTAGGTGAACAGGATATTCACTCCACAGAAAAAAGAGAGTAACTGGGTCTCCACTAGGTAGAATTAAACACTCAGCCAATGGAAAGAGGATGCTCCCATCCATGTGGTAGGGGAACACAGAATATCTTTTCCTAGAAGCCAGTCCCTGGTATCTTCCACTTGGATACCTCCATCTTAGGTGACCTGGGCATGCGTAAAAACCCCGTTACACTGGGAATGCACTCCCTTCTCACCCCTTACTCTTGGGATCCCTACTTTCCTTCAAAGCTCAGTTCAAGAACCGCCTCCCACATGCAGCCTTTCCTCATCTTCAAGCTGCTAGTGTTTTTATTGTTGTTGTTCAATTGTTTTTTAGTCATGTCTGACTTTTTATGACCCTATTTGGGGTTTTCTTGGCAGAGATATTGGAGTAGTTTGACATTTCCTTCTCTAGCTTATTTTACAGATGAAGAAACTGAGGCAAACAGGGTTAAATGATTTGCCCAGGGTCACATAGCTAGTAAATCTCTGAGGCTGGATTTGAACCCAGGTCTTCCTAACTCCAGGCCCAGCACTCTACCCATTGAGCCACCTACGTACCCTTGATCTCCCCACCCCCGTCCCACCCCCCACCAATATTTGTATTTACTTGTATGCTATTTATTTGTGTGTTATTTTCCTGATGGAATGTAATTTCCTTGAGGGCAGGGACTATTCCATTTTTGTCTTTTTACCCCTAGCACAGTGCTTAGCACCTAGTAGGTATTTAATAAATGCTTATGGCTTTAGTAGAGTCAGTATGATACAGTGGAAGGAACATTGGCACTGGAATTATAGGCCTGGAGTTCAACGCCTACCTCTGAAGCTTACTACCTGTGTGACTTTGGGAGAGCTGATTTTCTTGCTTGGGCCTTATTTTCTTTATCTGGAAAATGAAGGGGATAGAACGATATGACCTCTGTGGTCCCTCTCAGCTCCAGGATGGTGATCCTATGGCCAATTTATTATTACCATCTTATTCCTTCTATTGTAGCACTATCTTGTCCTTTCTGCTTTCCGAGTAACAAGCCAGACCGGTGCTGGATGGGATAAGGTGGGACTGGCAAGGCTTTACCTAGGGCCCCTGAGGACCACAAAGAGAGGTTGTACTGTCTAGGCTCAGCGTTTCACCAGCCCCTTTCGCCTTTTCTCCCCAAGACGTCACTGGTCCACCTGTTGAAGACAGTACGTCTCTTGCGGCTACTGCGGCTGCTACAGAAGCTGGATCGGTATTCACAATACAGTGCCATGGTGCTCACCCTGCTCATGTCTGTGTTTGCTCTGCTGGCACATTGGATGGCCTGCATCTGGTATGTCATTGGTCGAAAGGAGATGGAGGCCAATGACCCCCTGGTCTGGGACATTGGTGAGTGCTGGATTCCTGATTCATTCCTGATTCCTTGTCACCCCCAATGCCCTAACTAAATTTCTAGCCTGGGAAGTCCCCACTCTTCCACCTTAGAAATTTTTAGTCCCTCTAGAATCTCCAGCCAACTTCCTATGGGACCCTCTAAGTAACCCTTCTCAGGACCCTTGGACTGAAATAACCCAATCTTACAGGCTCTTCTTACTAGCCCTCTTAGCTCCATGAGCCCCCCCAAACCTTCACTTTCCCCATAATCTCTCCTAGGTCCCCCACCCCAGGGTAGTAGCTGAGGCCTTAGAAAAGAAGACCACCTCCACACACACCCTAGCCACAGTCCCCTAATTTCTGATGTTCCTCAGTCTTGTAGAGGGTTCTTAGATCATAGATTCAGAGCTGGAGAGAAACTAGAGATCATTTTGTCTAATCCTCTCATTTTACAGATGAGGAAACTGAAGTTAAGTGACTTGTCCAAGGTCATTTGGGTTTAGGATAAGCTTCAAGCTAAATTGTCCTTTCCCTTCATCATTACTACCCTGCCCAATGTTGTTGGTGGGTGGCATCACAGGTCTCTGGAAGCTGTTCTGTTTTCCTGTCTCCCATTGTAGGCTGGCTACATGAGTTGGGCAAAAGGCTGGAGTCTCCCTATGTGAATGGCTCAGCCATGGGTGGCCCCTCCCGGCGTAGTGCCTACATTGCTGCCCTCTACTTTACACTCAGCAGCCTCACTAGCGTCGGCTTTGGCAACGTCTGCGCCAACACAGACGCAGAGAAGATTTTCTCCATTTGCACCATGCTTATTGGGGGTGAGACCCTCTCTCTGTCCAAAGACTTTGGGCCTCTACTTTCCCTCACCTCCCCACCTCAGAAGTCTAAGAATAATTCACTCTTGCTTTCACTCTACTTGGCTCTATGACTCTTCAGTCTCTATGTCCTAGGTTAATTTTCTCCATGGGGAGGTCAAGGGGTATAACCCCATCAGACAACATGTATGTCAGTCAGTGGGACTTATAGTGCCTGAGCAGAAAACACAAAGTCTCTTGGGAGAGGAGTGGGGAAATCTTTAACGTCAAGGGGATTCTTTCTAGCCATGACCCACCCCCTTCACTTCTTTTGCTCCCAGGAAATTGCCTTCAAAGTAACCTGCTGTGGCCACCCTCTATCCTGAGAATGACCCCCACCCCTTGCCCTTAGAAGCCTAGTCTTGTCCCCACCTGACCCATTTCTGTCTCTTCTAACCACCAGCACTAATGCATGCTGTGGTATTTGGAAACGTGACAGCCATCATCCAACGCATGTACTCCCGACGCTCTCTCTACCACACGCGCATGAAAGACTTGAAGGATTTCATCCGAGTGCACCGCCTGCCCCGACCCCTCAAGCAACGCATGCTGGAATACTTCCAGACCACATGGGCTGTCAACAGTGGCATTGATGCCAATGAGGTAAGTACATTACCTGCATGCACCCTACCCCCTAAGTTCAGATGAGAAGCCAAGCTAGAATTCATACATGGCTGCCAAGTTTCTAAATCAAAGATGAGGGAGGTGTGGTGAGGTGGCAGTGGGTCCAAGAAATACCTGAAAGTTTAGTGGACCATCAGCTCTGTGTAAACTAGCAGTATGATATGATTTTTAAGAAACTAAGGAAAAAAATTAAAATACAAAAAAGAATATTTTGGGGCAGCTGGATGGCGCAGTGGATAGAGCACTGGCCCTGCAGTTAGGAGGACTTGAGTTCAAATCTGGCCTCAGACCAAACACTTGACACTTACTAGCTGTGTGACCCTGGGCAAGTCACTTAACCTCAATTGCCTAAAAAGAACAAAAAAAAAGAATCTACTGAAATCTTAGGCTACACTGAGAGGCATAGAGTCTAGGACTGGGAAGATGAGAGTCTCACTATGTTAAAGAGTAAGACTGCCTCTAAAACTTTGCTACATTCAGTTCCAGGCACCACATTTTAGGAAGAACATTGATAAGCCGAAGAGAATTGAGCAGAGGGTGACCAAGATGATGAAGAGTCTTGAGCTCATCAAATCGAGCCTCAGACACATAATACTTGCTAGCTATGTGACTCTGGGCAATTAACTCCAATTACCTCATCCAAAAAAAAAAAAAAGAGTCGAGTTCATATCAAATGGAGATCTGTTGAAGTGATTGAGGCTGTTTAGTTGGAAAAAGAGGTTTAGGCAGCAAATGATAGTTGTCTTCAAGTATTGGAAAGGGGTATCATATGGGAGAGAGATTAGACTGGTTCTATTTGGCCCCAGGGAGCAGAATTAGGAACAATGGGGCAGGGGGAAGTGTAGAGAGACACATCTAGGCTTGAATTAGGGGGATAAAAACTTTCTAATAGTTAGATCTATACCAAAGTAGAATAGGCTGGCTTAGGAGGTAACGAGTCTCTCTACAAAGAGTATGGATGATCACTTATTGGGGAAATTGTCTAGCTCCAGGTTGGACATAGCCTCCAAGGTCCATTCCAACCCTAGGTTTCTGTGATTCTGAGTGAACACTGGTCATGGGCCCAGGTGATCATGGGGTATGGCCATCACCACTAAGTGAGGGAAGATGTCATTGCTGTTCAAGGAAATGGGTTGTTAGGGCTGAGATGCAGCAGAAGAGACTGGGGAAGGACTTCCGGGTGATCAGGGTTGGGAAGCAAGATCTCCTTCCTTATAATATTCCAGCATGTTGTGAATGAGTGTAGCAGCATGAGGGTAACCTATGCTTTTTATGTAGTTGCTAAAGGACTTCCCAGATGAGCTGCGGGCTGACATTGCGATGCACCTGAACCGGGAGATTCTGCAGCTGCCACTCTTTGGAGCAGCAAGTCGAGGCTGCTTGAGAGCCCTCTCCCTGCATATCAAGACCTCATTCTGTGCTCCTGGAGAGTACCTACTACGACGAGGGGATGCACTTCAGGCATACTACTATGTCTGCTCTGGATCACTTGAAGTCCTACAGGACAACATGGTGCTGGCTATTCTAGGTGAGACCCTCAGTCTTGGCTTCAGGGACTGGCATCTGGAGAATTCAAGGTGGTCACCTGGAATTCTTGATGACCATCTTCCTACTGACTATTCTCTCATTCCCACTGAACATCCCTCCAGTGACTCTCCTATTGACTATTCTTCAACTGTCTACCACTTCTACTGACCATTTCCACTCCTACTAAGCATTCCATCCATTGATCATTCTAGGCACTGACAATCTCTGATCACCTTTGATCATTCTGACCACTGGTCATATTCTAGCCTCAACCACTGACCATCTCTCACCCTCATTGACCATTCCATCCACTGATTATCCTCTACCTCCATTGATCATTCCAGCTACTGATCATTCTCTATCCCTACTGATCATTTCATCGATTAAATATCCTCTTTCCCCTACTAATCATTCCAGCCACTGACCTTCCCCCAAAACCACTGATAATTCCAATCACTGGCCATCCTCCATTCCCAGTGATCATTCCAGTTCCTGACTCTCCCCTACCCTCACTACTCAGCCTATACGTTGAGGATCATTTCAGTGACTGGCCATGCCCCTCAGTGATCATTCCAGCCACTGGATATCCCCTAACTCTGCTGATCATTCTAACCTCTGACTCTCCTCACAACTTCATTAATCACTCCATCTATTGACCACCTGACAACTTCAACCAAACACTGGCCATCAGTACTCATCTACTCACTGACCACTACCCCCTTTGACCATTCCTCCAGCTGATTAATGCTGTCCCCTCAATTCTTTCAATTCCATGCTCTAGCCTCCCTCATTGATCAAACACTGACCATCCAATATCCATGTCACTCACAGGGAAGGGGGACCTGATTGGGGCAGATGTCTCCGAGCCAGGACTGGACCCTGGGTTGGGATCAGGATCAGGCTTTTCGGGTTGTGTCCTGAAGACGGATGCTGATGTAAAGGCACTGACCTACTGTGGCTTGCAACAGCTGAGCGGTCAAGGGCTAGCTGAGGTTCTGCGGCTCTATCCTGAATATGGGGCTGCCTTCCGAGCTGGCTTGGCCCGAGACCTCACCTTCAACCTGCACCAGGGCTCTGACCCCCATGTATGTATATCATCTATCATGTTATGGCTCTTTCTGTCCCTACCCCTGAAACCCCTGCTTATACTGCCCCTCAGCAGGGATTCCCATGCCAGACTACTTTAAGACATGGCCACTCTAAAAAAAAAAAAAAAGACATGACCACTCTGCAGATGTTCATATGTAGATATTGCCCCAGCATCATGCGTATTCATCATGACCCTTTGTCCTTGTTGCTCATCTGGCTGATCTTCTCCTATGTTTACATCCATCCATTCATTTATCAAATATTAACTGAGTGCCTCTGCCAGTGCTGAGGCCTTGTGCTAGGCAATCCTTGGCTGTCAGTTCCTGTACCTATATGTGGGATCCTATTTTTGCTATCCCTACCTCTTTATGGTTCTATCTTGTCATCTCCAGATCTTTCTCTATCTTCTTTTCTCTATCTGTCTCTCTGTTGGGGACCTCAGAGTTAGGGAAAAGATGTACCTGAGCCTTTGCTGTCAGAATTCTGCCCCACCCCCTCCCCAGTCTGACTCTGAAGGGTACTAGTTTGAGGGTGGGGGAAGAGCTGGGAGTTGGCCTGGAAGAGACCAAGGTGGCATCCCTCAGATGCTGACTCTCCTCCCTCTGCCCCAATCCCCACTGTGTCCTCTCCAGGGTCTCAGTCGCTTTTGCCGCTCTCCACGCCTTTCTCAGGTAACCTGTGCCCCTGGGGAGTGGGGCTGGACTGGGGGAATCCCCAAGGGCTCAGGGCAGGGAAGAGTAAGCCTCTTAAGGGCAGGGTCTATGTCATTTAAAAAAAATTTTGTAGTCCTAAAACCTAGCAACACACATATGCATATACACATATGCACACATATGTGTATATACATAAACATATATACACATATGTATGGATACATAGATGTATACATACATAGATAGAAGGTAAAAGGGTTGGGAAGTTGTATCTTTCTTCAGCCTTGCTGCTGCTTAGGACAAAATCATTTGGAAAGAGAGAAGCTCCTTCAAGCTGTAGAAGTTTTGGAGAAGGCTCCCTTACTCAGAGAAGGGGCAATCTTCTCTGTGGCCCCTGAGGCCATAAATGGCCCACTCTTCCTTTAGCCCCAGTCAGACAGCTTCGGTTCCTCCTCAGACAAGACCCTGCCATCATCCATCGTGGAGGCGGAAGGAGGCCCAGAGCCTGCGGGAGCCCCTCGACCCCGCCGGCCACTCCTGCTGCCTAGCCTCAGCCCTGCTCGGCCCAGAGGCTCCCTTGCCAGCCTTCTGGGTGATGAGTTGCCTCCATTCTCTGCCCTCACTTCTTCCCCTTCCCTATCTCCCTCCCCTTCCCCTGCCCTGGCTGGCCGGGGCCAAAGCCCCTCCCTTCATGCCCCCCTGAAGGGTCCCGCTGCCTGGAAGGCCCCTCAGCTGCTCATCCCCCCACTGGGCACCTATGGACCCCCGGACCTCAGCCCCCGGTGAGATGCCAGCCATCCCCAATCTGTCCTCCTCATTCCTCTTCCCAACTTTCTAAAGCTCTTTCTACTGTGTCACTCACTCCAATTCCTGAATTCTACTGCTGAGCCACTGACCACTTTGCAACATACCCCACCTTAGCCCAGCTTCGCCCATTGTCCCACTTCACCCATCTCCCAATGTGCCCTGTAGCCTCTCACTGCTCCCCACTGACCTGACCTTGTCACCCTTCTGTCCTTTCACTCTATTCTCTGCTTTTTCCACTTGTAACGACTGCCTTTCCCATCCCCATCCTCCTCCCCGGCTTCACCAGGGTAGTGGATGGCATCGAGGACTCTAGCAGCACTGGAGAATCTCAGAGTTTCCACTTTGGCCGGGGACCCAAGCTGCCTCGTCCTCGAAGACTCTCACCTCCCTCAGGTACGAGTCCAGCATTGACTCAGTTCAAAGCCCACCTTCTAAAAGAGGCTTTTCCTAGTCCCTTTTCATCCCACCCTCCATCCTCTGCCACTGGGGTCTTCTGTCTGAGATTACTTCCTGTTTTCAGTGTGTATATCTTGTATGTACATAGTTGCAGTTTACCTCCCCCATTAGAATATGAGTTCCTCGAAGGCAGAGTTTTGGCCTTTCTTATCTTGTAGCACTTAGCACAGTGTCTGGGTACATAAAAACTTGTTGACTGACTGATTGTTGAAGACCCAAGACCATCAATCAATCAATCAGTTAATCAATCAATCACTTCCCTATTCCTTGGATTCTTCTCACCTCCCTCCCTTCTCTCTGCTCTCCAGGGTCTTTCAAGGGCTCCCTGTGGTTTAAAAAAAAAAAAAAGGGAAGGCTCCTTTCTTTCACCCAACCTTCTCCAATCTATAGGCCGCCCAGATTCGCTCCACAATGACCACCTACCTCTCCTTCCCCATTACTGACTTTAGGGTCTGGGCCCAACAAGGAACTGGCTGCTGAAACAGAGGAGATGAAGGTGAAAGTCTGCCGATTGAACCGAGAGGTAAGATAACCATAACAACTGGCATACACATGTAGTGCCTTAAGATTTGTAAAATGTTTTAAGGACACTTTTGCATTTGATCCTCACCACAACCCTGTGAGGCGGGTACTGTGGGACTTCTTTATCCATCTTATGCTGAGGAAACTGAAGCTCAGGGAGGCTGAACAATTTGCCCACAATTCACACAGTGGTGGAGTGAGATTCACTCTTTCCTGATTCTGAGTCCAGTGTTCTCTGAGATGTTTCCCTTGTCCAATTAATGGGAGGAAATGTATCCTTTTGAGAGACACCCCCCCCCCTTCAACTCCAAATTGGATAGACTTTCTGGCCTAGAGAGAGAAACCCTCAATTCTGGGGTATGGAGGAGGGTGCCTACATGCAGTTTGGGCCTCCTTCCTGTCTCCCATTTATCTTTCTAGACCTTCCTATAGCCTTTTCCCAATTTGAACCCAGGAAAGTAGAAAGGAGGGAAGGCACAGTAGGGAGGGGACAAGGAAGATAGGAAGGAGGGAGGTCATTAAGTTCCATGCTGATCAGGACCCCAGACATCCTGGGCCTTGGTTTGATATTCCAGGTATGGGAGAAAAGTCCTCCACTAGGCAGGTCTCAGACTCTGGATTAGGGAGTATGGCATGTCCCATTTGTCTCTGAGTTGTTGCCAGGGAGCCTTGGGATTTGGTTCCTTACCCTTGGGATTTGGTCACCCTCTCTGCTCTGGTAAACAGACACTATCCCCCAGGGGCTGGGGGTGGGGGTGGGAGCAGAAAAAAAGGCCTGGCAGCACTTGGACTCAGCTGTGCCCTTTGCCTGGGACGAGCTTCCTGTCACTCAAGCCATGAGACAGGCAGCCAGAGTTTGCAAGACCGAGTAGAACACTGTGTTGTTTTCAAAAGATGAAGCTTTACAAGTACATGTCACTCACCTCCAGGAGGTAAGCCCATCAGACCCATCCTAGACCCTTTCACATTGTTTATTATGGGATTACAAGTTTGTAACTGGAAGGGACCTTTGAGTCAGTCAACAAGCATTTGTTAAGTGCCTACTATGTGCCAGGCACCATGCTAAGCACCAGGAATACAAAGGATGGCAAAACATAGTCCCTGGCTTCAAGGATCTCACAGTCTAAAGCAGGAGACAACATGAAAACAAGCATATACAAATAAGATATATTCAGAATAAACTGGGGATAATCTCAGAGGGAAGGCACTAGCATTCAGGGGGATCAGAAAAGACTTCTTAGAGAAGGTGAGATTTTAGTTGGGAATTGAAGGAAGACAGGAAGAGAAGAAGAGGGAGATTATTCCAGGCATGACGGGGACAACCAATGAAAATGCATGGAGTCTAGAGATGTCTTTGTTGAGGAATAGCAAGGAGGCCAGTGTCACTGGACTGCAGGGTGTGGGGGGGCATATGTTAAGGTATAAGAAGACTACACAGGTTGGGGGGGCAGGTTATAAAGAGTTTTAAACATCAAATAGAGGATTTTATACTTGATCCCGGAAGTGTTAGAGAAATACTTGTTGTTGAGTTGTTTCAGTCATGTCTGACTCCTCGTGACCCCATTTGGGGTTTTCTTGGCAAAGATACTAGAGTGGTTGACCATTCCTCCTCCGGCTTATTTTATACATGAAGAAACTGAGGCAAACAGAGTTAAATGCCTTGCCCAGGGTCACAAAGCTAGTACATGTCTGAGGTTGGATTTGAGCTCAGGTCTTCCTGATTCCAGGGCCAGGGCTCTATCTACTGTGCCAGCTAGCTGCCCTAGAGAGATAAGGGAGTATACTAAATGCAAGGGAAGAGTAACATAGTCCTGCAGATGACCTTTGAGGTTATCTACCTCAACTCTTTCATTTTACAGATGAGTATACTAAGGTCCAGAGAGTTTGTGACTTGCCCAAGGTCTCAGAAGCACTAAATAGTTAGAGCTAGGATTTGAACTTAGATCTTCTAATGATAATAATAATAGTAGTAGTATTAGTAGTAGTAGTAGTAGCTAATAGTTAAATAGCACCTTAAGGTTTGTGAAAGGCTGTTAACTTATTTGACTCTCCCAACAACCCTGTGAGGTAGGCGATATTATTGTCTCTATTTTACAGATAAAGAAATTGAGGTTGAGAGAAGTTAAATGACTTACTCAGGGTAGCACAGCTAGTATGGGGCAGGATTCCAACGAAGGACTTTTTTTTTTTTTTTGGCAAGGCAATCAGGGTTAAGCGATTTGTCCAAGGTCACACAGCTAGTAAGTGTCAAATGTCTGAGGCCAGATTTGAACTCAGGTCCTCTTGACTCCAGAGCCAGTGCTCTATCCACTGAGCCCTGTCCCTACCAACTCAGGACTTTCTGACTCCAACTCCAGTTGACTCTAAATTGAGGACTTATCTCCCTCCCATCCCCATATCCCCATCATGTCATATTGCTTCTTGTTCTATTTCCAAACCTTTGCAGAACCTCTAGGCCCCCAATAACCCAACAGTGCAGGCTCATGCTGGTTTCTGCCTCCTTTCTCATCAATCATAGCCACCTTTCATTCTCTAATATCACCCTTATGTACCATCTCTGATGCCATCTTGTCCTCCGCAGCCAGAAAAACTAACATTTCCCTAGAAGTTATTCTTCAAGGTTCCATGGTTTCAGCAGTGTGTGGGCTCTCCCAGTGATAAAGATGACAGTAATTCTTTGTCTTAGCAGATAGGTCTTCACAAATTGCTATGGTTAGGAAAACAAGCAAACAAGCAATCTGTAGTCAACTTTTCATTTATCTAGGCTGGTTCTTAGACCATGGATACATTATCCATCACTGGGCCCATGCTTAAACCCTTTCCATCTTGGGAAATTTTTGTGATCTGAAAGCACAGACATTTTTCTTTTTTATTATTAATTAGTTAATTTATTTTTAGTTTTCAATATTCACTTCCACAAGATTTTGAGTTCCAAATTTTCTCCCCATTTCTCCTCTCTCCCCACCCCAAGATAGTATGTATTCTGAATGCCCCTTCTCCCAATCTGCCCTCCCTTCTCTCACCCCCACTTTCTCTTATCCCCTTCCCCTTCTATTGTCCTGTAGGGCAGGATAGATTTATTTCTATACACCTTTGACAGACATTTTTCTTTTTTTTTATTAATTTCTTTTGATTTATCAATAATCCCTTCCATAAGCTTTTGAGTTTTAAATTTTTCTCCTCCTCCCTCCCCAAGACAGCATGCAATCTGGTATAGGCTTTACATATACATTCCTATTAAACATATTTTCACATTAGTGATGTTGTAAGGAAGAATTAGAACCAATTGGAGGAGCCACTAGAAATAGGAAAGAAAAGAAAAGAAAAGAAAAAAAATAGCAGATAGTATGCTTCGATCTGCATTCAAACTCCATAGTTCTTTCTTTGGATGTGGATAGCATTTTCCATCATGAGACCTTTGGAGATGACAGACATTTTTAAAAAGGCTTATTAAATTGATATTGTTGAATGAATTTTCTTATCAGTTTGTGCTGGCTTAATTGGCATTAGCTAGTTCACAAGAAAATTTGTGCACCTTTGGTTTTCATATTGTCCACATTTCCTAAGGTATCTCTTCCCTTCCAGAAGAGCCATCTTTTATAACAAACAATAAAAAAGGGAGGGGGAACAGTTCAGCAAAACATAGGCAACGTATTGAAAAAGTTGGGCTTTATATGTGGTGGTTTCCAAACCCTCTGCCAAGAAGCCTGGGGAGAGGGTGGGTGAGGAGGGGGACAGAATGTTTTCCAGTCTCTCTTTTGGTGGCCATGCTTATTCAGTTTTGCTTGTTTTGTTATTATCATTCTTCCTCTTTGCATTGTTGCAATTATTGTGTGTTTTACTTTACTTTGCATCCATTCTTATGTCTTTTCATACTTCTCTGAATTCATTATATTCACGGTTTCTTTCATAACAAGAATATTCTACCATGTACCACAACTTGCTTAGCCATTCCCATCCATGAGAATCTACATTGTTTCCAATTCTTTGCTACTTAAAAACATTGCTACAATAAATATTTTCTTTTAAAAGAGGCCTTTTTTATTTTTGCTGTGGGCCTTCTTAGGGGTATATGCCTGGTGGTAGGGTCTCTGGGTCAAAAGTTATGGGAATTTTAGTCAATTTCTTTGCATGATTCCAAATTAGCATAGCCTTGTAGAATTCAGGGTGAGTTCCATAGTAGAACATAAGAAGAGGATTTTAGTAGAGGCCTAGAGTAATAACTATATTTTCTGCAGATCACCCACCTCAACCAGGAAGTATCTCAGCTCAGCAGGGAACTTCGTCACATGATGAGTTTGCTTCAAGCCTGGCTGGCAACCCGGACCCCCTTCACAGACTTTCCTGTTCCCGCTGGGCCTTCTACTCCTCCATGTCCCCCGCCAAGACCTCTCTGTGTTTCTCCGTTGTTTACTGAGCCATGCCCTGGGACCCAAGATACCACATGTGCTGAGGTCCACTGTCCCCAAAGTTCTCCCCCAGCTGGACTGAGGGAATCAGAAATGGGGACCTCTCCCTGGGGCTCCAGGCCTGCCACACCAACCCTACAGCCCCCACAGCCACACCCTTCTAGCACTGCCTCTCGGCCTGCCCTGCTAGGACCATCATCTGGGCTGGAAGTGCCATCTCCACCTGCTGGTTCCATCTTCCCCAATGGCTCAGCTCCACTCCAGAGCACCAACCAATATCACTTTCACTCTAGTTCAGACACTTTCCACTGACCACAGTTTTGGGGCCCAGGCCTATCCAGTGGGGGCTTGGGTCACCCCACTGGGAGGGTTTGGGTACTTTGCCTGCCCACTACAGGGTCAAAAGCCACTGGCTGGACTGGTCATCATAGGGTCCTCTGGACTTCAGAGGTGTGACAAATGGTGGTGAACCCTGACCCCACTCCCTCTTTCATCCTTTCCCTCCTGCCCCCATACTCCTGGTGGAGCCATCTGAGACAACCGTGCCCAGTGGGCATGAGACAAGGAGTTGTGCCTTCGTCAGACTGGGCAGAGGAAGTGCCCTTCTCCCAGGTGACCTGAAAGCAGGTAGGGAGGAGTGGTGGGAAGGTGGGGGTGCAGGGAATGGTGAATGAACAAGGCTAGGTTAAATGGGGAAGACTCCAGGGGCAGAAGTGAAAGGTCCTGGAGGTTTTCCTGCCTGGGGAAGTGAAGTTTGAGGAAAGAAGCAAACACTAAGTCTTAGGCTGGGAGTCTCCTAAGGCACAGCTGAACTCTTCTATTGGACAGACAATAAGGACCTAAGTGGTTTCTGTCTCTTGCTGAAACTGTAACAGGTATGAAAAGTTAGATTGCAGGAAGGACTTCCTGCCCAGGGGGTTAGGAATGGCTGAAACAGGGAGGGAGGGAAATGAGATTTTTCTCTTGAGATCACTTGGTGAGGATGAGAAACACTCCCCTGTGCCCTCACCCTCTGAGCTGGGGAAAGCAGGGGATCTGAAGTCTTCAGTCGTGATGAGAGATCTCCAAGCACATATATTCTTTAGGCATCATACAGCCTAGGCTGAGAAGATTCATGGGATTCTAGATTTAGAACCAGAATGGACTTTTGAGGTCACCAATTCCAACCCTCTCATTTTACAGTTGGGGAAACTGAGGCTTGGTGACTTGCCCAAGCTATTACGTGTTTGAGGCAGGATTCAAAATTTAGTCTTCCTGACTTTTAAATATGATGTTCAGTCCAATACACCACCCTGCCCATCCAGGGATCAAGACAGAGATTCCCTAGGGACAAAAACTGTTACCCATCTGAGGGGTGAGAAAAGGAGTGAGGGAAGCCCCCCATGGGCCCAGCAAAGAGGAGTGTATATACTCTTTGGCTCCCCTTTGCTTACTGCTTTAAAGGTTATAGAGTATTTTTCTCATAGCTCTCTGAGAAGTAGGTAGTATTATGTCCCCCTTTCAAGAATGAGGAAAGATTCAGAGACAAGATAGTGACCAGTGTGATATAAAGTATCAGAGCCAGGATTCAAATTCAGGTCTCTTGACTACTAAGTCCAGTCCAGTTAACACCCCTTAATGATATCAACAGAGCTCCAGGCTCTATTCCCCCAAATTGACCTTGTCCTGGAATAGAGTAGTGTTTGGGGGGCTGGCGAGGAGGGAGGAACATCCACTAATTAGTACCTTTCCCTGTATCCTCTAAGTACATCTTTAGCTCTTGTCGCATGTGTGTGTGTTTTATGTCTCTTAGGTTCCAGCTCAAGGTGACCAGTCTGGCTGTGGACGACCCTTCAGATATTCCCAGGAACCACCCTTTCCAAGCTCTCCACTCCTGACCCCTTCTCCCAGTTCCCCAACTGTGACTCAGCCCATCTACCTCCCTCCCTGTTCTGTCTCACACTCAGGGTCCCCTCTCCACATAAACCATTCCTGCTCCCTGAGCATTGGGCCATATCCTCTCACCCCCTATTCTCCTCTAGAGAACCTTCTTTTTCCTCTCTCTGGCTCTCATAGGGGAAATAAAATTCTCTTTATTTTTGTAGCTGTTGGACCTGGTTGTTTCTTGGGATGTATTGGGAAGCTCCTAAAGCTCAGAGGAGGCAAGACAAGGAGGGCACTGCAAAGGCCCTCCCTAGGGCCCCTGTTGCCATCTCTAGGAGGAGCAAAGGCGCCAACCTGCCTGGCACAACATTCATGACACCAGTGGCCCTGGAGGGCAGGGGGTGGGGAATCCTTAACAAGTGCTCCTGGGACCCATTATAGCATCTAACTTACCTCCCCCTATACAGCACTTGGGAGAGACAAAGCCTTGTTCCCCGCCAGTCCAATAGACAGAGAGGAGTAGGAAGGGGGCTCTGTCAGATGGGATCATTCCCCTTCCCCTTGTAAAATCCACGCCCCATTCTCATTGTCCCCAGTGTTGAAATGCAGCTGTGTCTGAGAAGGAGCATGTGTCATCTGCCTAGGATCTTCTGTGTCTCCCATTCTTCCCCACTCCCACCCACCTACTGGATATTTATAACTTATACCCCTCCCAACCCTCCACCTCCACACTCCTTGTCTCTACCTTCCCCTTCATCTCGGGGTGGGGGCGCCGATTCAGTGGCCAGATGGTGTTAGAGATGGGGA
>NW_020949656.1:0-29903 GCF_900497805.2 Vombatus ursinus
CACACACACACACACACACACACACACACACACACACACACACACACCCATTCATAAAAATAGCCAAGTCCCCTAAACCCCATTCCTATAGACCAGCCCAATTTATTTCCTTCTTCTCCCGCCCCTTTGCCTTTCCTTCTTTCGCTATAGTGGAGGTGATAAGACCTCCCAAGAGTGGAAGTCTGACCCGTGTCCTTGGCCCTCTAAGGAACCACAGAAAGCTGGGCTCAAGTGATTGCATCTTTTACAAACTCTTGTTTTTCACCAGTATTGGAATTTCTGGGTGACAGTTTCATGACGATGGGAGATGTGAAAGTGCTAGCATGGTGACAGCGGTGGGGGGTGGAGGGAGGTTTACCCTTGCCTGCCCAGTGTGCCCACCTCTCCCACCACCCTCCCCACCCTAGGCTCCTTGGGCCACCGTGACGCTGCTGCTTCTGTTGCTGGTGCTCCCAGCGTTGCTACCTGCCCGGGCAGCCGCCCAGCCGATGCCCAACTGCTGCCGACAGAAAACTTGTTCCTGTCGTCTCTACGACCTGCTACACGGAGCCGGCAACCACGCGGCCGGCATTCTCACCCTGGGGAAACGGAGGGCGGGCCTATCTGGGCTACAGGGACGACTACAGAGGCTCTTGCAAGCCAGCGGCAACCACGCCGCAGGCATCCTCACAGTGGGGCGCCGTGCAAGCGCAGGCGGAGAGCCCCTCCCCACTCCCTCCGGAGCCCCGGGCTACAACAGTTGCTCCCGGGTCCCTGGCACCTTGTCCTGCGTTGGGCATCTGTGTACCGATAGCCCCGCAGCACAGGACCCTGTCCAGAGCTGGCGGGGGTCATGAGCCGCAGAGGCGACCGTCTACCAATAGCCGCTCCCCCAGCAATTGGGCTTTCAAAGCCCTGGGGCATCACCAGATTCCCAAGACTGGCTGCTCAGTGACTCAGTTGTTTGGGCAGTGGCAGGGGCGGAGTTAGGGGGGTGGGAGCTCTTCTTATTTTCCATGTATTCGGGATGGCCCCAAAGGTGGAGATATGAGAGACAGGTGGGTTTCTCCCCGCCTCCTCTCAGCCCCAGGTCTGTGCTCCACCTCCGAGAATGGGGGGAATAAAGATGACTCACGCTGAATGTGTCCTTTCTCTGTTACTGCGGTCACCCCTTTCCTCTCCCTAGTAGCAGACCTTTGCGGGGGAGGGGGGGCAAGGGTCTGAGACAAGGTATGTAAATCATACCCTTCCGTGTGCCACAGTCACCCCAGACTTGGAGATTTCTCTGCAGCATAAACGACTTAGCACAAAAATAAATCGGGAGGGTAGGATTTCCTGGCGCTGAAGAGATCGAAGGGGCAGCCAGATTGAGTAGACAGGATATCCCGGCTCTGGATTCAAATTACCACCTGTGTGATTTCCACTTAATCTCCATAAGTCCCACTTTCTTCATCCGTTAAATGAACTGAACTCCAAAGGCCCTTCCAGTTGTAGATCTATGCTCTTATGTACATTTTCAAAAAGTAGTATTTTTAAAAGTCCCTTTTTTTTCTTTTTGGTGAGGCAATAAGGGTTAAGTGACTTGCCCAGGCTCACACAGCTAGTACATGTCAAGTGTCTGAGACCAGATTTGAACTCAGGTTCTCGACTCTGAGGCCCTAGCACTATCCACTGTGCCACCTAGCTGTCCCCAATACGTTTCTTTTATTCTCGAAGTTCTTCCTATTCCAGACCCAGTCACCCTTAGCGCACCTCAGTAACCTCTAATCTAGGCTCTACTCCACACCTTATCCTCACTACCTACCATTTTAGAATCTTCAGCTCATGAGTATTGGGGTGGGGGGAGGCGTCGAAGACAAGAGCCAGAGGAACCAGATTAAAGGGATTTAATCTCACTTTCCTTTGTCCACATCCTCCTCCAGCCCCAGTCAGAGTCTAAAGAACCCAACAAAAACATTCCTTATTCAAAAAAACAAAAACCAACAGAGGGTATAGGAAATGGAAATGGCTCCTGTTAAGCCTTGTCCCATCTCCCCACTGCCATCTGACTGCCTTGTTCCCCTGCAGCAAGAGACAGAGGGGAAGAATAAAGCTTAGAACTGCCTTTATTCCTGTCTCAGTTCCCTCCTTCACTGTCAGGAAGTTCTTTCTGCTATCCCTCCTGCATAACCTTTCTGTTGTAGTTTCAGTCCCCTTGCCTCTCTGGTTCTGCCCTAAAGTACCCTTTAAAGATTTATAATCCAGCCAACTAACTGCCACAGGGTCTCAGTCTTCTCTAGATTTCTATCTCCTCTAGTTTCTCTTTCCATTCCGGGGAAGTGTGTGTGTGTGTGTGGGAGAGGGGCAGATGTCAAAGTAAGAAGATGTTAAGATAATTATTTTAAGATACACAAGCTGAACCTCCCTCTCTTCTTTGCTGAGGGGAAGGACCAAGGGGGTGGAACATGGCATAATATACCGTAGGACTTGACTGATGTGTTAGTTTTCCTTACTGTTAGTAGGGAGATTGCATTTCTTTCTTTTCTTTTAAAAAGTTCTTTGTTACAGGGTAGACTCTGGGTTGGGAGTATATAGGGAAATAAAGGTGATGTAAAAACGAAAGATATTAATAAAAACTAAAAAAAATACAAGCTGAGAGTTGGGCAGTCTTCCTCCTTCAGTGGTTGTAGCCACTTCTACTCAGGATTGGGTGTGGGTCATTGCCATAGAGAGGCAATGGGGTGTAGTGGTAAGAATGTTAAGTTTGGAATTAGACCCATCCTTAGTACCTATGTGACCACGGGCAAGTCACTTAGTCTATATCTACCCACCTGGAAAGTCAGGTTAACACCCTTACCTCACAGTGTTGCTGGAAGGATCCAAATGAAATCATACACTTTACAAAATTAAAATGAGATGATCAAAAGGATTTATAGTCTTCTTCGGAACTTCTAGTGTGGAAACTCCATAAGTCAAAGCAGATTGAAACCCATTTCTGACTTAGTAGAAGTGTTCTAGGGAATTGTCTGTGTTAAATGTTTGACCCAAGGTCACATAGCTAAGGTACTATATGAAGCGATATCTGAAACCAAGTGTTCCTGATCCCAGACCCAGCACATCATCCATTATGCCTCCTTGCCTCTGGAGCATATTACTGTCAGCTATTATAAGTTTATCGATTTAGAGCGCAAAGAAAGTTAAGAGGTCATCCAGTCCAATGACTCATTTCACCAATGAGGAAAAAGTAGAGAAAAGTGAAGTAATTTGCGCAAGGTCACACAGGTAGAATGCCCAGCTGCTTCTATTCTCCACACCCCGCTGCTTCTTGAACTCATTAAGAGTTAATTTGGGGGGAATGAATAAAGAAAGGGCCCAATAGGGGGCTCCTGGGTTCCAACGCGCAGCGCAGAACTCAAGTATCTGGTCCCGCGTGGGCGAAGCGAGGGGGAAGCCCAAGGGCGGAGCCAGGAGTGGGAGGCCCAGAAGCATGCATGGAGGCGGGTTCACAGAGCAGAAGCGGGGTCACACCTGGAGCCAAGAGCTCTCTAGAAGGAAGAGGGCAGGTTAGGAGGCGGGGCTACATGGAAGGAGGGACGTTCTCTTAGCGCTAGCCTCTCCCCAACTCTCCAGGACTCCCCTGTGGGCGTGTCGTCATCCAGCTCCCTCTGAGACACGCGTGGGCGAACCCTACCTCTGCTAAGTGGGCTGCTGAGAGGGGAGGGGGGCTGTCTTTGGCAGCCCCTCCCCCTGTGGGGGCCACGTGGCGGGCGCTTGCCAGGCCGCTGGGGGGAAAGAACGCAGCCCCAAAGGGACTGGGGGGCGGGGTGGCCCGAGCTGCAGCGCGGAGAAGAGCTGAGCCCCGAGCCCAGCACAGCAGCAGCGGCGTCGTAGGAGGAGAGGAGGAGAGGAGAAAGGGAGGGAGGCAGGCGCATGGGGCGCCCCGGCCCGGCCGGCAGCGCGCCCCACCCTGCCCGGCCGTGCTAATCCTCCCCCTGTAACCTCCTCCTCGAACTTGGATCTCTCTAAGCCAGGGCCATGCCTGTCATGAAGGGGTTGCTGGCCCCCCAGAACACATTCTTGGACACAATCGCCACACGCTTCGACGGCACTCGTGAGTAGCGGATGAGCGCTGCAGGGGCTGGGAACAGGGGGCAAGGGGCTGAAGTGACCCCAGGGTTGCCGGGACAGAGATTGCAACCTGTCCGGGTCCTGTCAGCCTGGGCTTAATGCAAACACGAGTGAAGGTGGGGATGGGGAGCCCAAGGGCACTGGAGAGGAGTCGCATCCCGAGACCTAGGGAAAGAGAGACTGAGGGTGGCCAGGTCAGAACCGGGCATCAGAAAATGCGTTGGACTGGGGCCACTTGAAGAGGCAGGACAAAAGCAGGGATCCTCTTGTGGGGGCAAGCAGTGAAGGGAGCCAGGAACACTTGGACTGTGGGTGCAAAGGGTCAGGAGTTGCTAGGGGTGCGGTAGCGCGGGGCGGGGATAGGGGAGACTCTTTGTGCAGCGGAGGTGGGAAAGGTCTTTTCGAGGCCCAAGGCTGCCCCCTCCCCTAAATCTCTGTTTCTCAACTCCAGCCCCCAAGGACTGAGTTATGGGGATGGACATGTGTGTGGGCGTGTGTGTGTGTGTGTGTGTGTGTGTGTGTGTGTGTGTGTGTGTGTTTGAATCTAGGGTGGGGGAAGTGAGGAAGGGGGGACGGGAAGATTAAAGATAAGAGGAGCTGAAGACTCGTCTGTGCGATGAGGACCCCAGTTTTTCCCTTCTTCCTCTCCCTGCCCCCACCCCCACCCCACCAAAAAAATAAAATAAAATCCCGGACTTCACCGGGACCTGGATCAGTGTAGAGGGAGGCTAGGACCAAGGTCATGGGCACCCTACACAACAGAAACATAAAACGAGAATCTCTGCCTTATTGATTAAAAGGGGGTGGTTGCACTCTGTAGTGAAGGAGAGAGCTCTCTTTTCACCCTAACCTTCTCACTACACCCGTCAGCATCCCACCAAGCTCGAGTTCAGGACCGTGGACAGCCACCCCAAAGCCCCTCCTACGTTTCCCCTTTTTCTTACAAAGCAGCTGAGCTGGCCCCTTCGGGAGGTTGGGCCTGGAGAAAGAGGGAGGGGAAGGAAAGTGGTACCCGAGGGCGGATGCGGAGCTGCTCGAGCCCTACCCCTCCCTCAGTTCCCCTCCTCCCGCCTCCCCAGTTTCCATAGCACCTATCACCGTGGCAACCAGCCCTGAGATGGAGGAAGGAAGCAGAGCATGGGGCCCTGCTCCTTTCCCCTCGCCCCCAGTACCCCTTTCAACTACCACCCTCTCTCCTTTGTCCCCTTATTAGGACTCTAAGAAGAGGAGAAGGGAGCTTAAGTGGGAATGTATAGCCTCTTGCCTCTACTTGGACTCTGACCCTATCTGAGCTCAAGCTGTGTTGGCCTCTCTCCTCCCATCCTACTAAGAATAGTCTGTTCCCCTCCCTCCCCAGCCCTCAGCCCCCATCCTGTTGTTATGGGGATTGGACAAAGGGGTGGGACAGTATCTAGAAGGGGACTCTTCAAATTTTGAACATCAAGGACAGATTTCCACCACCGTCACCACCCCAACCCTCCAAGTTTCTGTGATATAGTGGAAGAAGTCCTGGAGTCAAAAGATCTAGGTTCATGTCTGACTTTCACTAAACAAATGTATGACCTTGGGCAAGTCATACCTCCTTCTGGGTTTCAATTTTCCTCATCAGTAAAATGAAGTGGGCTGGACTACAGGCTCTCCAGGGCTTTAACATTCTAGAATTCTAAAAAACAACTGAGGTGGATTCTAGTTCTTTTCCCATATTTTATATTAACTTTGTGATCTTCGGCAAATCTCTCAGCTTCTCTGGGTCTCATCTATAAAATGGCGAGAATACTCCTTTTCCTGCCTAGAAACAAGCAATCGGACCAGATCCTCTCCCTCTAAGCCACTGATCAGGTTTCCCAACATGGGAATAATACCTGGGTCTCAATCCCTTAGACCAGTCTTTAGTTTCTTTATCTTAATGTATCTATGTCAAGTGCAGGGTTCAGAACTTGGAGGTCCGGCTCTAAGCCTTTTCTGGGACTGGAGAGATTGTGCAGTAGTAGCAAGAGCCTTGAATTTAGAGTCATTGGACCTAGGTTTGAATCCCTGTTCTACTTGCTTCCTGTGTGTCCTTACGCAACTTACTGAACCTCCCTGGGTGTCATTTTCTTTCTCTATAAAATAGTGGGGGGGGGGAGTAGCTAGATTAGATAACTGCTAACAGCTCTAAATCTTGCAATCTGTGATCCTATGTTTGTAACCCCAGATCCATCTTGAACCTAAAAGCTTCCTACCCTTATCCCCCACCTGAGCCTTTTTCTTCCCACAGACAGTAACTTCTTGCTGGCTAATGCGCAAGGTCCCAGGGGCTATCCCATCGTGTACTGTTCTGACGGCTTCTGCGACCTCACTGGCTTCTGCCGAACTGAGGTGATGCAGAAAACCTGCAGCTGCCGCTTCCTCTATGGCCCTGAGACCAGTGAGCCTGCCCTGCAGCGGCTACACAAAGCTCTGGAGGGCCGGCAGGAGCACCGAGCTGAGCTCTGCTTCTACCGAAAAGATGGTGAGAACTCTCTGACCCCCAAGAGACCTAGGATTGCCTAGTGGCTAAAGAGTCTGACAGATTCAGGAAGACCTGGATTAAAATCCTTCATCTGTCACTCATTAGTTGTGTGAAGGTGGACAAAGCACTTACCGTCTCTATGTCTTTATTTCCTCATCTATAAAATGGGGGTGATAATTAAATCTGGAGTCTCACAAGATTGTTGTGAGCCTCAAATAAAGTCATATGCAAAAAGTGCTTTGCCAACTTTAAAATGTTATGCTGACATCAGTTATTAGTCAACACACATTTTAAAAGTCAAGTCAATGCGCATTTATTAAGCACTTTCTCACTGTCAGTCATTGCACTAAGTGCTAAAGATACAAATACAAGCAAAAAGAAAGATAGTCCCTACCCTACACGAACTTAACTAATCCTAATTTTATTTATGTTTTTAATCTATAGAACAAGATATTTCTATTTTAATTTTTATTACATTCTATTATTCTCCAATCTCTGGCCATCCAAGAATAAGCCCCTGATTCACCTCCTTGGACCAAAGGAGAGGGTTATTTGGGGGAAGGAGATGTCTTGGGACTGATAGAGCCACCAAAGCTCTTTACCTATGATACCCATCTTTACTTTTTCTCCCCAGGCTCAGCCTTCTGGTGTCTTCTAGATATGATGCCAATCAAGAATGAAATGGGGGACGTGGTGCTATTCCTTTTTTCCTTCAAAGACATCACCCAGAGTCAGGGACGGGGATTGGGTCCTCCTGGAGGGAATAATCATGGTAACTGCAGCAGTTGGGGGGAAGGCAAGGAGAATGATGGGGTAGGAAGGAGACCGTGGGGAGGCCTACAGAAGGAAGGGAGGCCTGACGTAAGAAGTCTGACACTCTAGCTGTTGACCCAGGTTCACAGACTGTGCTTTCTCCCATCTCACTCTCACAGCAGAGAAGACTAGAAGCAGGAAAGGAGGCAGTTCAAGGCTTCGAACAGCCAGGAGACAGGGTCACACTGTTCTACACAGGCTTACCACCCAATTTGGCCGCCATGGTCAGGGCAATGTAAAAGCCAACAATGTAAGTCATCTCCCAGTTGCCCTAGCCTCTCCCAGTCTTTGGTTTTCAGATCCTGTGTTCCTGTCTTCCAATTGTTCCTACCACTCGGCTCTATAGCCTACTATCTGCAATGTACCCTGCTCTACTCATTTTCCAAATTCCTCTATTCCTTTTCCTGTGTCTCCCATTCCCCCAAATATCTTGTCTTCCTGTTCCCATAGCCCTATTCCTCCCCATTTCCCTACCTTGTGCTATCGCTGACTTGATGGGGTTCCTGCCCCCAGGGTGGGGGGAAGGGTCGTGACATCATCCCTTTTCTGTTATGTCAAAAGGGCAAGATACAAGTTATTGGCATTATCTACTGCTGGACAGTTTTACTTGATATCACTATGTGACGAAATTATTAGGTGGTGAGGTCCCTAAGGATAAGGCCCCCTTAGATCTTTGTCCTCCACTTAGCCTGTGAGGATTACAAGTCCCCTATAATGGAACCCTTCCCTTCCCCCTCTCCACTGGTTCCAGGCAAGTGACTATATTAGCTAATATTCTGTGCTGATCACTAGGACTACAGAAGAGGGTGTGATTACCATCCCTAGAGGGCTTCATCTCCTTCCACTGACACTTCTTAGGGCTGCACCTTAGAGTCATGTACTCCACTTGTCACCACCTCTCTTTCAGGAAAGCATCCCCACTTACTCCTCACACACTGGGAATCAGGGATTCTACCCTACACCCCAACCCGAGCATTAGGCCAGGGTG
Organism: Vombatus ursinus; assembly: GCF_900497805.2. NCBI lineage: Eukaryota > Metazoa > Chordata > Mammalia > Diprotodontia > Vombatidae > Vombatus > Vombatus ursinus. Next base: position 8,379 of record NW_020949656.1, read on the forward strand.
AGCAAACCTTCCAGCGAGCCCTCAGAAATATGAACAGCTCAATCCAAAAGGGGTTAATTTGAGAGTAGAAGAGAAAGGGCAAATCAGAGGAGCAGAGCTATAGAGCCAGGGCAGAGGGACTCTAACTAGGGTCACGCTGACTCAGAGACCTCTTTCTCTGCATTCTGGACAACCCCTAGCCTCTGCCTCCTTCTTCCCAGACCTCCCAGCCCCAGTCCCTCTACCTCATGATTTCCCTTGCCCCCTTCCTCCCAATGTTCCCCCAGCCCTTTTTCCCCCAGTGTCCCCCCAGCCCCGATTCCTTTTCCCCCAGAACGTGTTTGAACCGAAGCCGTCAGTGCCTGAATACAAGGTAGCCTCTGTGGGGGGGTCCCGCTGCCTCCTCCTTCACTACAGTGTCCCCAAGGCCCTCTGGGATGGCCTCATCCTCCTTGCCACCTTCTATGTGGCCATCACTGTCCCCTACAACGTCTGCTTCTCAGGCGCCGATGACAGCCCCATCACCACCCGGCACACCCTCGTCAGTGACATCGTTGTGGAGATGCTCTTCATCCTCGGTCAGAGCCCACCCTAGAAGTTTTTGGAATCCCCCACCCATGTCCAGACTCCAACCCTTTTTTAAACCCTCAGACCCATCTGTATTCCATTCCTCTCCTTGGTGTCCAGAATAGAGTTTGGCTCAGGACCCACCCCCTTCCCTAGGTCTCTGGGATCCCAGCATGGAGTGTCATCTCACCTAGAGAACAACCTAGCTGTAGTCCATCCTCATCATCAGTAACCTTTCCAACCCTAAAGCCCCAGTCACAATTCCCTAATGAGACTCTAGTTCCTTAACTCCTTGGTTAAAGTTCCCAGGACTGGTTAGGGGGTGGACAACATTCCTATCCTCCTAACCAAAAGAACTCCCTGAGTGACATTCATATTCTCTCCCTTTCTCTCACCAGACATTATCCTGAACTTCCGTACCACCTACGTGTCCCAATCAGGTCAAGTTGTCTCTGCCCCTCGCTCCATTGGCCTTCACTATCTGGCCACTTGGTTCTTCATTGACCTCATTGCTGCTCTGCCCTTCGACCTGCTATATGCCTTCAACATTACTGTCGTAAGTCACCTCCCATGGGATTCAAACTGGAAGTTCATACTATTCCCTGGTTCTAGTATCCTCAAATTGGGATCCAGTATCCTCCCCCTCCCTACCTCATATAAAACACCAAATGAGATCTTCAGATCCAGGTCTTATACCAATTTCTCTTGCTGAGGGGTTGGAAGTTTGCAAATTCACACCAATACTCCCTCCCAAGAGGAGTGTAGGGTAGCTCAGGTTTTCCTTCTCAATTCATTAACAGCTACTTAATGAATATCTTCTATGTGCCCAGAATCTTGTTAGATACTATACGAGATAGAAAATTAGTAACACAGAGTCCCTGCCATCAAGGTGTTTATAATCTATCTTGGGGTATGACATAGCGTGTAAAAGAGAACAAATAAACAGTAGTAGTGTATGAGTGGCATTGCATATGGGGGTTCTGAAGGAGAAATTCTCTTTAAGATGATCAGAGAAGTCAGTGTGGTGGAGGGGAAAGAACACATTCCAGTCTTGAGTCTACACTAACTAGCCAAGTAATGTATTCTAGGGCAAGTCATTTCTCAACTGTCTGCCTCATTTTCTGTTATATTAGGGGATTGGACTATGAGAGGCAGTGAAGTACAGTGGAAAGAATACTGCATTTGAACCCAATCAACAAGCATTTTTTAAGGATTTACTATGTTTGAGGCACTGTCCTATGAGCTGGGGATACAAAGAAAGGCAAAAACAGTGTCTGCCCCTTAAGGAGCTCACATTGTAATGGGGTAGACAACATGCAAATAATGACATATGCATATATATATGTATATGATGTATACTATACATAATAGATGAAAGATCATCTCAGAGACAAGGCACTAGTAGGTAGGGGGACTAGGAAAGGAGTCCAGTAGAAAATAAGATTTGAGCTGAATCTAAAAAAGCTAGGCAAAACCAGGGTGTGGAGGGGAGGAGAGACAGAATTCCAGGTAAGGGGGAGATCCAGTGAAAAAGCAAGGAATCAGGATGGAGCAGAGGGTTATCTCATGTTAGATTGCCCCCACGACCTATTTTCTCTGACATCTTCCTTTGAGAACCACCTCCTCCCTCTACTCCCAGGGATAAATAGAGGGGTGAGCAAATAGCAAGACCAGTTCTGGGATCTAAACCTCAAGGTCTTGCCCTTTGGCAGAGAAATAAGGTCACTCCAATTGGTTAGAACAGACAGGGTGGAGGAGGAGGGGCATGGGGTCCCTTGGGCCCCCCTCCATCTGAGGGGAGTAGGGTTGGAAGGTTGATTTTCTCTGCCTGCTGCACTTCCAGCTAGCTATAGCAGGAAGCCGCCTACACATACCCTGATTTAACCAGCCGCCAACAGGCTGTGGGCTTCATCTCCCAGCTCTGCACACACATGTGCATGCTCCCACACATGTGTGTGTGCATTGAACCCTGCATGAACTCTCATGCATGGATATAAGTGATCATGCTCATACATATCTTCAACTATCTGAAGGCACAAGTATATAGACATTTACCTACCCCTCTCTTTTGGCACCTCAAGACAAATGGCACAGGACTAAAAGAGTTAACCTGCCTTAGGATGGTGGTGCTGCAGCATTCTCCCCTCTTCTCTCCTCCTAGATTAGAAATTTGCTCCCCTGAGTTATGTGTTGGGGCCTAGAGGTTGGGGGAAGTTTGTACCAGCACCCTTGTCTGCTCCCCCCTTTACCCCCTGTATTTCACTTTAGGGTTTCGAAAGGGCAGATGTGGGTCTTTAACTAGGCAATTTCCTCCCTTTCCTCTCTCTATACCTGGCCCTGAGATACTGGAAGTAATTGTCTTGCCTAAAGGGAGAAAAGAGGAGCGGGTCCCCAAACTAGTCGGCCACCCATGTCCTCACATATCTGTACCAGCTTCTACATGTCTGCATTTGCCCCAGTGCATGTTATATGTGTCTAATCATAAGTGGCTCTGAGTTCCTTCAAGGGTGTTCATTATTCTCGTTCTCATCTAAGTGACTTCAGTGATATAGTGAAAAAAAAGTCTAGATTCAAAGGGGCTCAAATCCTAGTTGTCAGTTACAAGCTATGAGACCTTGGACAAATCAAATCCCTGGGCTGCACTAGGCCTGTTTCCTCATCTGTAAAATAAGTGGGTTATAGTAGGTTATTTCTGAGGTCACTTGCTGTTCTGAATCTCTGGTCTAATATGTTTGTGAAGCATTTCTAGTAGTCCAGGGGTTTCAAGCAAGGTTTTCATCAGAGGTTATCTCATCTTTTTCTTGCCTCTGGGGAGAATAGGTTCTTTCTGGAGGTCATAAAGAGGGAAGACTCTCTCTTGCTTTTTATCCCTCTCTTTCCTCATTCACTTTTCTTCTGCTATGGACAGCTACAAAATCCTAGATCCAGCTACAACACTTAGTATCCGAGAGCTGGAAGGGACATTAGAGATCATATATGAGAGGTCGAAGTCTCTCATTTTATAGAGGAGACTGGAGTAATTTGCGCAAAGTCACACAGATAGTAAGTCATAGAACTCAGATTTGAATCCACATTCTCTGACGAAACCCAGTAGTTTTTCAACTATACCACACCACTTCTCTTATGAGCCTTTTAGTCAGGGACGAGTCCCTTTCGTTCTCTGAGCCTCAGTTTCCTCACCTATAAAATGATGCACTGACTACCCCATAAGGCCAGTGTGAGGAAGGTGTTTTGTGAACCTTAAAGCACTATAAAAATGTAAGTAGTTATTATTATTGGGCAACTGGGTGGTTCAGTGGATGGAGTGCTGGGCTTGAAGTCAGGAAGACCTGAGTTCACATCCAGCCTCAGACACTTATTAGCTGTGTGACCTTGGACAGGTAACTGATCCCTGTTTGCCTCAGTTTCCTCATCTGTCAAATGAACTAGAGAAGGAAATGACAAACCACTCCAGTGTCTTTGCTAAGAAAACCCCAAATGGGGTCATGAAGAGTTAGATACAACTGAACAACAACAAAAGTTACTATTATTATTCCTCTATCTGACCATAACCTCCTATCTTTCTATTTCTCCCTATTCCTCACTCTTCCTGAATTTATTCTTCATCCTCAGTATGACCTTTGGTCCATATAGCCCTCAGTGTTCTTCCAAGTCATCTGCGTCATTTTCCTTGGACCTTTTAAACTAGGTTGGTGGCTAGGTGAGTAGAAAGAAGGGGACAAGTAGAGAGATGTTGTAAAGGGAAAAATGACAGGAATCCATTCAGTGGCAATGGAAGGAAGGAAAAAAGAAGGGAAGAAAGGAAGGAAGGGGGGAAGAAAGGAAGAAGGGAGGGAAGGAAGGGAGGAGGAAATGAGGGAAAAAATGAAAGAAACAAATATTTAAGTGTCTACTATGTGCCAAGCACTTTATAATTATCTCATTTGATCTTTACAACAACCCTTAGAGATAATAAGTGATATTCTGCTCATTTTACAGTTGAGAAAAGTGAGACAGAGGTTAAATGACTTGCCAGGGTCACACAGTTAATACATGTCTAAGCTAGGATTTGGACTCAGGTTTTCTAGACTCTAGGCCCAGGCACTTATCCATTGCACTACCTAGTTGTCTGTGGATTAGCTATGTTGGGTGAGAAGATAAGGAAAAAACTGAGGTTGTGCACCTGGGTAATTGAGAAGATGATGGTATACTTAGCAGTAATAGCTAAGTTCAGAAGAGGGGAGGATTTAGGGGGAAAGCTAAGGAGTTGTGTCTTAGACTTGTTGAGTTTGAGATGCCTATAAGTTATCCAGTTCAAAATGTCCAAAAGGGAGTTGGTGATGCTATATTTGCAGTATATGAAGAGTGACTAGGGCTGGCTTTATAAATCTGGGAATCATTTACATGGAGATGATAGTTGAATCCACCAGAGGTAATAAGATCACTAAGTGAGAAAGTATAGAGAGAGAAGAGAAAAGCATCCTGGACAGAGCATTAGGGGGCATCCATATTTAGTGGGTTGTGACATGATTGACGAACCAGTAAAGGAGATTGAGGAGTGGATAGAGCCTTAAGGTCTCCCATAGTTAGGAGATCAAAACGTGGATGATGCATCAAAGGAGACAGAGAAGATTGAGAAACAGCTGAATAGATAGGAGGATCAAGAGAGTGTGGCATTGGTAACTTTGGAGAAGACAGTTTCAATTGAATAACGATATCAAAATCCAAATTGTACCAGGGGAGAAGAGAATTTATTATTATCTTTTGTTTTGACATCATCTTGATTTCCCAATATGTCCTTCCCTCTACCCAACTCAGAGAGCTATCTCTTGTTACACAGAATAATGAGGTTTTTTTGGGGCGGGGGGCAATCAGGGTTAAGTGACTTGCCCAGGGTCACACAGCTTGTAAGTGTCTGAGGCTGGATTTGAATTCAGGTGCTCCTGACTCCAGAGCCAATGGATCTATCCATGAGCCACCTACCTGCCACAGAACAATGACCTCTTAATGGTCTTTTTTTTTTTGGTCCTCATCTTTCTTGTTTTCTCTACAGCATTTGACACTGTTGACTATCCTCTCCTCCTGTGTACTTTCTATTTTCTGGGTTTTCATGATATTGTCCTCTCTTGGTTCTCTTCCACTTATCTGACCGTTCCTTTTCAGTCTTCTGTGTTGCATCAACATCTTGACCCCCTAACTATGAGTGTAACTCGAGGTTCTGTCTTCTACTCTCTCTACACATTCCTGTGGTCATCTCAACATCTCCCATGCGTTCAAATATCATCTCTATGCAGATAACTTCCACATCTGTATATCTAGTCCTATTCTTTCTCCTGAGCTCCAGTCCCATATCATTAACTGCCTATTGGCCATTTCCAAGTGAATGTCCTGTAAACATCTCAAACTCAACTTGTCCAAAACAGAGTTCACTTTATTTCCTCTCAAATACTCCCTGTTTTTCTTCCATATTTTTGTGTAGAGCACCACTGTCTTTCTAGTAACCCACCCTCAGACTCATTCTCAACTTTTCACTTTCCTTCACACCCCATATTCAAGGAGCAGCCAAATCTTGTCTAATCTGCTTCCATATCTATCTCTTTCTAATTCCCTCTCTCCCTCCAAGTTCAGGCCTTCAATATCTCTCTCCTGGGTTATTGCAATGCCCTCCTAATTGGTCTCCCTGAATCAAGTCTTTCACCTCTTTACCCTCCACACAACTACCAAAGTGATACTCCTAAAGCACAGGTTTCCTGCTCAAAAAGTACAAAGGGTTCCCTATTCTAAAGCCCTAAGATGCAACACAGACTTCTCTGATTGGTATTTCAATCCCATCACAGGCAGGCTCTACTTTGTCTTCCTAGGCTAACACATTATCTCTCTCCCAAAACTCTGAGTTCCATTCATATTGGATTGACTTCTAAAAACACAGCATCTCATCTCTTGCCTCTGGGTTTTTGCATAGGCTATTCCCTTATACTTTTCCTTCTCTGCCAACCTTCAGTTTAGTGCTTAGGGGCTTTATTTTAGGTGAACAGGATATTCACTCCACAGAAAAAAGAGAGTAACTGGGTCTCCACTAGGTAGAATTAAACACTCAGCCAATGGAAAGAGGATGCTCCCATCCATGTGGTAGGGGAACACAGAATATCTTTTCCTAGAAGCCAGTCCCTGGTATCTTCCACTTGGATACCTCCATCTTAGGTGACCTGGGCATGCGTAAAAACCCCGTTACACTGGGAATGCACTCCCTTCTCACCCCTTACTCTTGGGATCCCTACTTTCCTTCAAAGCTCAGTTCAAGAACCGCCTCCCACATGCAGCCTTTCCTCATCTTCAAGCTGCTAGTGTTTTTATTGTTGTTGTTCAATTGTTTTTTAGTCATGTCTGACTTTTTATGACCCTATTTGGGGTTTTCTTGGCAGAGATATTGGAGTAGTTTGACATTTCCTTCTCTAGCTTATTTTACAGATGAAGAAACTGAGGCAAACAGGGTTAAATGATTTGCCCAGGGTCACATAGCTAGTAAATCTCTGAGGCTGGATTTGAACCCAGGTCTTCCTAACTCCAGGCCCAGCACTCTACCCATTGAGCCACCTACGTACCCTTGATCTCCCCACCCCCGTCCCACCCCCCACCAATATTTGTATTTACTTGTATGCTATTTATTTGTGTGTTATTTTCCTGATGGAATGTAATTTCCTTGAGGGCAGGGACTATTCCATTTTTGTCTTTTTACCCCTAGCACAGTGCTTAGCACCTAGTAGGTATTTAATAAATGCTTATGGCTTTAGTAGAGTCAGTATGATACAGTGGAAGGAACATTGGCACTGGAATTATAGGCCTGGAGTTCAACGCCTACCTCTGAAGCTTACTACCTGTGTGACTTTGGGAGAGCTGATTTTCTTGCTTGGGCCTTATTTTCTTTATCTGGAAAATGAAGGGGATAGAACGATATGACCTCTGTGGTCCCTCTCAGCTCCAGGATGGTGATCCTATGGCCAATTTATTATTACCATCTTATTCCTTCTATTGTAGCACTATCTTGTCCTTTCTGCTTTCCGAGTAACAAGCCAGACCGGTGCTGGATGGGATAAGGTGGGACTGGCAAGGCTTTACCTAGGGCCCCTGAGGACCACAAAGAGAGGTTGTACTGTCTAGGCTCAGCGTTTCACCAGCCCCTTTCGCCTTTTCTCCCCAAGACGTCACTGGTCCACCTGTTGAAGACAGTACGTCTCTTGCGGCTACTGCGGCTGCTACAGAAGCTGGATCGGTATTCACAATACAGTGCCATGGTGCTCACCCTGCTCATGTCTGTGTTTGCTCTGCTGGCACATTGGATGGCCTGCATCTGGTATGTCATTGGTCGAAAGGAGATGGAGGCCAATGACCCCCTGGTCTGGGACATTGGTGAGTGCTGGATTCCTGATTCATTCCTGATTCCTTGTCACCCCCAATGCCCTAACTAAATTTCTAGCCTGGGAAGTCCCCACTCTTCCACCTTAGAAATTTTTAGTCCCTCTAGAATCTCCAGCCAACTTCCTATGGGACCCTCTAAGTAACCCTTCTCAGGACCCTTGGACTGAAATAACCCAATCTTACAGGCTCTTCTTACTAGCCCTCTTAGCTCCATGAGCCCCCCCAAACCTTCACTTTCCCCATAATCTCTCCTAGGTCCCCCACCCCAGGGTAGTAGCTGAGGCCTTAGAAAAGAAGACCACCTCCACACACACCCTAGCCACAGTCCCCTAATTTCTGATGTTCCTCAGTCTTGTAGAGGGTTCTTAGATCATAGATTCAGAGCTGGAGAGAAACTAGAGATCATTTTGTCTAATCCTCTCATTTTACAGATGAGGAAACTGAAGTTAAGTGACTTGTCCAAGGTCATTTGGGTTTAGGATAAGCTTCAAGCTAAATTGTCCTTTCCCTTCATCATTACTACCCTGCCCAATGTTGTTGGTGGGTGGCATCACAGGTCTCTGGAAGCTGTTCTGTTTTCCTGTCTCCCATTGTAGGCTGGCTACATGAGTTGGGCAAAAGGCTGGAGTCTCCCTATGTGAATGGCTCAGCCATGGGTGGCCCCTCCCGGCGTAGTGCCTACATTGCTGCCCTCTACTTTACACTCAGCAGCCTCACTAGCGTCGGCTTTGGCAACGTCTGCGCCAACACAGACGCAGAGAAGATTTTCTCCATTTGCACCATGCTTATTGGGGGTGAGACCCTCTCTCTGTCCAAAGACTTTGGGCCTCTACTTTCCCTCACCTCCCCACCTCAGAAGTCTAAGAATAATTCACTCTTGCTTTCACTCTACTTGGCTCTATGACTCTTCAGTCTCTATGTCCTAGGTTAATTTTCTCCATGGGGAGGTCAAGGGGTATAACCCCATCAGACAACATGTATGTCAGTCAGTGGGACTTATAGTGCCTGAGCAGAAAACACAAAGTCTCTTGGGAGAGGAGTGGGGAAATCTTTAACGTCAAGGGGATTCTTTCTAGCCATGACCCACCCCCTTCACTTCTTTTGCTCCCAGGAAATTGCCTTCAAAGTAACCTGCTGTGGCCACCCTCTATCCTGAGAATGACCCCCACCCCTTGCCCTTAGAAGCCTAGTCTTGTCCCCACCTGACCCATTTCTGTCTCTTCTAACCACCAGCACTAATGCATGCTGTGGTATTTGGAAACGTGACAGCCATCATCCAACGCATGTACTCCCGACGCTCTCTCTACCACACGCGCATGAAAGACTTGAAGGATTTCATCCGAGTGCACCGCCTGCCCCGACCCCTCAAGCAACGCATGCTGGAATACTTCCAGACCACATGGGCTGTCAACAGTGGCATTGATGCCAATGAGGTAAGTACATTACCTGCATGCACCCTACCCCCTAAGTTCAGATGAGAAGCCAAGCTAGAATTCATACATGGCTGCCAAGTTTCTAAATCAAAGATGAGGGAGGTGTGGTGAGGTGGCAGTGGGTCCAAGAAATACCTGAAAGTTTAGTGGACCATCAGCTCTGTGTAAACTAGCAGTATGATATGATTTTTAAGAAACTAAGGAAAAAAATTAAAATACAAAAAAGAATATTTTGGGGCAGCTGGATGGCGCAGTGGATAGAGCACTGGCCCTGCAGTTAGGAGGACTTGAGTTCAAATCTGGCCTCAGACCAAACACTTGACACTTACTAGCTGTGTGACCCTGGGCAAGTCACTTAACCTCAATTGCCTAAAAAGAACAAAAAAAAAGAATCTACTGAAATCTTAGGCTACACTGAGAGGCATAGAGTCTAGGACTGGGAAGATGAGAGTCTCACTATGTTAAAGAGTAAGACTGCCTCTAAAACTTTGCTACATTCAGTTCCAGGCACCACATTTTAGGAAGAACATTGATAAGCCGAAGAGAATTGAGCAGAGGGTGACCAAGATGATGAAGAGTCTTGAGCTCATCAAATCGAGCCTCAGACACATAATACTTGCTAGCTATGTGACTCTGGGCAATTAACTCCAATTACCTCATCCAAAAAAAAAAAAAGAGTCGAGTTCATATCAAATGGAGATCTGTTGAAGTGATTGAGGCTGTTTAGTTGGAAAAAGAGGTTTAGGCAGCAAATGATAGTTGTCTTCAAGTATTGGAAAGGGGTATCATATGGGAGAGAGATTAGACTGGTTCTATTTGGCCCCAGGGAGCAGAATTAGGAACAATGGGGCAGGGGGAAGTGTAGAGAGACACATCTAGGCTTGAATTAGGGGGATAAAAACTTTCTAATAGTTAGATCTATACCAAAGTAGAATAGGCTGGCTTAGGAGGTAACGAGTCTCTCTACAAAGAGTATGGATGATCACTTATTGGGGAAATTGTCTAGCTCCAGGTTGGACATAGCCTCCAAGGTCCATTCCAACCCTAGGTTTCTGTGATTCTGAGTGAACACTGGTCATGGGCCCAGGTGATCATGGGGTATGGCCATCACCACTAAGTGAGGGAAGATGTCATTGCTGTTCAAGGAAATGGGTTGTTAGGGCTGAGATGCAGCAGAAGAGACTGGGGAAGGACTTCCGGGTGATCAGGGTTGGGAAGCAAGATCTCCTTCCTTATAATATTCCAGCATGTTGTGAATGAGTGTAGCAGCATGAGGGTAACCTATGCTTTTTATGTAGTTGCTAAAGGACTTCCCAGATGAGCTGCGGGCTGACATTGCGATGCACCTGAACCGGGAGATTCTGCAGCTGCCACTCTTTGGAGCAGCAAGTCGAGGCTGCTTGAGAGCCCTCTCCCTGCATATCAAGACCTCATTCTGTGCTCCTGGAGAGTACCTACTACGACGAGGGGATGCACTTCAGGCATACTACTATGTCTGCTCTGGATCACTTGAAGTCCTACAGGACAACATGGTGCTGGCTATTCTAGGTGAGACCCTCAGTCTTGGCTTCAGGGACTGGCATCTGGAGAATTCAAGGTGGTCACCTGGAATTCTTGATGACCATCTTCCTACTGACTATTCTCTCATTCCCACTGAACATCCCTCCAGTGACTCTCCTATTGACTATTCTTCAACTGTCTACCACTTCTACTGACCATTTCCACTCCTACTAAGCATTCCATCCATTGATCATTCTAGGCACTGACAATCTCTGATCACCTTTGATCATTCTGACCACTGGTCATATTCTAGCCTCAACCACTGACCATCTCTCACCCTCATTGACCATTCCATCCACTGATTATCCTCTACCTCCATTGATCATTCCAGCTACTGATCATTCTCTATCCCTACTGATCATTTCATCGATTAAATATCCTCTTTCCCCTACTAATCATTCCAGCCACTGACCTTCCCCCAAAACCACTGATAATTCCAATCACTGGCCATCCTCCATTCCCAGTGATCATTCCAGTTCCTGACTCTCCCCTACCCTCACTACTCAGCCTATACGTTGAGGATCATTTCAGTGACTGGCCATGCCCCTCAGTGATCATTCCAGCCACTGGATATCCCCTAACTCTGCTGATCATTCTAACCTCTGACTCTCCTCACAACTTCATTAATCACTCCATCTATTGACCACCTGACAACTTCAACCAAACACTGGCCATCAGTACTCATCTACTCACTGACCACTACCCCCTTTGACCATTCCTCCAGCTGATTAATGCTGTCCCCTCAATTCTTTCAATTCCATGCTCTAGCCTCCCTCATTGATCAAACACTGACCATCCAATATCCATGTCACTCACAGGGAAGGGGGACCTGATTGGGGCAGATGTCTCCGAGCCAGGACTGGACCCTGGGTTGGGATCAGGATCAGGCTTTTCGGGTTGTGTCCTGAAGACGGATGCTGATGTAAAGGCACTGACCTACTGTGGCTTGCAACAGCTGAGCGGTCAAGGGCTAGCTGAGGTTCTGCGGCTCTATCCTGAATATGGGGCTGCCTTCCGAGCTGGCTTGGCCCGAGACCTCACCTTCAACCTGCACCAGGGCTCTGACCCCCATGTATGTATATCATCTATCATGTTATGGCTCTTTCTGTCCCTACCCCTGAAACCCCTGCTTATACTGCCCCTCAGCAGGGATTCCCATGCCAGACTACTTTAAGACATGGCCACTCTAAAAAAAAAAAAAAGACATGACCACTCTGCAGATGTTCATATGTAGATATTGCCCCAGCATCATGCGTATTCATCATGACCCTTTGTCCTTGTTGCTCATCTGGCTGATCTTCTCCTATGTTTACATCCATCCATTCATTTATCAAATATTAACTGAGTGCCTCTGCCAGTGCTGAGGCCTTGTGCTAGGCAATCCTTGGCTGTCAGTTCCTGTACCTATATGTGGGATCCTATTTTTGCTATCCCTACCTCTTTATGGTTCTATCTTGTCATCTCCAGATCTTTCTCTATCTTCTTTTCTCTATCTGTCTCTCTGTTGGGGACCTCAGAGTTAGGGAAAAGATGTACCTGAGCCTTTGCTGTCAGAATTCTGCCCCACCCCCTCCCCAGTCTGACTCTGAAGGGTACTAGTTTGAGGGTGGGGGAAGAGCTGGGAGTTGGCCTGGAAGAGACCAAGGTGGCATCCCTCAGATGCTGACTCTCCTCCCTCTGCCCCAATCCCCACTGTGTCCTCTCCAGGGTCTCAGTCGCTTTTGCCGCTCTCCACGCCTTTCTCAGGTAACCTGTGCCCCTGGGGAGTGGGGCTGGACTGGGGGAATCCCCAAGGGCTCAGGGCAGGGAAGAGTAAGCCTCTTAAGGGCAGGGTCTATGTCATTTAAAAAAAATTTTGTAGTCCTAAAACCTAGCAACACACATATGCATATACACATATGCACACATATGTGTATATACATAAACATATATACACATATGTATGGATACATAGATGTATACATACATAGATAGAAGGTAAAAGGGTTGGGAAGTTGTATCTTTCTTCAGCCTTGCTGCTGCTTAGGACAAAATCATTTGGAAAGAGAGAAGCTCCTTCAAGCTGTAGAAGTTTTGGAGAAGGCTCCCTTACTCAGAGAAGGGGCAATCTTCTCTGTGGCCCCTGAGGCCATAAATGGCCCACTCTTCCTTTAGCCCCAGTCAGACAGCTTCGGTTCCTCCTCAGACAAGACCCTGCCATCATCCATCGTGGAGGCGGAAGGAGGCCCAGAGCCTGCGGGAGCCCCTCGACCCCGCCGGCCACTCCTGCTGCCTAGCCTCAGCCCTGCTCGGCCCAGAGGCTCCCTTGCCAGCCTTCTGGGTGATGAGTTGCCTCCATTCTCTGCCCTCACTTCTTCCCCTTCCCTATCTCCCTCCCCTTCCCCTGCCCTGGCTGGCCGGGGCCAAAGCCCCTCCCTTCATGCCCCCCTGAAGGGTCCCGCTGCCTGGAAGGCCCCTCAGCTGCTCATCCCCCCACTGGGCACCTATGGACCCCCGGACCTCAGCCCCCGGTGAGATGCCAGCCATCCCCAATCTGTCCTCCTCATTCCTCTTCCCAACTTTCTAAAGCTCTTTCTACTGTGTCACTCACTCCAATTCCTGAATTCTACTGCTGAGCCACTGACCACTTTGCAACATACCCCACCTTAGCCCAGCTTCGCCCATTGTCCCACTTCACCCATCTCCCAATGTGCCCTGTAGCCTCTCACTGCTCCCCACTGACCTGACCTTGTCACCCTTCTGTCCTTTCACTCTATTCTCTGCTTTTTCCACTTGTAACGACTGCCTTTCCCATCCCCATCCTCCTCCCCGGCTTCACCAGGGTAGTGGATGGCATCGAGGACTCTAGCAGCACTGGAGAATCTCAGAGTTTCCACTTTGGCCGGGGACCCAAGCTGCCTCGTCCTCGAAGACTCTCACCTCCCTCAGGTACGAGTCCAGCATTGACTCAGTTCAAAGCCCACCTTCTAAAAGAGGCTTTTCCTAGTCCCTTTTCATCCCACCCTCCATCCTCTGCCACTGGGGTCTTCTGTCTGAGATTACTTCCTGTTTTCAGTGTGTATATCTTGTATGTACATAGTTGCAGTTTACCTCCCCCATTAGAATATGAGTTCCTCGAAGGCAGAGTTTTGGCCTTTCTTATCTTGTAGCACTTAGCACAGTGTCTGGGTACATAAAAACTTGTTGACTGACTGATTGTTGAAGACCCAAGACCATCAATCAATCAATCAGTTAATCAATCAATCACTTCCCTATTCCTTGGATTCTTCTCACCTCCCTCCCTTCTCTCTGCTCTCCAGGGTCTTTCAAGGGCTCCCTGTGGTTTAAAAAAAAAAAAAGGGAAGGCTCCTTTCTTTCACCCAACCTTCTCCAATCTATAGGCCGCCCAGATTCGCTCCACAATGACCACCTACCTCTCCTTCCCCATTACTGACTTTAGGGTCTGGGCCCAACAAGGAACTGGCTGCTGAAACAGAGGAGATGAAGGTGAAAGTCTGCCGATTGAACCGAGAGGTAAGATAACCATAACAACTGGCATACACATGTAGTGCCTTAAGATTTGTAAAATGTTTTAAGGACACTTTTGCATTTGATCCTCACCACAACCCTGTGAGGCGGGTACTGTGGGACTTCTTTATCCATCTTATGCTGAGGAAACTGAAGCTCAGGGAGGCTGAACAATTTGCCCACAATTCACACAGTGGTGGAGTGAGATTCACTCTTTCCTGATTCTGAGTCCAGTGTTCTCTGAGATGTTTCCCTTGTCCAATTAATGGGAGGAAATGTATCCTTTTGAGAGACACCCCCCCCCCTTCAACTCCAAATTGGATAGACTTTCTGGCCTAGAGAGAGAAACCCTCAATTCTGGGGTATGGAGGAGGGTGCCTACATGCAGTTTGGGCCTCCTTCCTGTCTCCCATTTATCTTTCTAGACCTTCCTATAGCCTTTTCCCAATTTGAACCCAGGAAAGTAGAAAGGAGGGAAGGCACAGTAGGGAGGGGACAAGGAAGATAGGAAGGAGGGAGGTCATTAAGTTCCATGCTGATCAGGACCCCAGACATCCTGGGCCTTGGTTTGATATTCCAGGTATGGGAGAAAAGTCCTCCACTAGGCAGGTCTCAGACTCTGGATTAGGGAGTATGGCATGTCCCATTTGTCTCTGAGTTGTTGCCAGGGAGCCTTGGGATTTGGTTCCTTACCCTTGGGATTTGGTCACCCTCTCTGCTCTGGTAAACAGACACTATCCCCCAGGGGCTGGGGGTGGGGGTGGGAGCAGAAAAAAAGGCCTGGCAGCACTTGGACTCAGCTGTGCCCTTTGCCTGGGACGAGCTTCCTGTCACTCAAGCCATGAGACAGGCAGCCAGAGTTTGCAAGACCGAGTAGAACACTGTGTTGTTTTCAAAAGATGAAGCTTTACAAGTACATGTCACTCACCTCCAGGAGGTAAGCCCATCAGACCCATCCTAGACCCTTTCACATTGTTTATTATGGGATTACAAGTTTGTAACTGGAAGGGACCTTTGAGTCAGTCAACAAGCATTTGTTAAGTGCCTACTATGTGCCAGGCACCATGCTAAGCACCAGGAATACAAAGGATGGCAAAACATAGTCCCTGGCTTCAAGGATCTCACAGTCTAAAGCAGGAGACAACATGAAAACAAGCATATACAAATAAGATATATTCAGAATAAACTGGGGATAATCTCAGAGGGAAGGCACTAGCATTCAGGGGGATCAGAAAAGACTTCTTAGAGAAGGTGAGATTTTAGTTGGGAATTGAAGGAAGACAGGAAGAGAAGAAGAGGGAGATTATTCCAGGCATGACGGGGACAACCAATGAAAATGCATGGAGTCTAGAGATGTCTTTGTTGAGGAATAGCAAGGAGGCCAGTGTCACTGGACTGCAGGGTGTGGGGGGGCATATGTTAAGGTATAAGAAGACTACACAGGTTGGGGGGGCAGGTTATAAAGAGTTTTAAACATCAAATAGAGGATTTTATACTTGATCCCGGAAGTGTTAGAGAAATACTTGTTGTTGAGTTGTTTCAGTCATGTCTGACTCCTCGTGACCCCATTTGGGGTTTTCTTGGCAAAGATACTAGAGTGGTTGACCATTCCTCCTCCGGCTTATTTTATACATGAAGAAACTGAGGCAAACAGAGTTAAATGCCTTGCCCAGGGTCACAAAGCTAGTACATGTCTGAGGTTGGATTTGAGCTCAGGTCTTCCTGATTCCAGGGCCAGGGCTCTATCTACTGTGCCAGCTAGCTGCCCTAGAGAGATAAGGGAGTATACTAAATGCAAGGGAAGAGTAACATAGTCCTGCAGATGACCTTTGAGGTTATCTACCTCAACTCTTTCATTTTACAGATGAGTATACTAAGGTCCAGAGAGTTTGTGACTTGCCCAAGGTCTCAGAAGCACTAAATAGTTAGAGCTAGGATTTGAACTTAGATCTTCTAATGATAATAATAATAGTAGTAGTATTAGTAGTAGTAGTAGTAGCTAATAGTTAAATAGCACCTTAAGGTTTGTGAAAGGCTGTTAACTTATTTGACTCTCCCAACAACCCTGTGAGGTAGGCGATATTATTGTCTCTATTTTACAGATAAAGAAATTGAGGTTGAGAGAAGTTAAATGACTTACTCAGGGTAGCACAGCTAGTATGGGGCAGGATTCCAACGAAGGACTTTTTTTTTTTTTTTGGCAAGGCAATCAGGGTTAAGCGATTTGTCCAAGGTCACACAGCTAGTAAGTGTCAAATGTCTGAGGCCAGATTTGAACTCAGGTCCTCTTGACTCCAGAGCCAGTGCTCTATCCACTGAGCCCTGTCCCTACCAACTCAGGACTTTCTGACTCCAACTCCAGTTGACTCTAAATTGAGGACTTATCTCCCTCCCATCCCCATATCCCCATCATGTCATATTGCTTCTTGTTCTATTTCCAAACCTTTGCAGAACCTCTAGGCCCCCAATAACCCAACAGTGCAGGCTCATGCTGGTTTCTGCCTCCTTTCTCATCAATCATAGCCACCTTTCATTCTCTAATATCACCCTTATGTACCATCTCTGATGCCATCTTGTCCTCCGCAGCCAGAAAAACTAACATTTCCCTAGAAGTTATTCTTCAAGGTTCCATGGTTTCAGCAGTGTGTGGGCTCTCCCAGTGATAAAGATGACAGTAATTCTTTGTCTTAGCAGATAGGTCTTCACAAATTGCTATGGTTAGGAAAACAAGCAAACAAGCAATCTGTAGTCAACTTTTCATTTATCTAGGCTGGTTCTTAGACCATGGATACATTATCCATCACTGGGCCCATGCTTAAACCCTTTCCATCTTGGGAAATTTTTGTGATCTGAAAGCACAGACATTTTTCTTTTTTATTATTAATTAGTTAATTTATTTTTAGTTTTCAATATTCACTTCCACAAGATTTTGAGTTCCAAATTTTCTCCCCATTTCTCCTCTCTCCCCACCCCAAGATAGTATGTATTCTGAATGCCCCTTCTCCCAATCTGCCCTCCCTTCTCTCACCCCCACTTTCTCTTATCCCCTTCCCCTTCTATTGTCCTGTAGGGCAGGATAGATTTATTTCTATACACCTTTGACAGACATTTTTCTTTTTTTTTATTAATTTCTTTTGATTTATCAATAATCCCTTCCATAAGCTTTTGAGTTTTAAATTTTTCTCCTCCTCCCTCCCCAAGACAGCATGCAATCTGGTATAGGCTTTACATATACATTCCTATTAAACATATTTTCACATTAGTGATGTTGTAAGGAAGAATTAGAACCAATTGGAGGAGCCACTAGAAATAGGAAAGAAAAGAAAAGAAAAGAAAAAAAATAGCAGATAGTATGCTTCGATCTGCATTCAAACTCCATAGTTCTTTCTTTGGATGTGGATAGCATTTTCCATCATGAGACCTTTGGAGATGACAGACATTTTTAAAAAGGCTTATTAAATTGATATTGTTGAATGAATTTTCTTATCAGTTTGTGCTGGCTTAATTGGCATTAGCTAGTTCACAAGAAAATTTGTGCACCTTTGGTTTTCATATTGTCCACATTTCCTAAGGTATCTCTTCCCTTCCAGAAGAGCCATCTTTTATAACAAACAATAAAAAAGGGAGGGGGAACAGTTCAGCAAAACATAGGCAACGTATTGAAAAAGTTGGGCTTTATATGTGGTGGTTTCCAAACCCTCTGCCAAGAAGCCTGGGGAGAGGGTGGGTGAGGAGGGGGACAGAATGTTTTCCAGTCTCTCTTTTGGTGGCCATGCTTATTCAGTTTTGCTTGTTTTGTTATTATCATTCTTCCTCTTTGCATTGTTGCAATTATTGTGTGTTTTACTTTACTTTGCATCCATTCTTATGTCTTTTCATACTTCTCTGAATTCATTATATTCACGGTTTCTTTCATAACAAGAATATTCTACCATGTACCACAACTTGCTTAGCCATTCCCATCCATGAGAATCTACATTGTTTCCAATTCTTTGCTACTTAAAAACATTGCTACAATAAATATTTTCTTTTAAAAGAGGCCTTTTTTATTTTTGCTGTGGGCCTTCTTAGGGGTATATGCCTGGTGGTAGGGTCTCTGGGTCAAAAGTTATGGGAATTTTAGTCAATTTCTTTGCATGATTCCAAATTAGCATAGCCTTGTAGAATTCAGGGTGAGTTCCATAGTAGAACATAAGAAGAGGATTTTAGTAGAGGCCTAGAGTAATAACTATATTTTCTGCAGATCACCCACCTCAACCAGGAAGTATCTCAGCTCAGCAGGGAACTTCGTCACATGATGAGTTTGCTTCAAGCCTGGCTGGCAACCCGGACCCCCTTCACAGACTTTCCTGTTCCCGCTGGGCCTTCTACTCCTCCATGTCCCCCGCCAAGACCTCTCTGTGTTTCTCCGTTGTTTACTGAGCCATGCCCTGGGACCCAAGATACCACATGTGCTGAGGTCCACTGTCCCCAAAGTTCTCCCCCAGCTGGACTGAGGGAATCAGAAATGGGGACCTCTCCCTGGGGCTCCAGGCCTGCCACACCAACCCTACAGCCCCCACAGCCACACCCTTCTAGCACTGCCTCTCGGCCTGCCCTGCTAGGACCATCATCTGGGCTGGAAGTGCCATCTCCACCTGCTGGTTCCATCTTCCCCAATGGCTCAGCTCCACTCCAGAGCACCAACCAATATCACTTTCACTCTAGTTCAGACACTTTCCACTGACCACAGTTTTGGGGCCCAGGCCTATCCAGTGGGGGCTTGGGTCACCCCACTGGGAGGGTTTGGGTACTTTGCCTGCCCACTACAGGGTCAAAAGCCACTGGCTGGACTGGTCATCATAGGGTCCTCTGGACTTCAGAGGTGTGACAAATGGTGGTGAACCCTGACCCCACTCCCTCTTTCATCCTTTCCCTCCTGCCCCCATACTCCTGGTGGAGCCATCTGAGACAACCGTGCCCAGTGGGCATGAGACAAGGAGTTGTGCCTTCGTCAGACTGGGCAGAGGAAGTGCCCTTCTCCCAGGTGACCTGAAAGCAGGTAGGGAGGAGTGGTGGGAAGGTGGGGGTGCAGGGAATGGTGAATGAACAAGGCTAGGTTAAATGGGGAAGACTCCAGGGGCAGAAGTGAAAGGTCCTGGAGGTTTTCCTGCCTGGGGAAGTGAAGTTTGAGGAAAGAAGCAAACACTAAGTCTTAGGCTGGGAGTCTCCTAAGGCACAGCTGAACTCTTCTATTGGACAGACAATAAGGACCTAAGTGGTTTCTGTCTCTTGCTGAAACTGTAACAGGTATGAAAAGTTAGATTGCAGGAAGGACTTCCTGCCCAGGGGGTTAGGAATGGCTGAAACAGGGAGGGAGGGAAATGAGATTTTTCTCTTGAGATCACTTGGTGAGGATGAGAAACACTCCCCTGTGCCCTCACCCTCTGAGCTGGGGAAAGCAGGGGATCTGAAGTCTTCAGTCGTGATGAGAGATCTCCAAGCACATATATTCTTTAGGCATCATACAGCCTAGGCTGAGAAGATTCATGGGATTCTAGATTTAGAACCAGAATGGACTTTTGAGGTCACCAATTCCAACCCTCTCATTTTACAGTTGGGGAAACTGAGGCTTGGTGACTTGCCCAAGCTATTACGTGTTTGAGGCAGGATTCAAAATTTAGTCTTCCTGACTTTTAAATATGATGTTCAGTCCAATACACCACCCTGCCCATCCAGGGATCAAGACAGAGATTCCCTAGGGACAAAAACTGTTACCCATCTGAGGGGTGAGAAAAGGAGTGAGGGAAGCCCCCCATGGGCCCAGCAAAGAGGAGTGTATATACTCTTTGGCTCCCCTTTGCTTACTGCTTTAAAGGTTATAGAGTATTTTTCTCATAGCTCTCTGAGAAGTAGGTAGTATTATGTCCCCCTTTCAAGAATGAGGAAAGATTCAGAGACAAGATAGTGACCAGTGTGATATAAAGTATCAGAGCCAGGATTCAAATTCAGGTCTCTTGACTACTAAGTCCAGTCCAGTTAACACCCCTTAATGATATCAACAGAGCTCCAGGCTCTATTCCCCCAAATTGACCTTGTCCTGGAATAGAGTAGTGTTTGGGGGGCTGGCGAGGAGGGAGGAACATCCACTAATTAGTACCTTTCCCTGTATCCTCTAAGTACATCTTTAGCTCTTGTCGCATGTGTGTGTGTTTTATGTCTCTTAGGTTCCAGCTCAAGGTGACCAGTCTGGCTGTGGACGACCCTTCAGATATTCCCAGGAACCACCCTTTCCAAGCTCTCCACTCCTGACCCCTTCTCCCAGTTCCCCAACTGTGACTCAGCCCATCTACCTCCCTCCCTGTTCTGTCTCACACTCAGGGTCCCCTCTCCACATAAACCATTCCTGCTCCCTGAGCATTGGGCCATATCCTCTCACCCCCTATTCTCCTCTAGAGAACCTTCTTTTTCCTCTCTCTGGCTCTCATAGGGGAAATAAAATTCTCTTTATTTTTGTAGCTGTTGGACCTGGTTGTTTCTTGGGATGTATTGGGAAGCTCCTAAAGCTCAGAGGAGGCAAGACAAGGAGGGCACTGCAAAGGCCCTCCCTAGGGCCCCTGTTGCCATCTCTAGGAGGAGCAAAGGCGCCAACCTGCCTGGCACAACATTCATGACACCAGTGGCCCTGGAGGGCAGGGGGTGGGGAATCCTTAACAAGTGCTCCTGGGACCCATTATAGCATCTAACTTACCTCCCCCTATACAGCACTTGGGAGAGACAAAGCCTTGTTCCCCGCCAGTCCAATAGACAGAGAGGAGTAGGAAGGGGGCTCTGTCAGATGGGATCATTCCCCTTCCCCTTGTAAAATCCACGCCCCATTCTCATTGTCCCCAGTGTTGAAATGCAGCTGTGTCTGAGAAGGAGCATGTGTCATCTGCCTAGGATCTTCTGTGTCTCCCATTCTTCCCCACTCCCACCCACCTACTGGATATTTATAACTTATACCCCTCCCAACCCTCCACCTCCACACTCCTTGTCTCTACCTTCCCCTTCATCTTGGGGTGGGGGCGCCGATTCAGTGGCCAGATGGTGTTAGAGATGGGGA
>NW_020949657.1:0-2696 GCF_900497805.2 Vombatus ursinus
CGTTTCCGAGGCAGTATTGGACCTGCCCAAGTCCACCTGGTGGGCCAGGGGGCTTTAGTGAACTTCGTGCTCTCCTTTCCTCCTCTCCCTCATTAATGCCCTTTTCCTCCTTTCCCCCAGAGATGCCCCGCATCCTGAGACATAAAAGCCTAATCCAGTTTCTGCTAAAGAGGGTGGTGTCCTGAGTGTCCTCAGGTCCCCACCTCCATCGCAGTGTGTCTCTCTTTCATATGTCTCTCTGAAACCCCATAGTCTAGGGGGCTCTCTGAGTCTAGGGGTCACCCTAGCATCTCTGTACTCTCTCAGAGTGGGAAAAAAAAATCTCATTTGGGAACCCTTTTGGCCGGTTTTCCTGCCTTCTATCCAGGCTAAGTGATGCTAATTTTAGCTTCTGGGCAGTGAAGGACTGATAATGGGGGCAGGTAGAGTTACTGGAGGTGAGTGCACCAGAATAGAATGAGTATGGGTCTTGCTGTCCCTTCTGTCTCCATGCATGAACACTAACTTGATTTTTAAACGTAGGGACTAGGTTAGGTTTAGACATCAGGCCTGTGATTTCATTAATATAGGGGATTCCTCTGGATGAGGAAGCTTTACCAGTGCAGGTCAGCATTAGAAGCTTTCTCTGCCAGGGTCACATAGCCAACGTGTGCCCGAGGCTGGACTGGAACCCAGATTTTCCTGATTCCAAGGCCATCACTCTTATCTACTGTGCCACACTGTCTGTCTATCCATCTCTAAGAGATATGGTGTACAATCAGAAATTAAGAAGAGCTATTGGTGAATCAGTCTCCCTTCTCATGCCTCTAACAAGTTAGGAGCCTCTAAGCTAGAAAGGGACCACTCTGTCCTCCCTCCCTTCACCCTCATTATCTTGACCATAATTTGGCAGCAGCTGCATTCCACTTACCCAGTCCCTGTTTCCCCAGAGATTGTACTGATACTGGCCAGGGAAGGGGGATCTTGTGGGGGGAAGTGCTATCAGAGACAGTATATTTTGAGCCTTGTTGCAAGCACATGGTTTTCTGGAATGTCAGAACTGGAAGGAAGTCTTAGAAATTGTCTAAGCTAATGCCCTCATTTTAGAGAAGAGGAAACTGAGTCCCAAAGAGGTTAAATGATTTGCCAAAGGTCACACAGCCACTTTGTGGACAAGCCAGGAGCCAAACTCTGTTCTCCATTATTCTTTATTTCCATTTCACTCCACTGTCATTCCTTCTGCCTTGGTGTTGGGGTAGAAATGGCAAGAGGGTAGGGGTGGGCAGTGGGGTCAATAATGCTAAAAGACCATAGGAAACCTAACCAGTCCCCAAGCCTAGGCACAGGAGAAAGTTGGCTTATGCTTCCAAAGAAATCTGTCAACAAGCCAGTTCACAATAAACTTACCTAGACCTGTATGTATGATGGTCTATGTCTCAGGGGGGGGGTGGGGTGGGGTGGAAGGGTAAAAGAGGGATATTTCTGAAACTAGGGAAGAAGCGAGCTGAAAAAAAAAGGGGGGGAGATGGGGATGGATAAAAGCTTTTTTTTCCCTGAGAAATAATGATTTGGAGCCTTGGAGAGACAAAGAGATGAGAATAAAGAGTTGCTAACAATTCATCCTCTTCCCTCGCTACATATGGTTTATGCATCATGTCTAGGACAAGATGCAGTATATGCCTCCCCCCTCCCATTTTTACCCTATCCTCTAATTAGTCTAACGACCCTCACTTCCCCTCAGCCTCATTGTCCCCAGCCAGAGCTGGAGCTGCTTTTGTATTCTTGGATTCCTGGGTCTGCAATTGCCTTATTAATGCCCAGCGACTGGTGTCATCTCCAGGGAGCTTTCCATCTTCCGTAGGGGAAAGCCAGGGGCCACATCACCCAGAGCCATCTCCAAAGCCCTCACCTCATTCATTCTTCCAGTCCCAGCCTAGAGACGAGTCCCCCTCCATGACTTCATGACGGTATTCTTAGTTGTGGCTTTGTCTGATCCAGGGGATGTGCGTAGATGCCCATCCCTCCCCCCTACAAGCCCTGGTCACTATAAGCCTCAGGGTAAGAGCTGCCCAGTCACTGCCACCCAGTCACTGCTGCGCAGCATCTGCTTGGCTCTCTGTACCCTCCAACTGGACAGCCTGACATGCTCCTGGCTGTCCCTTACTCCAGAGCTCCTGGCACTATGGATCCAACCACTTCAAAGGTAAAGGCTGAAGGGATCTAAAGAAAGGGAATAGGAGGTGTCAGTAGGGGAAGCGACCTTTCAGGCTGCAAACATTTTTATCAGCTCACTTGGGGTGGGAGAGCCTCATCTGATCTTATGGAGGAATTAGGAGTTCCCAGTTCAGGTCCATGATTCAATTCTTGGTTGCAGGCCATGAGTTGGGCAGCTGGAAAGTGAGGAGTGGCTGAGTCCATAACCCTAGGTCTCAGAGCAGCAGCTCTGGTCCCACAGGAGAGGCAGGAGAAATGAAAAAGACTCATCCTTGGCATCCTGACTTTTCTCTGATTTCTTTAGGAATTTGAATACACTCTCTGTATGCCAGCATTCTTGGGGGTGAGGGGAAACAGATCAGGTGAGGAAGCAAACAGAATAAGGTGAAGAACTCTCTACCTCATAGGAATAGATTTGAGATGGACACTGAGGTAGATAGCAGATGGGAGTCTTGGCACACACACACACACACACACACACACACACACACACACACACACAC
>NW_020949658.1:0-9540 GCF_900497805.2 Vombatus ursinus
GTTTCAAAGGGGAATTTTGGTCATACCTGTGCTTAAGGAAAAAAAAAATATTTCTGCAATAATGTATGGGATGGTGTGGAGGGATGAGAGAAGAGGAAAGGAGATAAATTAGACAGATGTCACCATAATCTAGAGGAGACCTGATGAAAGTTTGAACTAATATGACAGGCTTGTAGATGGAGAAAAGGGATTGAGTATGAATATGAAGTTGAGTATCATTCTCCTTTTTCCTTCCCCCTTTGTTATATTTATTCTTTATTTCTTTGGCATGTTATTCTCCAATGATAATTGACAAACATTTATTAAGCCTTTACTACATGCCAGGCACTGTGCTAAACATTGGGAATGAAATAAAAAAAGGTAAAAGACAATTTCTACCTTCATGGAGCTTGCAGTCTAAAGGGGGAGATGACATCAAAAACAAGCTATATACGGGATAAATTGATCATACTATTCCTGCAACAAATTACTATTTTCTCCACACCAGAAACCAAACAAGTGTCTTAATTCAGAGGCAGTAGGGGTGAAGCTGGAAACTAACCATTTATAAAAACTCAATTCATATTTTTTAAAAAAATGCTTTATGTTGCAAAAATATTGCAAAAGTTAGTTTTTGTTCAAAGGAGAACTGCATTGTTTAATGGACACAGTTCTAATTACGGCCTAAATTCATCAATGGATCCTCAACTCTTTTCTGTAAATATAAAACTCCAATTTAAGTATCTCCTTTCAGGTTCAATCATTTATGAATATCAGAATCATACTATATAAATACACGAAGGAAATGAGTAAGTGGAAAGCAAACTTTATCATGGCTTCCTTCATTTATGATTTTGCCTGTCTTCACCTGTATATTTCTGTGGGAACAAACACTGCTCTGTTCCCATTGGTACCATAATGAACCATTAAAATACAAGTTTCTTCAGAGCAGAGACTGTCTTTGACCTTCCCTGATACCCCAGCACTTAGCATAGTATCTAATGCATGGTAGGAACTTAATAAATATTTACTGACTCACTGAACTGATACATATTCCAGGTGATGAAGACGTTGGAGTGGAAGATAAACAGCACACTGAAAAAGCATCGCTACATTGACCATAATGTGAACAATCACTTCTAGGATTACCCACTGATTTAATTTTGAGTAACAAGAAATGATATTATCATAATCGCCTTTGAAATCAGAGAGTATGATCTTAAAATACGTGGACATGAAGGAGAGGGCCCAACATTCAATAAGCAAGAAGATAAAAATAATCATACTCATCTTTCTTTGCCTTCATTAATGATGCTTCTGCCAAAACCTTTAAACATCAGCCTCAACTGCTAGTGAGTTTATATTTCTCTGACCACTTTCATACACATATACATGTGTCTATGTATGCATGTGTATATGTATGCATGTATATATGTATACATATGGGCACATATATGTATATATACATATACATACACATAAGGGTATATACACACACATAGACACATATGTGTGAATATAAAATCATCAGTCATGGGATTGATTTGATGATGATGATGATGATGATGATGATTACAATTACCATGTATATAGCACTTACTATGTGCCCAGCATTGTAAGTGCTTTACAAGTATTATCTCATTTGATTCTCACAACAACTGAGTGATGTAGTTGCTATTATCTCTATTCTACAGAGGAAGAGATTGAGGCAAATAAAGGCTAAGTGACTTGCCCAGGGTCCCACAGCTAGTAAGTGTCTAAGGCTAGAATTGAATTCAGGTCTTCCTGACCTAGGACTACTAGGTGGCACAGTGGATAAAGTGCTGGGCCTGGAATCAGGAAGACCTGAATTCGAATCTGGTCTCAAACATTTAGTAGCTGTGGAACCATGGGCAAGTCACTTTACCCTGGTTATCTCAGTTTCCTCATCTATGAAATGAGCTAGAGAAGGAAATAGCAAATCGCTGCAGTATCTTTGCCAAGAAAACCCCAAATGGGGTCACAAAGAGTTGGATACGACTGAAATGATTCAACAACAGCAACAACAACGTCCTGACTCCAGGACTGGTGCTCTATCCACTGCGTGGTATTTCTATGATCATGGAAGAAGATGGCATGGTGCAATGGATAGAGAGCTAGGTCTGGAGTCAGGAGTACCTGAGTTCAAATCCAGCCTCAGACCAAACACTTGACACTGTGTGACCCTGGGCAAGTCACTTAACCCCAACTGCCTTAAAAAATACCAAAAACATTAGACATATTGAGTCTATATAATGTTTATTTTATAAGGACTTTTAATAATCTTAATTCAGCTAAATCATTATGTGTCTAATTATCAGTCTGTTAATCAATAAATAATTATCAAGGGCTTGCTATACAATGGGCCAAATGCTAAGTGCTGGCCACACAAGAAAGGAAGGAACATTCCCTTCCCTCCAATATTTCACATTTGAATGAAAGATAGATGGCACAAACAAGGTATTTAGGATGTCCCAAAGTCTTAGTACGCTGTTAATCTATTAAGACTTAAGCTATCAAAGCTTAAAATTGCACTAAGATTTTCTGGAAAGGTTGTATACATAGTAGAGAGAGGGTAATATTAAAAAGAAGGTGCTTACAGCTATTGTCCCCACGAGAAGAACCCCATGCAATAAGAATAAAGTAATAGGATTAACTAGGGCTTCATTCCATATTTCAAAAGTCATTTGAAACTTAATTCTGACTACATGGCACCAGGAGAGAGAATTAAGTTGTTCCCACTGAAAAATTCCCAGTGACAAACATTGGCATGGAACAAATCAGATTTCATCAATACAATCCATCTGAAGTTCAAAATATATCTTCTCTTATCATCTCACCTAATATTTACATAGACAGGTAATGTTGCTTCTCATTTTTGATTTCATTCCATACTATCTTAAGATATAATCAGCAAAATATAACACGTAGATGCAGTCAAGTTTTTAAAATGGGCAAGCACCTACTGGTTCCCTATTGAATATATATCCATATGCTTAAACTGGCTGAGATAGAAACAAAGCTGAGCCAAGTCATTGCCATGTGAAACCCAAATCTAGAATTCCTTGTTAAGTAATGAATACTCATTCTGGAGAATGAAAAGTGTGTGTATGTGGTGGGGAAGAATATGTGTTTGTAAATTTCAGTAACGTGACTTTAAATGTGAGGGTGTGCTTTTCAAGTGTTAAATCAAAATATAGATTGAAATGACAATTACATAGACTTAAAGGTCATATACATAGAAAGGAACTTAGAGGAGACTTACCCCAACCCCATCATTCTACTTATGAGGAAACTGAGACTCAGCCTAAGATACTTGCAAAGACTGTACAACAAATAATTGAGGAAGAGGAAGTAGGGAATGAACATTTATAGAGTGCCTACAGTGTACTAAACACTTTTTACAAATATTACCTTATTTAATCCTCACAACAACTCTGAGAGATAGATGCTATTATTAGCATCACTTTGTAATTGAAGAAACTGAGGCAAACAGAGGTTAAGTGATTTCTTTGCCCAGGGTCACATAGCCAGTAAGTGTATGAGGCCAGATTTATATCTAGGTCTTCCTGACTCAAGGCCCAATGCTCTATGCTCTAAGCCATCTTCTTCCAGGGAAGTATTTGAAATTAAATTGTCCAAGTCAAGTGCAAATATTCTTTCCATTGTACCAACCTACAGATGATGATGATGATGATGATGATGATGATGATGATGATACAAGGTTGACAAGATCCTGGTGAAAAGAGGGATAAATTGGCTTTTGCCACTCAAAAACACATTTATAACCAAATACTATTTTCATTATTTGTAGTAGGAAATATATCCATTCAGTATGGGAGTCTACTGGGAAAGCAGATAAAAACCAGAAGGCTGATTGGTGAATAGCTGGAATTAGCAAAAGACCCAAAGACCATTTAAAGGTTGAATGGCCTAGTCCTTCTTTCCCTTGGGCAAATACTGGAGAATCATTCCTTTTTCCTAAACCCGGTTCTAACCCACAAAGTCTCTGAAGAACTTTGAGTAATTAAGAACAGGAAAGTCACTATGTAACTTTTATTTCTTGCTAACATTCTTTTTTGAGAAGAAACATGGTTAGAGGGCTGACCTTAGAATCAGGAAGACCAGGGTTCAAATTTGGCTTCTGACACTTCTTAGCTACGTGACTTTGGAAAAGTCACTTAACCCTTCAATATCCCAGAAAACGCTCTAATATTACAAATTATGCATGTGTTTCTGCTCTGTACTTTTGGAAGGCATTTTCACAGGGGGAATTCCCTACTGATGCAATCACAGGTCAGGAACAATAACAAAAAGTAATGGGGAAACGAAGAAGCGTTTGTTTTCATCTTCAAAGGGCAACTGAGAAAACATTTAAACTTTCAGCCTCTGTACAAATTCTATAAATACCCTGTGGATATAAACTGTTCTTACAATCACATGGTTTAAGTGAAGCTTTAATGTGGTTTCAGAGAAGTATATCTATATCAGCCCACCCATGGGAAGAGTGGTAGTTATGGTGAGCTTAACGTTGTACCAACACATTCTAAATCTAAAAGAGTTTCTTACTGGTTTATATTTTGTGTGCCAATTATGACATATTTTGCTTAAGTTCAGTAATGATTGTTAAGTTTTAAAATGTCTATACTTAGCTTGTAGCTAGAGATCTAGGCTCCCTGGCCAGAAAGACAGGGTAATACCATGGAAAGATCACCATACTTTGGAGCCAGAGGACCTGGGTTCAAATTCTGACTCTATTCTCACTAGCCTGAGTTAGTCACTTATTACATAGAGAAGAAGACATTATGTGACCTTGGGAAGTTACTCAACTGGTTCTGGCCTTAGCTTCCTCACTCATTAAATGAGGGGGTTGGACTGTGATCTCTGAAATCCCTAAAAGCTCTAAATCTATGACTGTAATAGCTAGTATTTATATAGTCCCTTACATATGTCATTTGATTCTCACGACACCACTGGGTGGTAGGTACAATTATTAGCCCAATGTTTAACAGATAAAACTGAGGCAAAAAGTTAAGTGACTTGCCCATGGTCACAGAGCTAGTTTGAATCAGAATTTGAACTCATATCCTCCTTCCGGTATCCATTATACTACCTAATAACCCCTCAGGGAGAGGCTTAAAATTTACAGCTTCACCCTTCTAATTTAAGCCTTTTCTATACATTCTGTACACATTCAAGACCACAAAGACTTTCATTTAAAACTCATACAGATTTTTCTTCAATATTAAGTGAGAAAATACTTGGTATTAATTCTGATTAGCATTAGATTCATTCAAGGGAAACAAAATAGGTTTTCTATTCAAGATGTATGAGGATAAATTTTTAATGAATAGATAATGATCTAAGAAAATAATAATTTCCTTTTAGCTTTCCACATTAAATACAAGTAATGAAATTATTTCTTGATTCCAGTTCTATGGAACATGGTATATTGGATTGGCATGCCCAGTATAACTGTCCTGGTTTGTGGAAGAAGGAGAATAAGGAAGAGGGACAATTTTTTTTTTCCATGTCCATCCCACACCACTCTAAGATAGAAATAGCACTGGGATAGTGCTACAACCTGGGTTCAAATCCTAGCTCAGGAACATACTACCAGAATGATTAGTCAGGTCATTTAACCTGGTTGGGTCTTAACTTGCTCATTTGTAAAATGTGAAAGTCAGACCAGATAACATTTAAGGACTCTCCCAGATCTAAAACTAAGTATAGTGCCTGTGATCCTAATCCCTTAGTGGGATTCCTTCTATAGAATTAAAAAACAAACTTTAGTATTCAATTAAGGTGGTAAATTATACCACATATATGACTCTCTGATAGGAGTAAAAATATCCCCATATAGCAATGATAAGTACTTCATGTACTTCTTCAAAGAATTATGTATAAACAAAAATATTTAGTGTAAAATGATTTGTAGGGCAAGGCAAAGATTCTTAATTTTTTTTTTGTCTCATAGAACTCTTTGACAGTATGGTGACATCCATGAGCCACTTCTTAACTCCTTCATTGGCTATACTCTCCTCCCTTCTCCATCTTGTCCCCTTGGTGATCTAGTTCAGTTCTACATTATTCTTTTTTCTCAAGATTCTTCTTCACTTATCCTATTGCCAATCTTGCTCTGCCAAGTTCCAGTATTAATCCCACCATTTGCTGCCATTACTTCTTTCCAATTGTTGCTGAATGAAGATGGGGGCAGGAGGAGGAAATCACCAAATCTTGCTGACTGGGTCTGCCATAAATTTATGTTACAAAATCTCAATTGGGCCCTCACTCCAGCAAGGGAATCATTTTGTATCTCCCTAATCAATGAACTTTCTCACTCTCCACAACAGCTTTTCAAAATCTTATCATCTCTCCTCAATCTCCCATGGCTCCCTTTCTTCCACTCTTTCAACTGGGAAACTCGCTTTACATTTCACTAAAAAATATAGAGGCCATTCACTGAGAGCTCCTTCTTCTTCTCTCCTCCTCATCTTACATCATTCAGAATCCATCCACCATGATCTCTTCTTTCATCACTGTCTCAGATGAAGAAGTAGAACACTGAATTTTCATTTGCATTCAGATGATTATTATATTTATCCAGCCCTAACTTCTCTCTTGAGCTCTAGTCTCACATTTCCAATTGCCTTTTGGACATTTTAGGCACCCAGGTGGCACAGTGGATAGAGTGCCAGGACTGGAGTCAGGAAGATGAATTTTCTGACCTCAGCCACTTATTAGCTGTGTGACTCTGGACAAGTCACTTAACCCTGTTTGCCTCAGTTTCCTATCTGTAAAATGAGCTGGAGAAGTAAATGGTAAACCACTCCAGTAACTTTACCACAAAAACCCCAAATGAGGTCATGAAGAGTTGGACATGACTGAAAAATGACCAAACAAATTGGACATTTTGAACTGGGTGTCCATAGACATCTTAAACTCAACATATGCAAAACCAAAGTCTTTTTTGTTCCTCCCCCCAAAAACTACCCCTTTTTCCTAAGTTCTCTGTTACTATCCATGTTACCACCATCATCTCAATCACTCAGACTCCCAACCCAAGTTTTATCCTCCATGTCTCACTCTCTCACACCCCTATATCCAATCTATTAATGATAGAAACAACAATAATGATAACTAGTATATATATGTACATATGAATATATATGTGTGTATATATGTATGTGTATATATATATATATATGAAAAGCTTTGAGATTTTTAAAATGCTTTACAAATATTATCTCATTTGATCCTTGCAATGACTCTGGGAGGTAGGTGCTGTTATGATCCGCATTTTACAAATAAGATAACTGAGATAGTCAGATGTTAAGTGACTTACCCAGGATCACACATCCAGTAAGTGTCAGATTGGATCTGAACTCAAATCTTCCTGACTCCAGATTTAGCACTCTGTTCACTGCATCCTGTTGAGTCTACCTTTTCAATAGTTCTTAATATTCTCCCTTCTCCTTGGTTCATGCCTTTATCACATCATGTCTGGATTATTGCAGTAATTTTCTAGCTGTTCTGCTGCTTTAAGTTTCTACCTACCCTAGACTAGGGGTGGGGAACCTGTGACCTCAAGGCCACATGTAGCCTTCTAGGTCCTCAAGTCTGGCCCTTTGACTGAATTCAAACTTCACAGAACAAAGGATTTGGATTCCGACTTTTGGATTCAATCAAAGGGCCGCACTTGAGGACCTAGAGGGCCACATACGGACTTGAGGCAACAGGTTCCCCACTCCTCCTCTAGACCATCTGCCACTCAGGTATCAAATTGGTCTTCCTAAAACACAAACCTGACCATGGCATTCTTTTCAATATAGTCCCTGTTACCTTCAGGGTCAAATTTAAAATGCTCTGTCCTTTAAAGCCCTTCATTGACTCCCCTTTTCCTCCTTTTCTAACCTGTTTATATCTTTTTCACTTCCAAGAATGCAGTGAACCAATGACATTGGTCTGTTTGACATTCTTTACACAAAACACCTTATCTCCTGACCCTGGACCTTTTCTCTGGCTGCCTCCTATGACAGCAATGTTTTCCCTTCTCACCTCCAGCTCATGGCTTCTCTGATTTCCTTCCAGTCTCAGCCAAAATTCCACATTATCCAAGATTCCTTTCCCAGTCTCCCTTAACATTAATGACTTCTCTCTGAGATCGCCTTCCATCTGCCATGTGTGAATATTGTTTGTGCATAGATGTTTGCATGTTGTTTCTTTCCATAAGATTGTGAACTCCTTGAGGGCAAGAACAGTTAGTTTTTGCCTTTATTGTATCTCCAGTACTTAGCATAGTGCCTGAATATGAAAAAACTTAATAAACATTTATTATTAAATAATAAATTTAGTTTATTATTATTGAATCAAAGGATTGGTTTAATAATTTCAATTTATTAATACATTCATTACTCCTCAGAAAAAAATGTTTTCTAGAGGAAAATTAAAATACGTGGGACAAAGTAAACCAATTATATTAAAACATAATTATCAAAATACTTTTCAAAAGTCCACAGACCTCAGGTAAAGGAACCCTGGTGTAGTGGAAAGAATCATGGTGGTTGTTGTAGCTCACTTTTGGAACTTATAAAGTGCTTCCATTGCATATGGTCTATGTATTACTGAACCTATTACACAGAAGAGGAAATTGAGGCTCACACATGAAGCAAATTAATTGTCTATGTCACATGATGGTTAAGTGTCAAGGTACTGCAAAATAAAACCTAGGAGGAAGCATAGAAATTTAGGGTTGTTTTAAAAACAATGTGCAGTATTTATTATGTGTTTTTTCCAAAAAAAAAAAAACAGTGTGAAATGGAAATCCACAGTTTTATATTGAATCCTCTTTTTATGTTGTGTTGCGTTCATGGAAATGTTCTTTTTTTTTTCTTTTGTATTTAAGTTAAAAAGGAATTTAAAAAAATCAAGTGTCAATGCACAGGCAGTCAGGAGACATGAGTCCTACTCTTCCAATTGGCGTTAGCTGGCCATTGTGATTTTGAGAAAGCCACTTAACCTTTTTGGACTCTATTTCCTCTTATGAAAAAATGCATGATTTAGACAAACAGAGCCCTAAATTCCTGTCCAGCTCAGAACTTAAAAGGCATTCTTAAAGACTTGTATTACTTTATCTAAGCTGATTGCCAAAGTAAATACAAATGCTTTAGAACACAGCTGATGACGCATTTTGGCTTGTTTGTTTTGTTTTTTGTTTCCCTTTTATGTATATTTTAGATCTTCACTAACTTGGTGAATTTTTTATGTTTCCTTTTTAAAGAGCTATGAATTCTGTGAGAATAAACTGCAATACTTCACCTTCTCTTGCTTTTCATTTTTTTGTCACCTTAGTGTAATTTTTTTTAGATTTTGTGTTTTTATTTCACTCAATCTTTCCTTCCTTCCATCCTTCCTTCCTTTCTTCCTCTCTTTCCTTTCTTCCCATCCTTTTTTCTTTCTTTTTCTTTCTTTCTTTCCTTTTCTTTCTTTCTTTCCTTTTCTTTCTTTCTTTCTTTCTTTCTTTCTTTCTTTCTTTCTTTCTTT
>NW_020949659.1:0-11548 GCF_900497805.2 Vombatus ursinus
TTTCTTTCTTTCTTTCTTTCTTTCTTTCTTTCTTTCTTTCTTTCTTTTGTCTTTTGTTTCCAGTAGAAATGTTCTCCTTTTACATTCAGTAAGAGAATACATTGAATGATAATTTGTTAATTTACTTAAAAATTATCAATGCTCTATGAGAGGCAATGGAGCAGATTAAAGAAAGCTGACCTCAGTAAGAGAAGTAAGAGAAGCTAGGTGGTATAGTGCTGGCCACAAATCAGGAAGAACTGAAATCACATCTAGCCTCAGACACTAGCTTGTATGACCCTGGACAAATCTTTTAAACTCTATCTGCCTTAGTTTCCTCAAGTGGAAAATGAGAATAATAATAGCATCTACCCCTCCAGAGTGGTTGTGAGGATTAAATGAGGTAATATTTGTAAAGTGCTTAGCACAGCCTGGCACATAGTAGGTATCTGTTGTCCAGTTGTGTCTGATTCTGTGTGACCCCATTCAGGGTTTTCTTGGCAGAGATACTGGAGTGGTTTGGATTTCCTTCTTCAGCTCATTTTACAGATGAGGAACTGAGGTAAGTGACTTTCCCAGGGTCATACAGCTAAAGTGTCTGAAATTAGATTTAAACTCAGGAAGATGTTTTCCTGACTTTAGGCCTGGATCTCTATGCATTCCACCAACTAGCTGGCCCATATGTGTATATATGTATGTATGTACATATGCATGTGCATGTACATACATATGTACATATGTACATACACACATATATTGTATTTTATATATATGTGTGTGTGTGACTGTGTATGGGAATACAGATGAACTGTTCATATCAGATTTTCATCCATTATCTAAGTGCCAGAGAGAAAATGAAAAGAAAAAATAAGTAAATATGTTGGAGGGAGAGGGGTGCAATCATTCAATCAACAAGGCTTATTAATCACCTACTATGTGCTATATATTTTGTTAGATATTGGTAATACAAAGATGAAAAACAAATAATCCCTTACCTCAAAAATCTTAGATTCTATCAAATGATTTATTTAAATTCAATGATAATTCATTAATTGCTACCACTTATATGTGCAAGGTGTAAAAGTGTAGAGGATAGAGTGTAAAACAAGTTTTGGACAAATCCATAGGATTTTTCTACTACGTCATACACAGATAGTCACTGCATCAGTGAAGGGATTTATAACACTAGGAGTGAAATCAGGATCTTTTATTACTTGTATGTGCAAACACTGGGGATGCCAAGATGAACAATTAAAATGACCACTACCCTCCGGTAACTTATCATCTAGTAGCTACGATGTCATGGACAGAAATAAGTTCAATATAGAATAAGATATAAGGTCATAGAAGGTCTAGTGAAAATGCTATAAAAAGTATGAAAAGAGAAAGATCACAAAAGAAAAACGTTTTATTTATTTCTGTGTGTGTGTGTGTGTGTATGTGTGTGTGTGTGTGTGTGTACCTGTGCGTGTGCATGCTATAGACAACTGACTGCAGAAGGTTAGGTGGGTATTTGTAGTTTCTAAGTTTTTATGTTTTTGCCATTTGAGTTTTGGAGAACAGACTAGAAAACAGGGCAGTTCAATGATCTTTTTGCCTCGAAGAGCAAAGGAACATGGGCCTACTATTACTCTCAACTACCAACATTATATCAACATTTCAAGTGGAGGACTCTGTATTTAGAACATTTTTACATTTTTTTTTACCTGTCAAGATTTATTATTCATTAGACCCAGTTCTGTGTCTGCCCTTCTTATATCTCTCACCCAAGATAGTTATCATGGTACCCCACCCTCCTGGTGGCAAACTTTACCTCCCATGTACTTTCTTTTCGGCAAAATGTGTCTGTATATATGAGAGCCAAAAAAATACTTTCTTTTTCCTTACCCATCCCAGAAGCAAGTATAATCAGAAAGATCTATCAAAAGTTTTCATTTATCTTCCTAGGAGGTCAGGCTTTTTTTCTTTTTAGAAGTCTCATCTTTTTAGTAAGCATCTTAAGGTTTCAGAGATCTTCAACAAAAGCTTCCATTAAAAAGTTTGACTGATCCTGGGAAATGAAATGTAGTGAAAGCTATCTTATGATCTAAAAATTTGCCTAATGAGAAATGATTTTCATTTTAATTATCCTCCTTACATTTTTTTTACTTTCATGTAATCTTTCCTGCTTAAGGCAGATTCGCAGTGGATCCCTGATGGGCATATATTAAAATCATTTAATTCTACATTTTATTGGGGGGGGAGGGTTGGGGGAGTCAGGCAAATAGTCTCAAATAAATGCAATTATGTGGGTCAAAGCTATTCAAATCCTGAGTGTTTAATAACATGGTACTATTTCATGTACATTTATGCATATTTTACAATCTGAACAGATGCATTGTATAACCCTCTTAAAATATGGGGAATCAAATTTTGATATTTTTATTCATTTGAGATGGGAAAATTTTTCCTTGAGCTACTTAGTAGCAGACTGACTAGGTTGAAATTTCCCTTCCTGACCACCACTCCCTGTTCTTTCAGACTCTTCCATATCAGCCTCATCCACCTGCTATCTTTATCTTATCATCATATGCTTTTGGAACTCCAGTACAATTTTTAATGGCTTGCCCATCATAACAGACTTTTGTCTTCTCTTAGAAATTACTGGGTATATATTTTGTTTACTTATATTTATGCATATAATAGAAGTAGCCTAATACAAGGAAGTCATGTGACATGGTTTCAAGTTCCATCTGATGTTCATTGCCTTTGACCTTGGGTAAGTTATTTGACCTCCCTGGGCCTCAGTTTCTTCATTTGCAGAATGAGAGACTTGGCCTGGAATTCAAGGGAGGGGAACCTGTGCCCTCAAGGCCACATATGGCCCTCTAGGTCCTCAAGTGCAGCCCTTTGACTGAATCCAAACTTCATAGAACAAATCCCCTTAATATAAGAATTTGTTCTGTAAAACTTGAACTCAGTCAAAAGGCTGCACCTAAGGACCTAGAAGGCCACATGTGACCTCGAGGCTGCAGGTTCCTCACCCCTGGTAATTTTAGAGATCACTTTCAACTATAAATCCCATAATACTAAGATCATAAATTATTTCCTTTCAATAGAATTGTAAGCTTTTTAAGGGCCGAAATTGGTTAATTTTGTCTCTGAATCTCTGATGCCTTACTGTGTACCTGACACATATTTAATAAATTACTTACAGAATTGAATTTCTGGAATTTAGTTTGCTATTATTCTCTGGTAATCTTTCTTTTCCTATTAAATAAAGTTACACCTCACTTTTACCTAGAACACTTTTTTTCTTCTACCAGGTAACATAATTGTTTAATGAGTTTACACCTAAAAATCATAATTATTCACCTTTTTAGTAGCTGTGATGGTATTTGAAACCTTCCACTTCATATTTTTAGAGAGGAGAGTGATAAAATAATAAATCAAACAACCTTAGTTAATAGCAAAGTAATGTGTGGGTACTCCCAAATGACATCCTGAATGAAGAGTTCGGACGTCACTTTGAGTGGAACATATGATATGCTGGTGGAAAATGGAAATTATATTTTTACATCAAATTTGAGGGGAGGAAACCTTCCTGCCAAACCCAATTCCTTTTGCAATTTTCTCTTTTCTTTCTGTTTCTTCTCTTCAATTATCTTCAGTATTCTGACTACTGTGTGTTTTCGTTTTCCTTTGTTCTGATTTGTTAAGGAAGCAATGGTCAGTCTCCAATTGCTTCTGACCCCAGCTGCACAGGTCGTTCCTTGTAATGAAGAGATGATTACACAACAGGGAGAAAGTAAAAAGTACATTTCTTGCCCCACTCCAAGATGGATTTGTCTAGGGGAGGAGAAAACAAAGGCAAGAAGAGAATTCTTGAGCCTATTTTTGTAATGTGGATAAGTGGTATCTCTGGGGGTTTTGTTTTGTGTTTTGTTTTTTTTTTTGTTTCGTTTTGATCATATATATATATATATATTTATATTGTAAGATGAGTAAACTATTCAGAACTTAGATAGAACCCATTATCTTTTTTTTTAATTTGTACTCTTTCTAGACATAAAAATAGTTTCTTAATAAGAATCTAATCCTCTATCTCTATTTCTCTGAAAAAAAAATATTTTCAAAAGCCTATGAACTTGACTATTTCATATTTCTTGGGCTTATTTAATGTTAGTAATTAATAATAATAATAATAATAATAATAATAATAATAATAATAGCTGGCATCCACATAGTGCTTTAAGGTATATATATTACACCATTTTATTCTTATAATATTCCTATAAGGTAGATACTTAATATCTCCACTTTACACATGGGGAAACTGAAGTTCAAGGAACTTAATTGACTTGTGCAGGGAAGTACCTGAGTTAGAAGTTGAAGATGGTTTTTCTTGACTCTGAAGCAACTTGTTTTTCCACTATGCCATGCTATGAACATAAATGCTATTTAATGTATAAATTAATATAAACATTTCTATCTTGAGATCTCCTATCCACAAGTATTACTCATTTAGTCACTTCACACACCTATGAATATAACTCACAGTTGATTTAGCAGCCACTTACATGGTCTACAATTTGCATCCCCTGATATAATTATCTGTCTGCTTGAAGAATGCCACGTTGCTGAGATTATCTCCCTCCATTCTGTTAGAAAGTTTCCAGTATAGCAAACCAAAATCTTCCTGTCATTAATTTCTACCCATTGTTTATGATTCTGCCTTCTGTTGCCAAGCAGAACAATTCATTTTCTCATCACAGCTCTTCATATTTGAATATATTTGAATGCAACATTAACTATGCCCCCCCACCTCTTCATCTTCTCTTTTTCAGATTTAACATTCATAGTCCCTTCAACCGTATACAACCAGTTGCCAAATCCTATTTTCTCCACCTTAATACTTCTTTTATGTTCTAGTCAAGTCTCCACATCATTCTGATCACTTCTTGTAGACATCAATATCCTTACTCAAATGTGTGGTACCTAGATTTGTGCACAATATTTATGCATATAGATTTTGTGTATAATAATACAAAGACAACATTAAGCATGAGCACAAAATATTCTAAGAAATAATGGAAGTTATTTTTCCCAACTCCCTTTCTTTTTGTTGTGGTTGTTATTATTATCAATAGTGCTTCTATGACCTTTTTTGTCTAATCTTCAGAATTCCCATTTAAACAATAAAAAAAATTATTATGCTATTTCTGTGTACAGAACTCTGTATTAAGGACTAGAAAGGTAGGAAGTTAAAAAAAAAAACAGTCTGCATAGAATTACAGTATCTCATGCCACATAAGGCATTGGACTTATTTTCAATGTTATGATATGTCAGGTAGAATAATAATAGTTATTTACAATATTTGTAAAGTGCTTAGCACAGTGCCTCACACATAGTACATGCTTAATAAATTTTATTCTATTCTCCCCTTTTCCCCTCTTTTAACACTTAGCTAAGCACTAAACTATTATAATAAAATATTATCTTACTTTATGCTCACAATAATCCAGGGATTATTATCCTCATTTCATAGATGAAGAACCTGAGGTAGGCACAGGGTAAGTGACTTACTTAAAGTCACATAGTACTGTATGAGTGTCTGAGGCCATATTTGAACTCAGTTCTTCCTGAATCCATGCATAACATTCTATCTACTGTTCTACTTAGCCGTCTATAAATGGAATAGTGACTAGAGTTAATGGGTTTCTATTCAGGAAGACCTGATTTCAAATACCTCCTTTGGCATTTGGTAGCAATGAGATCCTCGGTGTTTCTTTTAACTTCTGTGTGTTTTAGTAATTTCTTAGGGTTTTTCTACATCTGCAAATAGATGTGATTGATTTAGATCTGAGGGTACTATTAAAAGTCATCAAGTTCAACCCCCTTACTTTGCAAACTGACGTTTACTTAACAAGTGAAGTTAAATGATTTGCCCAGATTCATGTAAATGGATTGTAATCTCTGTTAACAGGGAATGTTCCCAAAGGGAGAACTTCACAATGATGAAATTACCAATCCTTCGCAAAATGTTACCTGATATGATCTTTGTCTTCACCTTTCCCATGATTGACTAATTCACCTCTGTTTGTTTGTTTTTCACTTTCCCTCTGCAATTTATGGGAAACAAAAACAAAAGTTCTGTTGTTTCTACAAGCAATCTTGTCTTCTTTGGTGCATTCCCCAACTGAAACGTAAGGAGCACAATAGAGAACTGATGATCAATAGATACAAAATCCTAGTCTGATGCCTCATCATGATATGAGTCTGGGTTCTCAAAGGCTATACTTGATGAGCAGAAGACAAGTTCTATAAAGTTTTATCAAAACTACTAAAGATTCTAATATAGTCCAGTGACACTTCGTATGTCTTATGTGTGATAATCAACCCAGCTAATTTCAGTAAGGCAAATCGCTAGGTTGTCTACAGTCACCTAGATTCACAACTTTTGTGCTATCCCCGGCTCTTCGTTATCACTTGACACACATCACCAATCAGTTACCCAATTCTGTTGTCTCTGTTTTCACAATACTTCTTGGGTCAATTCCCTTTTCTCCGCTCACAGCTACATTACAGTTCCAGTTCTCATCACCTTTCACCTGGACTATTATATCTTTGATTTGTCTCCCTGCCTCAAATCTCTCCCCTCTATGATGCATAATTCATATGTCTCCAAAGTGGTATGCCTAAAGCAAAGGCCTGGTATTATTACTCCCCTAGTTAAGAAACCCCAATGACTGACTTCTACCTTGGGGATCAAATACAAAGTCCTCTCATTTTCAATATAAATCCTTCCCAATCATAAAATACTCACATGAAGTGATAACAAAATGAATTCAGCAGCACCAAGAAAACAATATGCACCACAACTATAGCAATGTAAACAAGATTTAAAGTAATTTAAAAAAACAATGTTGTAATATTACAAAGGAGAAGCTTGGCCTCTGAGAAAATATACGACACCCTTAACCAATTTGTTTTCTGAGTTGTTTGTATGTATGTATGTGTGTGTGTCAGAGAGAGAGAGAGAGAGAGAGACAGAGAGAGAGAGAGAGAGACAGAGAGAGAACCACCTCTCAATGCAGAATATTATATAATATATAATACATTATTATAATGTATATACACATATACATATATACATATATACATATATACATACACACGCAAACATTGTGCTATAACTTTTTTCTTTTCTTTTTATTTTAAGAATTATATTGTAGAAGGAAGGGAGAGGGATACAAGGGTAAATTTAGGTGATATAAAGACAAAAGTTATCAATAAAATAGTGTTTGTTAAAAAGTACATCCTTCACAATCCAGCTCCAAAATACTACTCCAGCCTTCACAAACACTATAATTAAGCTAAACGTCTTCTTGTAGTACCTCATACATGAGACTCCATCCCCTGTCTCCATGACTTTACTCTGTTGGGAACAGAGTAATGCACCCCTTCAATCCTTCATTACTTTGGCCTCTAGGAATCCTTACTTTCTATCAAAGCTCAATTTAAGCATTACCTG
Source organism: Vombatus ursinus (assembly GCF_900497805.2). Classification (NCBI taxonomy): domain Eukaryota; kingdom Metazoa; phylum Chordata; class Mammalia; order Diprotodontia; family Vombatidae; genus Vombatus; species Vombatus ursinus. The sequence continues at coordinate 7,494 of NW_020949659.1, forward strand.
CTACATAAAGTCTTTGTTGATCTGCCTTCTACACCTCCCCCCCCCGAATTGCTAGTGCCGCCTTCCTCCAAATTACCTTGTATTTATTTTGTAGACATGCACACACACACAATATTCAGAAATCTCTACACCATATTGGCTACACTCTGGTCACTATCTTCATTCTCTACATCCCAATAGCAACCTTAGACTCTCCTTCTGGTTCCCCCAGTTGTGATAGGTAAGTTTTTCCCTTTTCTTACAGGAAACTAGGTCTCCCTGCCACTAACCCCACCTCATCCCACATCTCTACACCATGCCTCTTTTTTTTTCTTCCACAATAGAATGCGTTCAATTAGAATATATTTGAGGATATGAACTATTTTGTTTTCTTGTATTTGCATCCCTAGCACTTAGTACTGTGTCTGTCATAGAACAAACATTTAATAAACATTCTATCTATCTATCTATATAATCTCCCTCAATACAATGTAAGCTCTGTCAGGAAAAAAAAAGATTGTTTCACTTTTGTCTTCCTATTCCTAGGGCCTATGGTGAGGCCTGACACACAGCAGTCATTTAATAAATGCTTTTTGATTATTCAAATGATTGATTTTGGCATGGACATTAAAGAAGACCCTGTAAGAATACATATATATATGTATATATATATATACATACATATACATATATATAATATATGCATATATATATATACACATAATATTAATTAGTCCTGGTGGAGTAACTACCCATTCTAATGAAAATTATGGAAATGAGATAATAATAATGGTAACATATTTATATCCATTTATATAACTTTATAGTTCACACAGTGCGATTCTTATAACAGCTCTGTGAGGTAGGGAGAATGAATATTATCATTCTTTTTTCATATGTGAAGGTGCACAAAGGTTAAATACTTTGTCCATACTTACAGCTTGACTAAGTGCCAGAGCAGAGATTCAAAACCATGTCTCCAGTGTTGCATTCATTGTACCAGGCTCCTTCCTGGTGCTTCCTGTTCTAAGTATGACTTGTCTTTGGAATAGGTCAGATTCAAGAAAACAAGGAGAATCACCAAAAATCAATGACGCTTTCCCTCCTATCCCCCAAATGTGGAATTATGGCATCTCAGAGTTGTAAAGGACCTCAAGTGTCATCAATCAATGAGCATTTATTAAATGCCTACCCTGTGCCTTTGTCTGCTTTAGACCTAGTGACCCTAAAAATTCATACAGAAGAAGGAGAGTAGTGGCTGGAATGAAAGAAAGATGAAAATAGCCCTAAAAATTGGGGTTATCATTAGAAGTACTGTCTGGATTGCTGTAGACCTCCTTGTATACCTCCTAACTAGCGCTTAAATAAAGTCAGGTTTTAGGTACTGGAAACATTTTACCAGCATGCTGCCTTCGTGATACTTTTATTTTGCTGAATTTTTATCCCACCAAGGATGTACCATTCTTTCCTCTCCATTACAAAGACTTAGGCTGCTCAGATTCTTATAATCTAGCCACTGCTCAGATTCTTAAAATCTACCCACTGCTTACGCATGTTCAGACTCCTTAAGAGTCTGTCCAATATGATGGATGTTCTAATAAACCTTGTCTTTGGCTGAAAGAAGGCTTGGGTTGAATTCTTTCGGGTAGGACCCGTGTGTTGTGATTTTGGGGTCCCAGCACCCCTGAACCCCTAAACCACATCATGTTGGTGGCCCGTACAGGGAAACTGCCTAACCCCAAGTTCTTCTCCAGCCAAGACTGGAAGGTATGTAAGCCTCCTCTCCCTCCCTTTCTTGCTCTGCAGTTGGGGTCCCTCTCCAAGCACCAAGGTTTGGAGGTGCTTTTCTAGCAGACAGGCTGTCTTGCACTTGGCCTGACGCTCTCAGGCTCTAGGTCCACTGGGTCGGTTCAAGGCCATGGACATGGGTACACCTTCGGCAGCATAGAGAACAAGGATGGACGCCCTATCTGGAAGAGTATCTGTGAATTCCCTCGGCGCTAGGGAATTGGGAAGAACTGCAGTTGCTTTTTGGTTCCCTGGGGCTTACTTACTCCCTTCCCTCTATGTCCCTAAATTCTCCTTAATGGAGGTTACAGGGAAAGTTAGAACACCTGAAAATATCTTGGCATATTCTGGAGGTTTTGTGATTGATTGAAGGAGTTTTGAAACACCTGTACCACCTGGTCACTCCCTTCCCTTGAGTCAAGAGGGGTATCTGTTAACCCCTCTCATAGGAGAAGAGAGTTTCATCCTTTACCCCTCACCTTTGATTTCACCCTCCCCCACCTGGGAAAGGAAAGAGGGGGGAGGGGCAGCAGCTACAGCGTGGGCCCCCCAGACAATGGCCTTGGGCTCTGGGACAACCTTTGCCTGGAAGCATCACCCAGGTTCAGCACATCCTGCTCAAGGTAGTGAAGCTAGCCTCCAAACTTGAGTAAGCACGCTCTTTTAAATTTGTAGTTTTAACTGTTGATAATGAGATGTTGATTCTCTGTGTAAAGTAATTTGGAAGTGCATTTAACAAAACTGAAGCCACTGATTGGTAATGGGTTTGTTTCACATTTCAAATTGGTGAACTTTCTGTATCAGTTATGTCAAACAACTTTTCATAATTTGATTACCGCTAAAATAATTTAGCTATTGTTGGTTATTGTTTTAATGTGTAAATTAGCCAAAAAGTTTGTTTGGGTTATGTATGGCTTGCTGAGAATTTGCAAGTGTATAGAAATCTCTAATGATTGCCTTTTTACATCAGGACAAATTTAAGTTTGAGATGTAAATCCTGGAAAAGTTTTTCCTAAGCTGTGATAGTAAAACTTGCTGTTTGAGGTAAAAGTTCATAGGATTTTATTTTGAGTTGCCTGGTGGGTCACAATCCATCAATAATCAATAATCCACCATCTGAGAGAAATGCCACAAGCTACTCAGAGAAGGTGATAATGGTGGGAAGTCAGCATTGGGAAAAGCTGAGAGGACAATTTTAGCCTCAGTTTAAGATGAGATCTTCCTGGCTCAGTTTCCCCATTATGTTCCTTTGAAAAGGAATGTTACCCACCTGGCTATTCCTGAGTCTGGCTATGAGGTGGGTTTGATATTGCATGGTTGGAAAACTGAATTATCTGAATCCAAACAGAGCTAAGGATGTTTTATCATCTCAAAGTTGGGCCCAAAATCTAGTATCTGGGCCCTGCAGTTTTTTTCTGTCAGGTTTATGTCTTTCAGACTATGGGCCATTCACCTAAAGTTGGTAGCAAACAGCAAGTACCAGCCAATGTCCCCACATTGTTCCCTGGATGCAGCCTATGCTTGGTTCCAGTCAACCTCATCTTTGGGACCCCCTCGAGGCAGGGACAGCTCTATGCCCCTTGCCAGCAGGAAGCAGTTTCAGAAGTCAAGACCTTCACCCCTTACCCCAAAAGAATTTGGGTTCGTATTCGTTTGAGGGAGGAATGATGAGGACCCCAGAAAGGAAAAACCCTGGACTTTCCAACATGGTCAAATCTCTGGTGTTCCCCTGAGGCTATAATCCTATCAACTGGTCTTTCATTGTGGCTACACCCAATCTCCCCTCCATTGTCTTGCCTCCCTATGGCCCCTGGCCATTTCCCACCCTAGGTCCCACCTAGGCTCTATTTCCCACCCTTGGGAATTCTATTACCTCATGGACTACTTGGTCACTCCTAGATCCCTCCCACAATCTTTCTGTATATAAAGTCTATCTTGTCTCCATTAAGATGCTCAGATTCTTATAATCTAGCTACTACTCAGATTCTTATACTCTAACTACTGCTTACCCATGTTCAGACTCCTTAAGAGTCTGTCCAATATGATGGATGTTCTAATAAACCTTGTCTTTGGCTGAAAAAAAAAAACAAAAACAAAAACGAAGACTTAGGCTTTTGCTTTCTCTAAAGCAATTGTAAAATCCATATGCTTATTATACACCTCACCTGAATGTTGCTTCCATATTTTCACATACCTGATCTGAAAGCAATTTCTGGAATGAATGACTGAGTGTCAGGTCCTTTTTTTTTTTTTTTTAAAGTGCAGTTACTTTACTACAGAGACAAACT
>NW_020949660.1:0-9539 GCF_900497805.2 Vombatus ursinus
GTTTCAAAGGGGAATTTTGGTCATACCTGTGCTTAAGGAAAAAAAAATATTTCTGCAATAATGTATGGGATGGTGTGGAGGGATGAGAGAAGAGGAAAGGAGATAAATTAGACAGATGTCACCATAATCTAGAGGAGACCTGATGAAAGTTTGAACTAATATGACAGGCTTGTAGATGGAGAAAAGGGATTGAGTATGAATATGAAGTTGAGTATCATTCTCCTTTTTCCTTCCCCCTTTGTTATATTTATTCTTTATTTCTTTGGCATGTTATTCTCCAATGATAATTGACAAACATTTATTAAGCCTTTACTACATGCCAGGCACTGTGCTAAACATTGGGAATGAAATAAAAAAAGGTAAAAGACAATTTCTACCTTCATGGAGCTTGCAGTCTAAAGGGGGAGATGACATCAAAAACAAGCTATATACGGGATAAATTGATCATACTATTCCTGCAACAAATTACTATTTTCTCCACACCAGAAACCAAACAAGTGTCTTAATTCAGAGGCAGTAGGGGTGAAGCTGGAAACTAACCATTTATAAAAACTCAATTCATATTTTTTAAAAAAATGCTTTATGTTGCAAAAATATTGCAAAAGTTAGTTTTTGTTCAAAGGAGAACTGCATTGTTTAATGGACACAGTTCTAATTACGGCCTAAATTCATCAATGGATCCTCAACTCTTTTCTGTAAATATAAAACTCCAATTTAAGTATCTCCTTTCAGGTTCAATCATTTATGAATATCAGAATCATACTATATAAATACACGAAGGAAATGAGTAAGTGGAAAGCAAACTTTATCATGGCTTCCTTCATTTATGATTTTGCCTGTCTTCACCTGTATATTTCTGTGGGAACAAACACTGCTCTGTTCCCATTGGTACCATAATGAACCATTAAAATACAAGTTTCTTCAGAGCAGAGACTGTCTTTGACCTTCCCTGATACCCCAGCACTTAGCATAGTATCTAATGCATGGTAGGAACTTAATAAATATTTACTGACTCACTGAACTGATACATATTCCAGGTGATGAAGACGTTGGAGTGGAAGATAAACAGCACACTGAAAAAGCATCGCTACATTGACCATAATGTGAACAATCACTTCTAGGATTACCCACTGATTTAATTTTGAGTAACAAGAAATGATATTATCATAATCGCCTTTGAAATCAGAGAGTATGATCTTAAAATACGTGGACATGAAGGAGAGGGCCCAACATTCAATAAGCAAGAAGATAAAAATAATCATACTCATCTTTCTTTGCCTTCATTAATGATGCTTCTGCCAAAACCTTTAAACATCAGCCTCAACTGCTAGTGAGTTTATATTTCTCTGACCACTTTCATACACATATACATGTGTCTATGTATGCATGTGTATATGTATGCATGTATATATGTATACATATGGGCACATATATGTATATATACATATACATACACATAAGGGTATATACACACACATAGACACATATGTGTGAATATAAAATCATCAGTCATGGGATTGATTTGATGATGATGATGATGATGATGATGATTACAATTACCATGTATATAGCACTTACTATGTGCCCAGCATTGTAAGTGCTTTACAAGTATTATCTCATTTGATTCTCACAACAACTGAGTGATGTAGTTGCTATTATCTCTATTCTACAGAGGAAGAGATTGAGGCAAATAAAGGCTAAGTGACTTGCCCAGGGTCCCACAGCTAGTAAGTGTCTAAGGCTAGAATTGAATTCAGGTCTTCCTGACCTAGGACTACTAGGTGGCACAGTGGATAAAGTGCTGGGCCTGGAATCAGGAAGACCTGAATTCGAATCTGGTCTCAAACATTTAGTAGCTGTGGAACCATGGGCAAGTCACTTTACCCTGGTTATCTCAGTTTCCTCATCTATGAAATGAGCTAGAGAAGGAAATAGCAAATCGCTGCAGTATCTTTGCCAAGAAAACCCCAAATGGGGTCACAAAGAGTTGGATACGACTGAAATGATTCAACAACAGCAACAACAACGTCCTGACTCCAGACCTAGCTCTCTATCCATTGCACCATGCCATCTTCTTCCATGATCATAGAAATACCACGCAGTGGATAGAGCACCAGTCCTGGAGTCAGGAGTACCTGAGTTCAAATCCAGCCTCAGACCAAACACTTGACACTGTGTGACCCTGGGCAAGTCACTTAACCCCAACTGCCTTAAAAAATACCAAAAACATTAGACATATTGAGTCTATATAATGTTTATTTTATAAGGACTTTTAATAATCTTAATTCAGCTAAATCATTATGTGTCTAATTATCAGTCTGTTAATCAATAAATAATTATCAAGGGCTTGCTATACAATGGGCCAAATGCTAAGTGCTGGCCACACAAGAAAGGAAGGAACATTCCCTTCCCTCCAATATTTCACATTTGAATGAAAGATAGATGGCACAAACAAGGTATTTAGGATGTCCCAAAGTCTTAGTACGCTGTTAATCTATTAAGACTTAAGCTATCAAAGCTTAAAATTGCACTAAGATTTTCTGGAAAGGTTGTATACATAGTAGAGAGAGGGTAATATTAAAAAGAAGGTGCTTACAGCTATTGTCCCCACGAGAAGAACCCCATGCAATAAGAATAAAGTAATAGGATTAACTAGGGCTTCATTCCATATTTCAAAAGTCATTTGAAACTTAATTCTGACTACATGGCACCAGGAGAGAGAATTAAGTTGTTCCCACTGAAAAATTCCCAGTGACAAACATTGGCATGGAACAAATCAGATTTCATCAATACAATCCATCTGAAGTTCAAAATATATCTTCTCTTATCATCTCACCTAATATTTACATAGACAGGTAATGTTGCTTCTCATTTTTGATTTCATTCCATACTATCTTAAGATATAATCAGCAAAATATAACACGTAGATGCAGTCAAGTTTTTAAAATGGGCAAGCACCTACTGGTTCCCTATTGAATATATATCCATATGCTTAAACTGGCTGAGATAGAAACAAAGCTGAGCCAAGTCATTGCCATGTGAAACCCAAATCTAGAATTCCTTGTTAAGTAATGAATACTCATTCTGGAGAATGAAAAGTGTGTGTATGTGGTGGGGAAGAATATGTGTTTGTAAATTTCAGTAACGTGACTTTAAATGTGAGGGTGTGCTTTTCAAGTGTTAAATCAAAATATAGATTGAAATGACAATTACATAGACTTAAAGGTCATATACATAGAAAGGAACTTAGAGGAGACTTACCCCAACCCCATCATTCTACTTATGAGGAAACTGAGACTCAGCCTAAGATACTTGCAAAGACTGTACAACAAATAATTGAGGAAGAGGAAGTAGGGAATGAACATTTATAGAGTGCCTACAGTGTACTAAACACTTTTTACAAATATTACCTTATTTAATCCTCACAACAACTCTGAGAGATAGATGCTATTATTAGCATCACTTTGTAATTGAAGAAACTGAGGCAAACAGAGGTTAAGTGATTTCTTTGCCCAGGGTCACATAGCCAGTAAGTGTATGAGGCCAGATTTATATCTAGGTCTTCCTGACTCAAGGCCCAATGCTCTATGCTCTAAGCCATCTTCTTCCAGGGAAGTATTTGAAATTAAATTGTCCAAGTCAAGTGCAAATATTCTTTCCATTGTACCAACCTACAGATGATGATGATGATGATGATGATGATGATGATGATGATACAAGGTTGACAAGATCCTGGTGAAAAGAGGGATAAATTGGCTTTTGCCACTCAAAAACACATTTATAACCAAATACTATTTTCATTATTTGTAGTAGGAAATATATCCATTCAGTATGGGAGTCTACTGGGAAAGCAGATAAAAACCAGAAGGCTGATTGGTGAATAGCTGGAATTAGCAAAAGACCCAAAGACCATTTAAAGGTTGAATGGCCTAGTCCTTCTTTCCCTTGGGCAAATACTGGAGAATCATTCCTTTTTCCTAAACCCGGTTCTAACCCACAAAGTCTCTGAAGAACTTTGAGTAATTAAGAACAGGAAAGTCACTATGTAACTTTTATTTCTTGCTAACATTCTTTTTTGAGAAGAAACATGGTTAGAGGGCTGACCTTAGAATCAGGAAGACCAGGGTTCAAATTTGGCTTCTGACACTTCTTAGCTACGTGACTTTGGAAAAGTCACTTAACCCTTCAATATCCCAGAAAACGCTCTAATATTACAAATTATGCATGTGTTTCTGCTCTGTACTTTTGGAAGGCATTTTCACAGGGGGAATTCCCTACTGATGCAATCACAGGTCAGGAACAATAACAAAAAGTAATGGGGAAACGAAGAAGCGTTTGTTTTCATCTTCAAAGGGCAACTGAGAAAACATTTAAACTTTCAGCCTCTGTACAAATTCTATAAATACCCTGTGGATATAAACTGTTCTTACAATCACATGGTTTAAGTGAAGCTTTAATGTGGTTTCAGAGAAGTATATCTATATCAGCCCACCCATGGGAAGAGTGGTAGTTATGGTGAGCTTAACGTTGTACCAACACATTCTAAATCTAAAAGAGTTTCTTACTGGTTTATATTTTGTGTGCCAATTATGACATATTTTGCTTAAGTTCAGTAATGATTGTTAAGTTTTAAAATGTCTATACTTAGCTTGTAGCTAGAGATCTAGGCTCCCTGGCCAGAAAGACAGGGTAATACCATGGAAAGATCACCATACTTTGGAGCCAGAGGACCTGGGTTCAAATTCTGACTCTATTCTCACTAGCCTGAGTTAGTCACTTATTACATAGAGAAGAAGACATTATGTGACCTTGGGAAGTTACTCAACTGGTTCTGGCCTTAGCTTCCTCACTCATTAAATGAGGGGGTTGGACTGTGATCTCTGAAATCCCTAAAAGCTCTAAATCTATGACTGTAATAGCTAGTATTTATATAGTCCCTTACATATGTCATTTGATTCTCACGACACCACTGGGTGGTAGGTACAATTATTAGCCCAATGTTTAACAGATAAAACTGAGGCAAAAAGTTAAGTGACTTGCCCATGGTCACAGAGCTAGTTTGAATCAGAATTTGAACTCATATCCTCCTTCCGGTATCCATTATACTACCTAATAACCCCTCAGGGAGAGGCTTAAAATTTACAGCTTCACCCTTCTAATTTAAGCCTTTTCTATACATTCTGTACACATTCAAGACCACAAAGACTTTCATTTAAAACTCATACAGATTTTTCTTCAATATTAAGTGAGAAAATACTTGGTATTAATTCTGATTAGCATTAGATTCATTCAAGGGAAACAAAATAGGTTTTCTATTCAAGATGTATGAGGATAAATTTTTAATGAATAGATAATGATCTAAGAAAATAATAATTTCCTTTTAGCTTTCCACATTAAATACAAGTAATGAAATTATTTCTTGATTCCAGTTCTATGGAACATGGTATATTGGATTGGCATGCCCAGTATAACTGTCCTGGTTTGTGGAAGAAGGAGAATAAGGAAGAGGGACAATTTTTTTTTTCCATGTCCATCCCACACCACTCTAAGATAGAAATAGCACTGGGATAGTGCTACAACCTGGGTTCAAATCCTAGCTCAGGAACATACTACCAGAATGATTAGTCAGGTCATTTAACCTGGTTGGGTCTTAACTTGCTCATTTGTAAAATGTGAAAGTCAGACCAGATAACATTTAAGGACTCTCCCAGATCTAAAACTAAGTATAGTGCCTGTGATCCTAATCCCTTAGTGGGATTCCTTCTATAGAATTAAAAAACAAACTTTAGTATTCAATTAAGGTGGTAAATTATACCACATATATGACTCTCTGATAGGAGTAAAAATATCCCCATATAGCAATGATAAGTACTTCATGTACTTCTTCAAAGAATTATGTATAAACAAAAATATTTAGTGTAAAATGATTTGTAGGGCAAGGCAAAGATTCTTAATTTTTTTTTTGTCTCATAGAACTCTTTGACAGTATGGTGACATCCATGAGCCACTTCTTAACTCCTTCATTGGCTATACTCTCCTCCCTTCTCCATCTTGTCCCCTTGGTGATCTAGTTCAGTTCTACATTATTCTTTTTTCTCAAGATTCTTCTTCACTTATCCTATTGCCAATCTTGCTCTGCCAAGTTCCAGTATTAATCCCACCATTTGCTGCCATTACTTCTTTCCAATTGTTGCTGAATGAAGATGGGGGCAGGAGGAGGAAATCACCAAATCTTGCTGACTGGGTCTGCCATAAATTTATGTTACAAAATCTCAATTGGGCCCTCACTCCAGCAAGGGAATCATTTTGTATCTCCCTAATCAATGAACTTTCTCACTCTCCACAACAGCTTTTCAAAATCTTATCATCTCTCCTCAATCTCCCATGGCTCCCTTTCTTCCACTCTTTCAACTGGGAAACTCGCTTTACATTTCACTAAAAAATATAGAGGCCATTCACTGAGAGCTCCTTCTTCTTCTCTCCTCCTCATCTTACATCATTCAGAATCCATCCACCATGATCTCTTCTTTCATCACTGTCTCAGATGAAGAAGTAGAACACTGAATTTTCATTTGCATTCAGATGATTATTATATTTATCCAGCCCTAACTTCTCTCTTGAGCTCTAGTCTCACATTTCCAATTGCCTTTTGGACATTTTAGGCACCCAGGTGGCACAGTGGATAGAGTGCCAGGACTGGAGTCAGGAAGATGAATTTTCTGACCTCAGCCACTTATTAGCTGTGTGACTCTGGACAAGTCACTTAACCCTGTTTGCCTCAGTTTCCTATCTGTAAAATGAGCTGGAGAAGTAAATGGTAAACCACTCCAGTAACTTTACCACAAAAACCCCAAATGAGGTCATGAAGAGTTGGACATGACTGAAAAATGACCAAACAAATTGGACATTTTGAACTGGGTGTCCATAGACATCTTAAACTCAACATATGCAAAACCAAAGTCTTTTTTGTTCCTCCCCCCAAAAACTACCCCTTTTTCCTAAGTTCTCTGTTACTATCCATGTTACCACCATCATCTCAATCACTCAGACTCCCAACCCAAGTTTTATCCTCCATGTCTCACTCTCTCACACCCCTATATCCAATCTATTAATGATAGAAACAACAATAATGATAACTAGTATATATATGTACATATGAATATATATGTGTGTATATATGTATGTGTATATATATATATATATGAAAAGCTTTGAGATTTTTAAAATGCTTTACAAATATTATCTCATTTGATCCTTGCAATGACTCTGGGAGGTAGGTGCTGTTATGATCCGCATTTTACAAATAAGATAACTGAGATAGTCAGATGTTAAGTGACTTACCCAGGATCACACATCCAGTAAGTGTCAGATTGGATCTGAACTCAAATCTTCCTGACTCCAGATTTAGCACTCTGTTCACTGCATCCTGTTGAGTCTACCTTTTCAATAGTTCTTAATATTCTCCCTTCTCCTTGGTTCATGCCTTTATCACATCATGTCTGGATTATTGCAGTAATTTTCTAGCTGTTCTGCTGCTTTAAGTTTCTACCTACCCTAGACTAGGGGTGGGGAACCTGTGACCTCAAGGCCACATGTAGCCTTCTAGGTCCTCAAGTCTGGCCCTTTGACTGAATTCAAACTTCACAGAACAAAGGATTTGGATTCCGACTTTTGGATTCAATCAAAGGGCCGCACTTGAGGACCTAGAGGGCCACATACGGACTTGAGGCAACAGGTTCCCCACTCCTCCTCTAGACCATCTGCCACTCAGGTATCAAATTGGTCTTCCTAAAACACAAACCTGACCATGGCATTCTTTTCAATATAGTCCCTGTTACCTTCAGGGTCAAATTTAAAATGCTCTGTCCTTTAAAGCCCTTCATTGACTCCCCTTTTCCTCCTTTTCTAACCTGTTTATATCTTTTTCACTTCCAAGAATGCAGTGAACCAATGACATTGGTCTGTTTGACATTCTTTACACAAAACACCTTATCTCCTGACCCTGGACCTTTTCTCTGGCTGCCTCCTATGACAGCAATGTTTTCCCTTCTCACCTCCAGCTCATGGCTTCTCTGATTTCCTTCCAGTCTCAGCCAAAATTCCACATTATCCAAGATTCCTTTCCCAGTCTCCCTTAACATTAATGACTTCTCTCTGAGATCGCCTTCCATCTGCCATGTGTGAATATTGTTTGTGCATAGATGTTTGCATGTTGTTTCTTTCCATAAGATTGTGAACTCCTTGAGGGCAAGAACAGTTAGTTTTTGCCTTTATTGTATCTCCAGTACTTAGCATAGTGCCTGAATATGAAAAAACTTAATAAACATTTATTATTAAATAATAAATTTAGTTTATTATTATTGAATCAAAGGATTGGTTTAATAATTTCAATTTATTAATACATTCATTACTCCTCAGAAAAAAATGTTTTCTAGAGGAAAATTAAAATACGTGGGACAAAGTAAACCAATTATATTAAAACATAATTATCAAAATACTTTTCAAAAGTCCACAGACCTCAGGTAAAGGAACCCTGGTGTAGTGGAAAGAATCATGGTGGTTGTTGTAGCTCACTTTTGGAACTTATAAAGTGCTTCCATTGCATATGGTCTATGTATTACTGAACCTATTACACAGAAGAGGAAATTGAGGCTCACACATGAAGCAAATTAATTGTCTATGTCACATGATGGTTAAGTGTCAAGGTACTGCAAAATAAAACCTAGGAGGAAGCATAGAAATTTAGGGTTGTTTTAAAAACAATGTGCAGTATTTATTATGTGTTTTTTCCAAAAAAAAAAAAACAGTGTGAAATGGAAATCCACAGTTTTATATTGAATCCTCTTTTTATGTTGTGTTGCGTTCATGGAAATGTTCTTTTTTTTTTCTTTTGTATTTAAGTTAAAAAGGAATTTAAAAAAATCAAGTGTCAATGCACAGGCAGTCAGGAGACATGAGTCCTACTCTTCCAATTGGCGTTAGCTGGCCATTGTGATTTTGAGAAAGCCACTTAACCTTTTTGGACTCTATTTCCTCTTATGAAAAAATGCATGATTTAGACAAACAGAGCCCTAAATTCCTGTCCAGCTCAGAACTTAAAAGGCATTCTTAAAGACTTGTATTACTTTATCTAAGCTGATTGCCAAAGTAAATACAAATGCTTTAGAACACAGCTGATGACGCATTTTGGCTTGTTTGTTTTGTTTTTTGTTTCCCTTTTATGTATATTTTAGATCTTCACTAACTTGGTGAATTTTTTATGTTTCCTTTTTAAAGAGCTATGAATTCTGTGAGAATAAACTGCAATACTTCACCTTCTCTTGCTTTTCATTTTTTTGTCACCTTAGTGTAATTTTTTTTAGATTTTGTGTTTTTATTTCACTCAATCTTTCCTTCCTTCCATCCTTCCTTCCTTTCTTCCTCTCTTTCCTTTCTTCCCATCCTTTTTTCTTTCTTTTTCTTTCTTTCTTTCCTTTTCTTTCTTTCTTTCCTTTTCTTTCTTTCTTTCTTTCTTTCTTTCTTTCTTTCTTTCTTTCTTT
>NW_020949661.1:0-11544 GCF_900497805.2 Vombatus ursinus
TTTCTTTCTTTCTTTCTTTCTTTCTTTCTTTCTTTCTTTCTTTCTTTTGTCTTTTGTTTCCAGTAGAAATGTTCTCCTTTTACATTCAGTAAGAGAATACATTGAATGATAATTTGTTAATTTACTTAAAAATTATCAATGCTCTATGAGAGGCAATGGAGCAGATTAAAGAAAGCTGACCTCAGTAAGAGAAGTAAGAGAAGCTAGGTGGTATAGTGCTGGCCACAAATCAGGAAGAACTGAAATCACATCTAGCCTCAGACACTAGCTTGTATGACCCTGGACAAATCTTTTAAACTCTATCTGCCTTAGTTTCCTCAAGTGGAAAATGAGAATAATAATAGCATCTACCCCTCCAGAGTGGTTGTGAGGATTAAATGAGGTAATATTTGTAAAGTGCTTAGCACAGCCTGGCACATAGTAGGTATCTGTTGTCCAGTTGTGTCTGATTCTGTGTGACCCCATTCAGGGTTTTCTTGGCAGAGATACTGGAGTGGTTTGGATTTCCTTCTTCAGCTCATTTTACAGATGAGGAACTGAGGTAAGTGACTTTCCCAGGGTCATACAGCTAAAGTGTCTGAAATTAGATTTAAACTCAGGAAGATGTTTTCCTGACTTTAGGCCTGGATCTCTATGCATTCCACCAACTAGCTGGCCCATATGTGTATATATGTATGTATGTACATATGCATGTGCATGTACATACATATGTACATATGTACATACACACATATATTGTATTTTATATATATGTGTGTGTGTGACTGTGTATGGGAATACAGATGAACTGTTCATATCAGATTTTCATCCATTATCTAAGTGCCAGAGAGAAAATGAAAAGAAAAAATAAGTAAATATGTTGGAGGGAGAGGGGTGCAATCATTCAATCAACAAGGCTTATTAATCACCTACTATGTGCTATATATTTTGTTAGATATTGGTAATACAAAGATGAAAAACAAATAATCCCTTACCTCAAAAATCTTAGATTCTATCAAATGATTTATTTAAATTCAATGATAATTCATTAATTGCTACCACTTATATGTGCAAGGTGTAAAAGTGTAGAGGATAGAGTGTAAAACAAGTTTTGGACAAATCCATAGGATTTTTCTACTACGTCATACACAGATAGTCACTGCATCAGTGAAGGGATTTATAACACTAGGAGTGAAATCAGGATCTTTTATTACTTGTATGTGCAAACACTGGGGATGCCAAGATGAACAATTAAAATGACCACTACCCTCCGGTAACTTATCATCTAGTAGCTACGATGTCATGGACAGAAATAAGTTCAATATAGAATAAGATATAAGGTCATAGAAGGTCTAGTGAAAATGCTATAAAAAGTATGAAAAGAGAAAGATCACAAAAGAAAAACGTTTTATTTATTTCTGTGTGTGTGTGTGTGTGTATGTGTGTGTGTGTGTGTGTGTACCTGTGCGTGTGCATGCTATAGACAACTGACTGCAGAAGGTTAGGTGGGTATTTGTAGTTTCTAAGTTTTTATGTTTTTGCCATTTGAGTTTTGGAGAACAGACTAGAAAACAGGGCAGTTCAATGATCTTTTTGCC
Organism: Vombatus ursinus; assembly: GCF_900497805.2. NCBI lineage: Eukaryota > Metazoa > Chordata > Mammalia > Diprotodontia > Vombatidae > Vombatus > Vombatus ursinus. The sequence goes on from NW_020949661.1 coordinate 1,578, forward strand.
TCGAAGAGCAAAGGAACATGGGCCTACTATTACTCTCAACTACCAACATTATATCAACATTTCAAGTGGAGGACTCTGTATTTAGAACATTTTTACATTTTTTTTTACCTGTCAAGATTTATTATTCATTAGACCCAGTTCTGTGTCTGCCCTTCTTATATCTCTCACCCAAGATAGTTATCATGGTACCCCACCCTCCTGGTGGCAAACTTTACCTCCCATGTACTTTCTTTTCGGCAAAATGTGTCTGTATATATGAGAGCCAAAAAAATACTTTCTTTTTCCTTACCCATCCCAGAAGCAAGTATAATCAGAAAGATCTATCAAAAGTTTTCATTTATCTTCCTAGGAGGTCAGGCTTTTTTTCTTTTTAGAAGTCTCATCTTTTTAGTAAGCATCTTAAGGTTTCAGAGATCTTCAACAAAAGCTTCCATTAAAAAGTTTGACTGATCCTGGGAAATGAAATGTAGTGAAAGCTATCTTATGATCTAAAAATTTGCCTAATGAGAAATGATTTTCATTTTAATTATCCTCCTTACATTTTTTTTACTTTCATGTAATCTTTCCTGCTTAAGGCAGATTCGCAGTGGATCCCTGATGGGCATATATTAAAATCATTTAATTCTACATTTTATTGGGGGGGGAGGGTTGGGGGAGTCAGGCAAATAGTCTCAAATAAATGCAATTATGTGGGTCAAAGCTATTCAAATCCTGAGTGTTTAATAACATGGTACTATTTCATGTACATTTATGCATATTTTACAATCTGAACAGATGCATTGTATAACCCTCTTAAAATATGGGGAATCAAATTTTGATATTTTTATTCATTTGAGATGGGAAAATTTTTCCTTGAGCTACTTAGTAGCAGACTGACTAGGTTGAAATTTCCCTTCCTGACCACCACTCCCTGTTCTTTCAGACTCTTCCATATCAGCCTCATCCACCTGCTATCTTTATCTTATCATCATATGCTTTTGGAACTCCAGTACAATTTTTAATGGCTTGCCCATCATAACAGACTTTTGTCTTCTCTTAGAAATTACTGGGTATATATTTTGTTTACTTATATTTATGCATATAATAGAAGTAGCCTAATACAAGGAAGTCATGTGACATGGTTTCAAGTTCCATCTGATGTTCATTGCCTTTGACCTTGGGTAAGTTATTTGACCTCCCTGGGCCTCAGTTTCTTCATTTGCAGAATGAGAGACTTGGCCTGGAATTCAAGGGAGGGGAACCTGTGCCCTCAAGGCCACATATGGCCCTCTAGGTCCTCAAGTGCAGCCCTTTGACTGAATCCAAACTTCATAGAACAAATCCCCTTAATATAAGAATTTGTTCTGTAAAACTTGAACTCAGTCAAAAGGCTGCACCTAAGGACCTAGAAGGCCACATGTGACCTCGAGGCTGCAGGTTCCTCACCCCTGGTAATTTTAGAGATCACTTTCAACTATAAATCCCATAATACTAAGATCATAAATTATTTCCTTTCAATAGAATTGTAAGCTTTTTAAGGGCCGAAATTGGTTAATTTTGTCTCTGAATCTCTGATGCCTTACTGTGTACCTGACACATATTTAATAAATTACTTACAGAATTGAATTTCTGGAATTTAGTTTGCTATTATTCTCTGGTAATCTTTCTTTTCCTATTAAATAAAGTTACACCTCACTTTTACCTAGAACACTTTTTTTCTTCTACCAGGTAACATAATTGTTTAATGAGTTTACACCTAAAAATCATAATTATTCACCTTTTTAGTAGCTGTGATGGTATTTGAAACCTTCCACTTCATATTTTTAGAGAGGAGAGTGATAAAATAATAAATCAAACAACCTTAGTTAATAGCAAAGTAATGTGTGGGTACTCCCAAATGACATCCTGAATGAAGAGTTCGGACGTCACTTTGAGTGGAACATATGATATGCTGGTGGAAAATGGAAATTATATTTTTACATCAAATTTGAGGGGAGGAAACCTTCCTGCCAAACCCAATTCCTTTTGCAATTTTCTCTTTTCTTTCTGTTTCTTCTCTTCAATTATCTTCAGTATTCTGACTACTGTGTGTTTTCGTTTTCCTTTGTTCTGATTTGTTAAGGAAGCAATGGTCAGTCTCCAATTGCTTCTGACCCCAGCTGCACAGGTCGTTCCTTGTAATGAAGAGATGATTACACAACAGGGAGAAAGTAAAAAGTACATTTCTTGCCCCACTCCAAGATGGATTTGTCTAGGGGAGGAGAAAACAAAGGCAAGAAGAGAATTCTTGAGCCTATTTTTGTAATGTGGATAAGTGGTATCTCTGGGGGTTTTGTTTTGTGTTTTGTTTTTTTTTTGTTTCGTTTTGATCATATATATATATATATATTTATATTGTAAGATGAGTAAACTATTCAGAACTTAGATAGAACCCATTATCTTTTTTTTTAATTTGTACTCTTTCTAGACATAAAAATAGTTTCTTAATAAGAATCTAATCCTCTATCTCTATTTCTCTGAAAAAAAAATATTTTCAAAAGCCTATGAACTTGACTATTTCATATTTCTTGGGCTTATTTAATGTTAGTAATTAATAATAATAATAATAATAATAATAATAATAATAATAATAGCTGGCATCCACATAGTGCTTTAAGGTATATATATTACACCATTTTATTCTTATAATATTCCTATAAGGTAGATACTTAATATCTCCACTTTACACATGGGGAAACTGAAGTTCAAGGAACTTAATTGACTTGTGCAGGGAAGTACCTGAGTTAGAAGTTGAAGATGGTTTTTCTTGACTCTGAAGCAACTTGTTTTTCCACTATGCCATGCTATGAACATAAATGCTATTTAATGTATAAATTAATATAAACATTTCTATCTTGAGATCTCCTATCCACAAGTATTACTCATTTAGTCACTTCACACACCTATGAATATAACTCACAGTTGATTTAGCAGCCACTTACATGGTCTACAATTTGCATCCCCTGATATAATTATCTGTCTGCTTGAAGAATGCCACGTTGCTGAGATTATCTCCCTCCATTCTGTTAGAAAGTTTCCAGTATAGCAAACCAAAATCTTCCTGTCATTAATTTCTACCCATTGTTTATGATTCTGCCTTCTGTTGCCAAGCAGAACAATTCATTTTCTCATCACAGCTCTTCATATTTGAATATATTTGAATGCAACATTAACTATGCCCCCCCACCTCTTCATCTTCTCTTTTTCAGATTTAACATTCATAGTCCCTTCAACCGTATACAACCAGTTGCCAAATCCTATTTTCTCCACCTTAATACTTCTTTTATGTTCTAGTCAAGTCTCCACATCATTCTGATCACTTCTTGTAGACATCAATATCCTTACTCAAATGTGTGGTACCTAGATTTGTGCACAATATTTATGCATATAGATTTTGTGTATAATAATACAAAGACAACATTAAGCATGAGCACAAAATATTCTAAGAAATAATGGAAGTTATTTTTCCCAACTCCCTTTCTTTTTGTTGTGGTTGTTATTATTATCAATAGTGCTTCTATGACCTTTTTTGTCTAATCTTCAGAATTCCCATTTAAACAATAAAAAAAATTATTATGCTATTTCTGTGTACAGAACTCTGTATTAAGGACTAGAAAGGTAGGAAGTTAAAAAAAAAAACAGTCTGCATAGAATTACAGTATCTCATGCCACATAAGGCATTGGACTTATTTTCAATGTTATGATATGTCAGGTAGAATAATAATAGTTATTTACAATATTTGTAAAGTGCTTAGCACAGTGCCTCACACATAGTACATGCTTAATAAATTTTATTCTATTCTCCCCTTTTCCCCTCTTTTAACACTTAGCTAAGCACTAAACTATTATAATAAAATATTATCTTACTTTATGCTCACAATAATCCAGGGATTATTATCCTCATTTCATAGATGAAGAACCTGAGGTAGGCACAGGGTAAGTGACTTACTTAAAGTCACATAGTACTGTATGAGTGTCTGAGGCCATATTTGAACTCAGTTCTTCCTGAATCCATGCATAACATTCTATCTACTGTTCTACTTAGCCGTCTATAAATGGAATAGTGACTAGAGTTAATGGGTTTCTATTCAGGAAGACCTGATTTCAAATACCTCCTTTGGCATTTGGTAGCAATGAGATCCTCGGTGTTTCTTTTAACTTCTGTGTGTTTTAGTAATTTCTTAGGGTTTTTCTACATCTGCAAATAGATGTGATTGATTTAGATCTGAGGGTACTATTAAAAGTCATCAAGTTCAACCCCCTTACTTTGCAAACTGACGTTTACTTAACAAGTGAAGTTAAATGATTTGCCCAGATTCATGTAAATGGATTGTAATCTCTGTTAACAGGGAATGTTCCCAAAGGGAGAACTTCACAATGATGAAATTACCAATCCTTCGCAAAATGTTACCTGATATGATCTTTGTCTTCACCTTTCCCATGATTGACTAATTCACCTCTGTTTGTTTGTTTTTCACTTTCCCTCTGCAATTTATGGGAAACAAAAACAAAAGTTCTGTTGTTTCTACAAGCAATCTTGTCTTCTTTGGTGCATTCCCCAACTGAAACGTAAGGAGCACAATAGAGAACTGATGATCAATAGATACAAAATCCTAGTCTGATGCCTCATCATGATATGAGTCTGGGTTCTCAAAGGCTATACTTGATGAGCAGAAGACAAGTTCTATAAAGTTTTATCAAAACTACTAAAGATTCTAATATAGTCCAGTGACACTTCGTATGTCTTATGTGTGATAATCAACCCAGCTAATTTCAGTAAGGCAAATCGCTAGGTTGTCTACAGTCACCTAGATTCACAACTTTTGTGCTATCCCCGGCTCTTCGTTATCACTTGACACACATCACCAATCAGTTACCCAATTCTGTTGTCTCTGTTTTCACAATACTTCTTGGGTCAATTCCCTTTTCTCCGCTCACAGCTACATTACAGTTCCAGTTCTCATCACCTTTCACCTGGACTATTATATCTTTGATTTGTCTCCCTGCCTCAAATCTCTCCCCTCTATGATGCATAATTCATATGTCTCCAAAGTGGTATGCCTAAAGCAAAGGCCTGGTATTATTACTCCCCTAGTTAAGAAACCCCAATGACTGACTTCTACCTTGGGGATCAAATACAAAGTCCTCTCATTTTCAATATAAATCCTTCCCAATCATAAAATACTCACATGAAGTGATAACAAAATGAATTCAGCAGCACCAAGAAAACAATATGCACCACAACTATAGCAATGTAAACAAGATTTAAAGTAATTTAAAAAAACAATGTTGTAATATTACAAAGGAGAAGCTTGGCCTCTGAGAAAATATACGACACCCTTAACCAATTTGTTTTCTGAGTTGTTTGTATGTATGTATGTGTGTGTGTCAGAGAGAGAGAGAGAGAGAGAGACAGAGAGAGAGAGAGAGAGACAGAGAGAGAACCACCTCTCAATGCAGAATATTATATAATATATAATACATTATTATAATGTATATACACATATACATATATACATATATACATATATACATACACACGCAAACATTGTGCTATAACTTTTTTCTTTTCTTTTTATTTTAAGAATTATATTGTAGAAGGAAGGGAGAGGGATACAAGGGTAAATTTAGGTGATATAAAGACAAAAGTTATCAATAAAATAGTGTTTGTTAAAAAGTACATCCTTCACAATCCAGCTCCAAAATACTACTCCAGCCTTCACAAACACTATAATTAAGCTAAACGTCTTCTTGTAGTACCTCATACATGAGACTCCATCCCCTGTCTCCATGACTTTACTCTGTTGGGAACAGAGTAATGCACCCCTTCAATCCTTCATTACTTTGGCCTCTAGGAATCCTTACTTTCTATCAAAGCTCAATTTAAGCATTACCTGCTACATAAAGTCTTTGTTGATCTGCCTTCTACACCTCCCCCCCCGAATTGCTAGTGCCGCCTTCCTCCAAATTACCTTGTATTTATTTTGTAGACATGCACACACACACAATATTCAGAAATCTCTACACCATATTGGCTACACTCTGGTCACTATCTTCATTCTCTACATCCCAATAGCAACCTTAGACTCTCCTTCTGGTTCCCCCAGTTGTGATAGGTAAGTTTTTCCCTTTTCTTACAGGAAACTAGGTCTCCCTGCCACTAACCCCACCTCATCCCACATCTCTACACCATGCCTCTTTTTTTTTCTTCCACAATAGAATGCGTTCAATTAGAATATATTTGAGGATATGAACTATTTTGTTTTCTTGTATTTGCATCCCTAGCACTTAGTACTGTGTCTGTCATAGAACAAACATTTAATAAACATTCTATCTATCTATCTATATAATCTCCCTCAATACAATGTAAGCTCTGTCAGGAAAAAAAAAGATTGTTTCACTTTTGTCTTCCTATTCCTAGGGCCTATGGTGAGGCCTGACACACAGCAGTCATTTAATAAATGCTTTTTGATTATTCAAATGATTGATTTTGGCATGGACATTAAAGAAGACCCTGTAAGAATACATATATATATGTATATATATATATACATACATATACATATATATAATATATGCATATATATATATACACATAATATTAATTAGTCCTGGTGGAGTAACTACCCATTCTAATGAAAATTATGGAAATGAGATAATAATAATGGTAACATATTTATATCCATTTATATAACTTTATAGTTCACACAGTGCGATTCTTATAACAGCTCTGTGAGGTAGGGAGAATGAATATTATCATTCTTTTTTCATATGTGAAGGTGCACAAAGGTTAAATACTTTGTCCATACTTACAGCTTGACTAAGTGCCAGAGCAGAGATTCAAAACCATGTCTCCAGTGTTGCATTCATTGTACCAGGCTCCTTCCTGGTGCTTCCTGTTCTAAGTATGACTTGTCTTTGGAATAGGTCAGATTCAAGAAAACAAGGAGAATCACCAAAAATCAATGACGCTTTCCCTCCTATCCCCCAAATGTGGAATTATGGCATCTCAGAGTTGTAAAGGACCTCAAGTGTCATCAATCAATGAGCATTTATTAAATGCCTACCCTGTGCCTTTGTCTGCTTTAGACCTAGTGACCCTAAAAATTCATACAGAAGAAGGAGAGTAGTGGCTGGAATGAAAGAAAGATGAAAATAGCCCTAAAAATTGGGGTTATCATTAGAAGTACTGTCTGGATTGCTGTAGACCTCCTTGTATACCTCCTAACTAGCGCTTAAATAAAGTCAGGTTTTAGGTACTGGAAACATTTTACCAGCATGCTGCCTTCGTGATACTTTTATTTTGCTGAATTTTTATCCCACCAAGGATGTACCATTCTTTCCTCTCCATTACAAAGACTTAGGCTGCTCAGATTCTTATAATCTAGCCACTGCTCAGATTCTTAAAATCTACCCACTGCTTACGCATGTTCAGACTCCTTAAGAGTCTGTCCAATATGATGGATGTTCTAATAAACCTTGTCTTTGGCTGAAAGAAGGCTTGGGTTGAATTCTTTCGGGTAGGACCCGTGTGTTGTGATTTTGGGGTCCCAGCACCCCTGAACCCCTAAACCACATCATGTTGGTGGCCCGTACAGGGAAACTGCCTAACCCCAAGTTCTTCTCCAGCCAAGACTGGAAGGTATGTAAGCCTCCTCTCCCTCCCTTTCTTGCTCTGCAGTTGGGGTCCCTCTCCAAGCACCAAGGTTTGGAGGTGCTTTTCTAGCAGACAGGCTGTCTTGCACTTGGCCTGACGCTCTCAGGCTCTAGGTCCACTGGGTCGGTTCAAGGCCATGGACATGGGTACACCTTCGGCAGCATAGAGAACAAGGATGGACGCCCTATCTGGAAGAGTATCTGTGAATTCCCTCGGCGCTAGGGAATTGGGAAGAACTGCAGTTGCTTTTTGGTTCCCTGGGGCTTACTTACTCCCTTCCCTCTATGTCCCTAAATTCTCCTTAATGGAGGTTACAGGGAAAGTTAGAACACCTGAAAATATCTTGGCATATTCTGGAGGTTTTGTGATTGATTGAAGGAGTTTTGAAACACCTGTACCACCTGGTCACTCCCTTCCCTTGAGTCAAGAGGGGTATCTGTTAACCCCTCTCATAGGAGAAGAGAGTTTCATCCTTTACCCCTCACCTTTGATTTCACCCTCCCCCACCTGGGAAAGGAAAGAGGGGGGAGGGGCAGCAGCTACAGCGTGGGCCCCCCAGACAATGGCCTTGGGCTCTGGGACAACCTTTGCCTGGAAGCATCACCCAGGTTCAGCACATCCTGCTCAAGGTAGTGAAGCTAGCCTCCAAACTTGAGTAAGCACGCTCTTTTAAATTTGTAGTTTTAACTGTTGATAATGAGATGTTGATTCTCTGTGTAAAGTAATTTGGAAGTGCATTTAACAAAACTGAAGCCACTGATTGGTAATGGGTTTGTTTCACATTTCAAATTGGTGAACTTTCTGTATCAGTTATGTCAAACAACTTTTCATAATTTGATTACCGCTAAAATAATTTAGCTATTGTTGGTTATTGTTTTAATGTGTAAATTAGCCAAAAAGTTTGTTTGGGTTATGTATGGCTTGCTGAGAATTTGCAAGTGTATAGAAATCTCTAATGATTGCCTTTTTACATCAGGACAAATTTAAGTTTGAGATGTAAATCCTGGAAAAGTTTTTCCTAAGCTGTGATAGTAAAACTTGCTGTTTGAGGTAAAAGTTCATAGGATTTTATTTTGAGTTGCCTGGTGGGTCACAATCCATCAATAATCAATAATCCACCATCTGAGAGAAATGCCACAAGCTACTCAGAGAAGGTGATAATGGTGGGAAGTCAGCATTGGGAAAAGCTGAGAGGACAATTTTAGCCTCAGTTTAAGATGAGATCTTCCTGGCTCAGTTTCCCCATTATGTTCCTTTGAAAAGGAATGTTACCCACCTGGCTATTCCTGAGTCTGGCTATGAGGTGGGTTTGATATTGCATGGTTGGAAAACTGAATTATCTGAATCCAAACAGAGCTAAGGATGTTTTATCATCTCAAAGTTGGGCCCAAAATCTAGTATCTGGGCCCTGCAGTTTTTTTCTGTCAGGTTTATGTCTTTCAGACTATGGGCCATTCACCTAAAGTTGGTAGCAAACAGCAAGTACCAGCCAATGTCCCCACATTGTTCCCTGGATGCAGCCTATGCTTGGTTCCAGTCAACCTCATCTTTGGGACCCCCTCGAGGCAGGGACAGCTCTATGCCCCTTGCCAGCAGGAAGCAGTTTCAGAAGTCAAGACCTTCACCCCTTACCCCAAAAGAATTTGGGTTCGTATTCGTTTGAGGGAGGAATGATGAGGACCCCAGAAAGGAAAAACCCTGGACTTTCCAACATGGTCAAATCTCTGGTGTTCCCCTGAGGCTATAATCCTATCAACTGGTCTTTCATTGTGGCTACACCCAATCTCCCCTCCATTGTCTTGCCTCCCTATGGCCCCTGGCCATTTCCCACCCTAGGTCCCACCTAGGCTCTATTTCCCACCCTTGGGAATTCTATTACCTCATGGACTACTTGGTCACTCCTAGATCCCTCCCACAATCTTTCTGTATATAAAGTCTATCTTGTCTCCATTAAGATGCTCAGATTCTTATAATCTAGCTACTACTCAGATTCTTATACTCTAACTACTGCTTACCCATGTTCAGACTCCTTAAGAGTCTGTCCAATATGATGGATGTTCTAATAAACCTTGTCTTTGGCTGAAAAAAAAAACAAAAACAAAAACGAAGACTTAGGCTTTTGCTTTCTCTAAAGCAATTGTAAAATCCATATGCTTATTATACACCTCACCTGAATGTTGCTTCCATATTTTCACATACCTGATCTGAAAGCAATTTCTGGAATGAATGACTGAGTGTCAGGTCCTTTTTTTTTTTTTTTAAAGTGCAGTTACTTTACTACAGAGACAAACT
>NW_020949662.1:0-1395 GCF_900497805.2 Vombatus ursinus
TCTCTCTCTCTCTCTCTCTCTCTCTCTCTCTCTCTCTCTCTCTCTCTCCCTCTCTGTTTTTACTCTCAATGTAAAAGAATAAAGGTATTGTGAATTCAGAAGTGGAAGAGGGTAACACAGTCCAAGAACTTTCTTAAATATTTGTTTCAGGGGTTGTTATGTCATTCAAGGTCAGCCTGCTTGTGATGAATCTTATAAGAAAAATATGTGAATTGTTGTTGGTGCTTCCTAGAATTTACCAGAACTTGCACTATACTAACTTGGCTTTCAAGAATCCAGAATGACCTCCACACCAGAAGGAGGCACAGGAACAGGAGGTAACTAGCTCATGTCAACAAAATTTAAGGTAAATCTAAAAATTCTGACTTGACAAAGATCATTGAAATAAGCACATTTTTTTTCCTACTAGTCTTCACTAATGACTCTAGGATGAAGTAGGAAAAAAAAATCTCTCTTTACTGCCCTTGTCATATAAACTTCCTAAAGAAACACAAGCTTCTTTCACGCCTGTTACTGCAGATACAACACCATTTTTCCTTCTATCAGTTTTTTGTCCCTGATACTGTGAAAATAATACATCTTCTTTTTTTCTCCTCCAATTTCCCAAAAGGTCAGCTCTTTAAATATTTACTAAGGACTGTCTTTGTCAGTAATATGTTCTGCTGCTTACTAGTCAGAGAATTCACTCATCCTTTTTCTCCCCCAATTTAGGTGAAATTCTGAATTGATTTTAGGTCAGAAGGTAATTCTGTTCCCCACTCTGCCTTTCAGAAAATGGTTTAAAGGATTCCTGGCTGATAATGTTGAAAGTTCAATTTTTGTTCCTGCTGAATATATTACAACAGTAAGTAAAGTATGCAAAGGTAGCATGTTCTTACATAGAACTCCACCCTCCCTCCCAAATCCCACCACATGGAAAAAATTCAGTTACATTTACATGGAAGGATTAGTTTTCTGGCCTTTGGCTTTCAAAGATGAACTCCTGTAATTAATCATTAACGTTCTGCATAAAATCTAATCTGAAATCCTTTGACTCTCCCCATCAAAGAAGATTATGTAAGTGCTGGAATTTCTAGTCACTTTTGCCTCCAAGTTTTTGTGCTGCCAACTAAATGGAAATTCCAAATGGGACATTTATTTTAAATCCTATGTATAAATACCATAGTGTTCTCTCTCCCCTACTACTCCCCCCCCCAATCAAGAACATGATAGTGCTGTCTGCTTCCTCGTTCTAAAAGAAGGATATCCTGGAAACCAGAGTGGTTTTTTAAAATAATTTTTTATCTTTTCAATTTTCAAACATTTATTTTTATCTGCTATATTCCCCCACCTACTAAGGGGACAGAAAGAGAGAGAGAGAGAGAGAGAGAGAGAGAGAGAGAGAGAGAGAGAGAG
>NW_020949663.1:0-1393 GCF_900497805.2 Vombatus ursinus
TCTCTCTCTCTCTCTCTCTCTCTCTCTCTCTCTCTCTCTCTCTCTCTTTCTGTCCCCTTAGTAGGTGGGGGAATATAGCAGATAAAAATAAATGTTTGAAAATTGAAAAGATAAAAAATTATTTTAAAAAACCACTCTGGTTTCCAGGATATCCTTCTTTTAGAACGAGGAAGCAGACAGCACTATCATGTTCTTGATTGGGGGGGGGAGTAGTAGGGGAGAGAGAACACTATGGTATTTATACATAGGATTTAAAATAAATGTCCCATTTGGAATTTCCATTTAGTTGGCAGCACAAAAACTTGGAGGCAAAAGTGACTAGAAATTCCAGCACTTACATAATCTTCTTTGATGGGGAGAGTCAAAGGATTTCAGATTAGATTTTATGCAGAACGTTAATGATTAATTACAGGAGTTCATCTTTGAAAGCCAAAGGCCAGAAAACTAATCCTTCCATGTAAATGTAACTGAATTTTTTCCATGTGGTGGGATTTGGGAGGGAGGGTGGAGTTCTATGTAAGAACATGCTACCTTTGCATACTTTACTTACTGTTGTAATATATTCAGCAGGAACAAAAATTGAACTTTCAACATTATCAGCCAGGAATCCTTTAAACCATTTTCTGAAAGGCAGAGTGGGGAACAGAATTACCTTCTGACCTAAAATCAATTCAGAATTTCACCTAAATTGGGGGAGAAAAAGGATGAGTGAATTCTCTGACTAGTAAGCAGCAGAACATATTACTGACAAAGACAGTCCTTAGTAAATATTTAAAGAGCTGACCTTTTGGGAAATTGGAGGAGAAAAAAAGAAGATGTATTATTTTCACAGTATCAGGGACAAAAAACTGATAGAAGGAAAAATGGTGTTGTATCTGCAGTAACAGGCGTGAAAGAAGCTTGTGTTTCTTTAGGAAGTTTATATGACAAGGGCAGTAAAGAGAGATTTTTTTTTCCTACTTCATCCTAGAGTCATTAGTGAAGACTAGTAGGAAAAAAAATGTGCTTATTTCAATGATCTTTGTCAAGTCAGAATTTTTAGATTTACCTTAAATTTTGTTGACATGAGCTAGTTACCTCCTGTTCCTGTGCCTCCTTCTGGTGTGGAGGTCATTCTGGATTCTTGAAAGCCAAGTTAGTATAGTGCAAGTTCTGGTAAATTCTAGGAAGCACCAACAACAATTCACATATTTTTCTTATAAGATTCATCACAAGCAGGCTGACCTTGAATGACATAACAACCCCTGAAACAAATATTTAAGAAAGTTCTTGGACTGTGTTACCCTCTTCCACTTCTGAATTCACAATACCTTTATTCTTTTACATTGAGAGTAAAAACAGAGAGGGAGAGAGAGAGAGAGAGAGAGAGAGAGAGAGAGAGAGAGAGAGAGAG
>NW_020949664.1:0-5674 GCF_900497805.2 Vombatus ursinus
AGATGCGGGGAGAGACAAAGGGAAAGAACCACTGGTTAGGAAGAGGAGGGGAGTAGAAAGACGGAAGGGACCATAGGAAAAAGAGAAGTGGGGAGAGACAGAGCGAAAGAACCACTGGTTAGGAAGGGGAGGGGGAGAAAGACGGAAGGGACAATTGGGAATGAGATGTGGGGAGAGACAAAGGGAAAGAAGCACTGGTTAGGAAGAAGGGGGGGGGAGAAAGATGGAAGGGACCAATGGAAACGGAGGAGATGGGAAAGACAAAGGGACCACTGGTTAGGAAGAAGAGGGGCGGGGAAAGACGGAAGGGACTGTTGGAAATGAGATGCGGGGAGAGAAAAAGGGAAAGAACCACTGGTTAGGAAGAGGAGGGGGGGAGAAAGAAGGAAGGGACCTTTGGGAATGAGATGAGGGGAGACACACAGGGAAAGAACCACTGGTTAGGAAGAAGAGGGGGGAGAAAGACGGAAGGGACCATTGGGAATGAGATGCGGGGAGACAGACAGGGAAAGAACCACTGGTTGGGGCGGGGGTAGAAAGACGGAAGAGACCATTGGGAATGAGATGCGGGGAGACACACAGGGAAAGAACCACTGGTTAGGAAGAGGAGAGGGGTAGTAAGATGAAAGGGACCTTTGGGAATGAGATGCGGGGAGGGAAAAAGGGAATGAATCACTGGTTAGGAAAAGGAGGGAGGGAGAAAGACGGAAGGGACCAATGGAAACGGAGGAGATGGGAGAGACAAAGGGACCACTGGTTAGGAAGAAGAGGGGCGGGGAAAGACGGAAGGGACTGTTGGAAATGAGGTGTGGGGAGAGACAAAGGGAAAGAACCACCGGTTAGGAAGAAGCGGGGGGGGGGGGGGGGAGAAAGACGGAGGGGACCATTGGAAACGAAGGAGCGGGGAGAGACAAAGGGGAGACCACAGGGGATGGGGATGGAGGGAGATGGACGATACCATTAGGGAGGGGAGAAAAAGGTGAGAGACAAAGGGAAGGCACCACGGGAGATGGGGGCAAAGGGACAAAGGAAAAGGAACACTGGGATGGAAGAAAGGGAGAAAACAAGGGAGGAATACATTGGGAATATCTGGGGGAAATACAGAGAAAAAAGCAGAGTATGTTTGTGGGAGGAGAGCCAATGGCTAAAGAGCAAAGGAGGAAAGCGCTTGCTAATGGGGGAGTGCTTGGGGGAGGCCTGGGCACTGTGCAGTCTGTGCAGTGAGAAAGGAGAGGACAGAGCAGCAGGGCCTGAGTACAGTCAAGGGGTAGCGAGGGCTCCAAGTGGATCAACCTGTCAGGAAATTGGATGGGATTTCAGCATCTAGGTCTGACACTTACTAGGTGGTGAAGGGAGGAGGGAAGAAAGGGAGAAAACAAGCATGAGACCAATGGGGAGGGGTTGGTCCCCAAGAGGCAGCCAGGGGTCATTCTGGCCAGAGCCATGTACTTGGGGTCAGGATGGCCCGATGTGGAAGCCTGCCTCACAACCTCAGTTCTGTGACCCTGGGCAAGTCACTGAGCACCTGCTTTAAACCTCAGTTTCTGCTCCTCTAAAGTGATGGTCTTGAACTCAAAGGCCTTTACGGTTTTTGTAGCTCAAAAATCCTCTGGTTTTATGAGAAAGAAGAGGAAAGCTCCTAAGGATTGGGGTGGGAGGACATGTACAGTTAGAAGGAAAATTGATTTGAAGAGACAGAGGGAGACAGAGAGACAGACACAGAGACATACATACACACACACAGAAGCAGCCACAGAGAACTGGGATAGTGATGGTGGGGAGTGAGGCAGCTGGTTCTCCTAGTGGTTAAAGCATGGTGCTTGTAGTCAAGAAGACCTCATAGATAGTGCTGACTTACAGACCTACTTGCTCCCTGTCCAAGAGCAGGTCTCTTTAACTGTCTAAGCCACAGTTTCTTCAGGGTAAGACTCAATTCATACTCAAGTTTCCTTCCACCTCTAAACCTGTGATTCTATAAATGACAGAAAGCAAAGAAAAGGCTATATGGCCTTGCTCTGGTTGTGGAGGGAGTCTAAAAGCTGCCAAAAGCTTCTGGGGAGTGGATTCAAGAGGAAGGAGCAGAACCAGCCCCACTGTGTACAAAGGAGAGGAGGAGAATGAAAGGGGATGGACAACAGGGGATGGGAGGGGGAAGACAGAAGGAAGAGCACTTGGGGTGGGCCACTTTGAGGGGAGAAACACAAAGACAGAGGGAGACAAAGAGAGGGGGCAAAGAATACTTTGTAATTGGACGGAGAAAGAGGGAAGAGCCCACTGTGGAGGGTGGAGAGAGGCAGAGAGGAGGGAGCTACAGAACCCAGCAGGGGCCACATCTGAGAATGAAGGGCATGGTCTGGTGGCAGTTTGTTGCCATAACAGAAAGAAGGTTATACTTGGAGTCAGATTAGCCTGAGTTAGCAACTTGCTTCTGAAAATTACCAACTGGTCAAGTCACTTAACTTTTTTCAGCTTGAATTTCCTTCTCTAAAAAAAGATGGAGATGGAGTTGCCATTGGCCAATAAGAGGCCCTTCCAGTTGGATGATTCTATCACTGATGAAGAGGGAACAGCAAGACCCATGGGAGTGGATGGGCAGGAAAGACAGTAAGTGAGGAAGAGACCCAGGAAAGTGTCTGGAGGGTGGGATGGTGGGAGAAAGAGACAGTAAGTCTCCTACCAACCAGGGGATGGTAAGTAGAGTCAAAAGAATGTGAGTTCCTGCTTCTCTTGCCACCTCACTGGCTGTGTGGCCCTCAGCACATCACTTAAACTGTCAGACTCAGTTTCCTCTTCTTTCAAAAGAATTTGATGGCCTGTAAGTTCCCTTGCAGCTTTAAAATCCTATGGCTGATGGGAAGGGGAAGGAGAGGCCTCAGACGATTGAGATGAGAGGAGAGAGAAAGAGTGAGGAGATCTTTGAGGAGGGGAGAGACAAACAAGGAATGGACAGAGGAGAGAAAGAGCTGGAGAAGAAGAAGGGGAAGAGACCACCTGATGATGTGAAGGAGATAGGGAGGGAAAGTGCTACTGGAGAATTGTTGATAGAGGTTTTGAACCCTAAGGTAGATAAGTAGAAGGAAAGATTCAGAGGGAAGAAGGCACTGGGGAATGGGAAGGAAGGACATAAGAATTTGTTAAGTGACTACTATGTATAAGACCCGGTACTAAGTGCTTTACAAATATTATCTCATTTGATTCCCCAGGACAGCCCTCAACAGTAGTTGCTATCATTATCCTCATTTTACAGTTTAGGAAACTGAGGCACATAGAGGTTGTGATTTGCCCAGGGTCAAACAGCTGGCAAATATCTGAACATGGATATGAATTCAGATTTACTGAGTCCAGGCCCAGCACTCTGTTCCCTACACAGTGTCCCTGTAGGCTAGATGGCTTGAGTCCAAATCCTACCAGCAAAGCTATCTTTATAACTCTATGCAGATCCCTTTCACTCTCTGTCTCAGCTTCCTCCTCTCTAAAATGATGACATTGTACTCAAGGGCCTCAGAGGGCATATCTAAGACCAATTCTTTGATTCTAGGATTGAAGGAGAAGGAAGAAAAATGCCACTTGGTGTTGGGAGAGAGGGTGAGAGAGTGAAATAGAGACAACTGCCTTGTGGGGAGGTCAGAGAAAGAGAGGGAGTGGACTAGTGTGGAAAGAGGAGAGGGAAAAAAATCAAAGCAGAGTGAAAAGTCAAAGCAGAGTGACACTAGTAGATTGCAGGGAGAGAGAGAGAGACCAAACGGTAGAAAGAGACAGAGAAGAAGTCAGAGAGACAGGGAAGCAAGACAGAGACAAAGAGAGACAGAAATAAACACAAAGACAGAGAAAGAAAGAGAAAGGACAAATCGTTTCCTCTAAATGGAAAGGAGAGAGAGAATGAAGAGAGCCCATTGTTGAGGAGGGTGAAAGACACAGGTCTGCCACCAGAACAGAGAAATGAGATGGAGAGACACATGGGAAAAAGTCAACTGGGTATGGGCTATACTGGGGAAGCCAACTAGATGTCACAGTACATAGAACTTTGTACTTGAGTTTAGAGTGACTTGAGTTTGAATCTTGACTCAGACACCATTTTTGTGAGTCTGGGCAATCACTTAACCTCTTAACTTCGGTTTCCTCCACTGAAAGAAAGTGGTTGTATTTCATAGCCATTAATTCCCTTAGAGCTATAAATCTATGATCTCATGAGTGATGGAAGGAGATGGAGAAAAAACACCATTGGTCAGGGGAAAGAGGAAGAGACCACTGAAGAATGGGGAGGCAAGGGTAAGGGAGGAGTTTACTAGGTAGTTGGGTAGAGAAAAAGAGAAAAGGCCATCATGAGATATGGGAGAATGGTGTGACCAGAGCACTTGGGGGAGGGAGAGAAAAGATCATTGGGAAAGAAGGAGGGAGAGAGAGAAGGGAAGGGGCCATTCTGGATGAGAGGAGAGAAACAGAGGGAAGGGGCAACTAAGCTAGAGTGAAGGGGGGCCAAAGGGAAGAGTTCTCTAAACATGGGGGGAGAGAAACAAAGCAAAGCTACTAGGAGGGAGGTAGAAGAGGGAGGAGACCATTGGCAATAGGCTTGAGGCGGGCAGAGGAGCACAAGAAGTCATTGGGCAGGGCCTAGGGGAAAGAAGAAGCAGAAGAAAGAAATGGAAAAGACCATGTGGGAAAAGGGATGGAATGGACCCCTGGGGAGCTGAAGACAAATAGAAGGGACGACTGAATAGAGAGAAGAGAGAAGCAGGAGTGAGAAAGATGAGAGAGAGAGAAAAGAATGAGAAAGAGAGACAGAGACAGAGACAGAGAGAGAAGAAAAGGAGAGGAGAGGAGAAAGAGAGAGAATGAAGATAAAGGGAGAGAACAGGGGCAGTTAGATGGTGCAGTGGATAGAGCACCGGCTCTGGATTCAGGAGGACCCGAGTTCAAATCCTGTCTCAGACAGATAATCCTTACTAGCTGTGTGACCCTGGGCAAGTCACTTAACCCTATTGCCTAACCAAATGAAAAAGGGAAAGGATCACTAGGAAGAGGGGAGAGAGCCCGAGAGAAGAGATCATTGAGAAAGAAAGGGAGGGAGACAAAAAGGAGGGACCGCGGGGAATAATGAGAGGGACAAGGAAGATACCACGGAAGAAGGGAGGAGTGAGACAATGAGAAGGGACCCATACGGATAGAGGGAGAGGGGCAAAGAGAAATAACCACTGGGTATTAAAGACAGAAAAAGAGGCAATGGACCGTTGGGAAAGGAAAAGGAGGTGATGAGACAAAAGGAAGAGAACATAGGGGATGGAGGAAGAAGGAAGATAACATTGACGAGAGGAAAAGGGAGATAGAAAATGAAAAGGACGAACAGGGATGGCTAGGGAACAGAAAGTCTAAGGGAACTGACCACTGATTAGGGAGCAGAGAGAAAAAGAAGGAAGGCATTATTCAAAAAAGGGGAGTGAGGAAGGCAAAAGAAAGAGACTATAGGAAGCGTCAAGGGGTGTGTGTGGAAAAGGAAGATGCCATTAGGGAGGGTAGGAAAAGGTGACAAGAAATGGGAAGGTATCACTGGAAATGGGACGTGGGGAGAGACAAAGGGAAAGAACCACTGGTTAGGAAGAGGAGGGGGGGGAGAAAGACGGAAGGGACCGTTGGGAATGAGATGCGGGGAGAGACAAAGGGAAAGAACCACTGGTTA
>NW_020949665.1:0-10781 GCF_900497805.2 Vombatus ursinus
GAAAGAAAGAAAGAAAGAAAGAAAGAAAGAAAGAAAGAAAGAAAGAACATGTACCCCTTAAAAACTAAAATAGACCAATAAAAATCAATGACTCCATGAAACAGCAAGAAATATTAGGATATAAGATATCTGATACATCTATATCTATCTATCTCTATAACTGAAGTGGAAAAAAAAGGTTAAGGAAAGACAATATAAGAATCATTAGACTCCAAGAAAACCATAGGAGGAAAAGTCCCAGACATGCAATAGTAAAAATATGGAGCACTTACATGAAAAAAAAAATACTGCAAACATCCAAACTTCTTCAAGTTCAATCACTAGGTACCTACCCTTATTCTCTCTTCCTATCATCCAGTTGACACTGTATAATCTTGGGGAATTGTGGTATATGAACATCACAGAATATTATTTTGCCATAAGAAAGAATGAAGTAGATAATTTTAGAGGAGACTGAGAATAACTTTGTGGAATGATACAGGGTGAAGTGAGAAGAATTAGGACAATTCATATAATGCAAACATTGTTGAGAAAAAGAACTTTTAAAAATATTAGAACTCAGATCAAGAAAAAAAGATAAACCATAAGTACAAAAGAACAAAGATGAAACACACTACTAAATGAAGTAATACAGAAAGTAAGATCTATTTTTGGACATGGTAAAGCGGTATGGTCCTTTATTAGAAGGGATAGAGATAGTTACTCACATCGCATTCAAACCATTGTAAGTAATCAAGCAACCTGAATGGATTCTGTGTGGGCCTTCCAATTGGAGAGCCATCCAAAGAGGGCAGACAAAGAGAGAATTGTACCTCTTTCCCATAGGGTAGTGCTCTAGGGTTTTGGAAAGCTATATCAGGAGAGTTCAAGTTCTTCAAGTTCTACCAAGTGGAAAAGCCTTCATGTATTCATCTGATAATATTTGTTATCTGAGGACCAGAGTAGATTAATTCATAAATAATAATCACCAGAAGACTGACTATATATAATGAATTTTCTTATGACTAGAAAACCATGAAACCATTGACTAAAGTGTACTATGAATGTTATTTGCATTGATTGAGGGAAAAAATACTGATTAAAACACATCATTTAAGTACTGAACCAAGATTTAAAACTCATTGATCTGTAATTAAAGGTTGATTCCTTTTCCCCTTTTAAATTCTTCTTTAATTCCCTCCCCCATTTCTGAATCTTTTCTTGTTCTTTATGCTTCAGAAATTGTAGTTAATGATTTTAGGGTGCAGTTAGTCAGTTCTAGTGCTCTTGAAAACATGTCCTGAATATTTTAATCCATATATCCAAGTGTTGTTAAAATTTTCTTAAAGACTCCTATGATGGATAGCTACATTAACACAATAGATCTCATCCTCTAACCAAAAAGGGGGGGGGGCAGGTAAAATATTGTAGAATGCTAAAGCTAAAGAAACCATAGTTACTAATGCACACAAAAGAAAGAGGAAAAAAAAAGAAAATGACAAGCAGCTAATAGTATGACATGCTTCTAAGAAAGGTTCAATAAATAGTGTTGGCTAGCTGTTGATAAGATAACATAGGAGAAAATGGAGCAGAGTCTAATAGGTTTTTGCTAAATCCACTAAACATTTGTTTTCAAGTCTAACTCCAATATGTGATTTCATTCTTTCAGGAAGCCACTGTACACATTAAAACATTCTGATAGTTTTTTTTTTAATTCTATTCTAGTATTTCTATATCCCTCCATTTTTCTGAAACTAATAAAACTGGCAACAATAACAAAAGAATGAAGATGACCATTCTAAATTAAAAATTAGATCATCTATCACAACTAAAAGGTCACTGTTCCCTTCCTTCCTTCCTTCCTTCCTTCCTTCCTTCCTTCCTTCCTTCCTTCCTTCCTTCCTTCCTTCCTTCCTTCTTTCATTTTATTACAGATAAACATTTGTTCCCTTAGATTTCATCTGACCTCCATGAAAATAAATACAAAAAAATGAAATTGAATATTCAATGTAATTCTCTCACATTCCTCCCATAATTTAAAACTTTTGGATTGCAATACAGATCATTACAATATATCTCCCCAAGTAGATGCTGTCTTTAAAGTTCAAATCAAATGCTCCACTTCCATGAAGGTGTTCCCCTCTCCATGATTTGGTGATTTTTCTTCTCAGACCTCATTTAACATTTTGCCCTATCCATTCATTCCTCATATACAATCAAATAGTTTTCAGATGCACCCTGGCATAGTAGATAGAGAACTGAATTCTATTTGAGATACTTTTGGGTAGAGATTTGAGGTACTCTTCGGTTGACATATTGCCCTCAGGCAATCATCAAAGACTATAATCTGAAAGACAGCTGGTGTTCTAGGTTGATAAGAGTGTGTGGGAGAGTCCTTACACTCATAAAGTTATAGGTCTAGAAAGAAAAAATGCATATTAATTATCATTTTATGGTTAACTCTTCCCTCCCTTCTCCTTCAATGTGGAATAAACACTATGATGGCAAAGATCCTGTCATCTAAACTTTATATCACTTTCCTTGCCTAGTTTAGCACACCACAAATGATTACATTTCTTGTGAAAAAAAGGAAAGACAGAAATATTTGGAAAACAGATGGTTTTCTTTAGGCACCATAGTGAAAAACAACAACAAATGACAACCAGATCTTATTCTATATTACTACTCATGCATTCAATTTTTCAGCAAAACTGCCCTTGCTGTTCCTCATACGTGGCATTCTATTTTACATTTGCTTATCTTTGCACAAGTTAACCCCATGACTGAAATATATTTCATCCACATCACCTTTTCTAAAAATATTTAATTTTTCTTTAAACTTCTTATTAAATCCTATCTTCTATGTTTGACCTTTTCTGATCTCCTATATTACTTCATATTAACTTGTAAATTTTGAACAACTAGCTTTTCTGACACATTTAGATATTGCTACTCTATCATAAAGAAAGAGGAAGCAAAATCTTGGAGAAAGATAACAAATTCATCTGTGAAGATTTAACTATGGGGGCAGCTAGGTGGTGCAGTGGATAGAGCACCATCCCTGAAGTCAGGATGACCTGAGTTCAAATCTAGCCTAAGACTAAACCCTGGACACTTAAGAGTTGTGTGTGATTCTGGGCAAGTCACTTAACCCCAATTGCCTTAAAAAAAAAGCAGATTTAACTATTATGGCTGGTAGAGAGTTTTCAGTTTTTTTTTCTCTGTACTTATCCAGGAGACTAATTTTTTAAACTATTATCAGGTTAGATATTAAGTTTAACTCATATGTTGTAGAGAAGACATCATTAGGAGAATTCCTAGGGGGAAAAATTAACTGCCATCTTGAGAGAACTGAGTTATTGGATTATAGTCTTAATCTTCATGGAGGATTCAGTAACTGCACTCAATGGATAAAGGTGATAATATGATCTTTTTCACAATTGACACAATGTTGAAAATTGAAATTCTTTCCTATTATTTGTTACACTTAAGTCAAGAAACATTTATTAAGATCCCACTCTATGCCAAGTACTCTTTTAAGTACTGTACGGTAGACAATAAAGAAAGGTAAAAATAGTTTCTGCTCTCAAGGAACAGTCTAAAGGTGGAGACAGCATGAACAACTATGTTCCAATAAGATATTGATAGGGTAAATTGCATATAATCTTAGAGGTAAATCACTATTATTATAGAGGATTGGGACAGACTTCTTGCAGAAAGCAGAATTTTAGTTGGTATGGAGGAAGTTGGAGAAGTCAGGAGACAGAAAAAAAATGTCAGAAAATATTTCTGGCATGGAGGAACCAGTGAGAATGTCCAGAATTAGGAGATGGAGGTTCTTGATCAAGGAACAAAAATAAAGAGCAATGTCATTGGATCCCAAAGAATTAGGATCAGGGGAGTAAGGAGTAAGAATACTGGAGGGCTAGGAAGGGCCAACATTGCCAAGAGCTTAAAAGACAAATAGAGAGTTTTATATTTCATCCTGGAGATTATAGGAAATCATGGGGTTAATTCAATGAAAGAGCAGTGATGTGTTACATGGCCAGATCTAAACTTTAGGAAGAATAACTTGATAGCTTAGTGGAGGGTGGACTAGTGTGGCAAAAGACCTAAAACAGAGAGATCAATCAGAAAACTATTGCAATATTCCAGGCTTAAGTCAATGAGGCCTTGTACAAGGGTGGTGGTGTTATCAAAGGAGAGAAGAAAGCACATGCCAAAGATGAAGTGAAGGTAGAATTGACAAGGCATAGAAATTTATTGGACATGTAATGGTGAGGGTGAGAGGAAATGAGAAGTTAAAAATGACACCTGGACTGTGGGCCTAGGTAACTGGAAGAAGGTTGGTGTCCTCTGCAATAACAGAAGAGGTGGTGTTGAGGAAAGATAATGAGTTCTGTTTGGGATGTGTTGAGTTTAAGATATCTAGACAATTTCAGCTAGTCAATAGGCAATTGGAGATGTGATCTTAGAGGTCAGAAAACAGGTTAGAGCTGGATAAATAGACTTGCAAATCACCTATATTGCTATTATTAAATTGAATCAATGTAGTCAAGATCACCAAGAGAAATAGAATAGAGGGAGAACCTTTGTAATTTAATTTCATATGCATCAAATGTGGGAGGTGCTGTAAGATGACAGGCAAATTCATTTTTAGTTGGAGCTGTGAACTGTTTGAAAATTGTCCAAAATAATTTGAAATTATATAAGAAAAGTTATGAAATGGCTCATATTCTTTGAGAAAATTTAATACTGGAAATATAACTCATTAGTAGTAGGAGAAGACGCACATATTTGGGTCAAATAGTCATATCAGCATTTGTGGTAACAAAAAAAAATGGAAACAAAATATGTGTCCAACCATGGGAAGGTGGATCTCATATATGGATATGATAGAATTTCACTACACCTTATGAAATGACACATGCAAAGAACTTAGAGAAACAAAGACTTGTATCACTTGATAGAGTAAAATAGTCAGAAACAGAGATATATCTATATATAGAAAGAAAGATGGGAATAGATGTAGAGGCAGATAAAATGTAGACACTTTTTTTTGGTAAAATTCACCCACACATAACACAGTATCAATTAGATGTAATGTGACAAAGGATATCAGTTTGGATCCCTGCAAAATCAAATTCTGGGCACACAGTTGTCCATAAATCAATGCCCTTCCCCCATTACTTATTATTTTTTTGCAAGGCAATTGGGGTTAAGTGACTTGCCCAGAGTCACACAGCTAGTATACATCATGTGTCTGAGGCCAGCTTTGAGGTCAGGTCCTCCTGACTCCAGGGCCAGTACTCTACCAGTGCACCATCTAGTTGTCCCCATTACTTATTCTTGAAGCGTGACCAACTCAGCTTCTGATTTGGCCTACAACTGACTTGACTCATTTTTGCCTTTGGTTTCCACTTTTGTTTCTTCCTTGATAGAAACTACACATTGAATTCACTCCCAGACATAGCTATTCCAAAATAGAAACCTTCAATCTGAAGTCTACCCCAATCTTAATTCTCCTTGCCTCAACATCAGCATGGGAATAGTAAAGAAAGTAAACAAGGAGATTCACTATCTTACTAAAGACCTTTTATCGCCCTGTATAAAAGTGAAACATTGGCATATATCACTTGGCTTGTTTCAAAAATGTCATAGATGTCTATGTAAGTCTCATGGTCATAGAAACTTGACTGAAGAACACAAGATTACTTCTTTATTGCCTTTGTATCGCTGCCTATTGGACATTTAAAAACAACATTTCAGGATCTGCTCAAGCTCTTCTCAAACTTTGCCACACTAACAATGAAATCAGATGGCACTAAATAAGATGGTACTACTCTACTGTAGTAGAGGTTAATGTCTTTATGATACCACCTGACTTTTAGAGATATTATGTTTATGGTGGAGGGAGTACAGACATGTCTTTTCCACTTTTGTGTCTTCCTCAATCCCTACCTCCCTCACATCTTCAAAATTTAAAACTTATTTTGCTTCTGATGTCAGTCATCACTCCTAGCCCCTCCGCCATTAACTGTATCATCCTAGTCTGCCAAAATGACAGTGAAAGGTAAGTTAGAATATCAAAGATCAAGAAGGAGACTAGAAATCCTCCATTACATATACAGTTTCTACAATATTGAAAACAAAAGTGAATAGGAAGAGAGAGTAAAACTCAGGTCAAATACAATGACAAATATTAGTACCAAATAGTTAAATGTCAAGGATATATACTTCATTAAAATGTTTTTTTAAATGTGTTTATTTTTGCTTTTTGGTTTTTATGTGGTCTTGGGGATATTGTTCACATGATTCTATTTTCTTCTCTGCATCATTTCATGCAAATACCTCTATGCTTCTTTGAATTTCTCATAGCCATCATTCTCATAGGCAATTAGGTGGCACATAAAGTGTCAGACTTGGAGTGAGAAATAACTGATTGTGAGACACTTAGTAGCTTGGTGACTCTGGGGAAGTCACTTAACTACTCTTGGTCTAAATTTACTCAAGTGTAAAATACATATGGTAATATCACCCACTCATAGGATTGCTCTGAGGATAATGAGAGAAAGAGGCAATGAATAACTGATTTTTCAAAACTTAAAGCATTATATTAATATTAGTTACTATAACAATAATAATAATAATAACAATGGTGATCATGATGATCATCATAAATTCACTTCTTCCAGCATAATGTCTCATTATATTAAAGTACCTCAATTTGTTCAGCCATTCTTCAATTGATTGTTGCTCTATTTCTAGTTGTTTTTATTTGTTTGTTTGTTATTGCTAGCATAGAAGTGCTATTATTTTTTTTTCTTTTTGTTATATATGGGACCATTCTTTCTTTGACCTCGTTGGGTTGAAAGAGTGATTTTCTTAGTAACAGAATGACTGGCTTAATAGGTAAGAACTGCTAAGTGATTTCCCCCCATTTTTTCCCCAAATTGATCAACAATTCAATAATTATTTCACAATTGTACTTTTATTAGCATGACTCTGACTTTTTTTTTTTTTACCAATTTGGTGAGGATAATCTCAGAATTGTTTTAACTTACATTCTCTTATCATATGTGATGAATCATATGTGATGAGTCCAAATGGTTGTTACTTTCCTTCTTCAATTAACTATAAATAGACTGGCTTACTTTAATCTTCATGGGCCTCACTACCCACATGTGTAAGATCACTGAATTAATAGTCTCTTAGATCCCTTTCATCTCTAGATCTATGATCTTATGACCTGATTGTTTTTAGTGACTGTATTTTGTAATCTTACATTTATATTCTTTTAAAAAAAGTTCATTAGGTTGTGTCTGTTTAGTCAAACCAAATTGTCAACTCATTTAGTAAAATTATATATAAAATATAATTATATTTGCTTGGAAACTTTTTTTGTTATTTTTAATGTTTATTTTGTAAAAACATTATCTGCTCCTTCTCTTCATTTCCCATTTAACATTAAAATCCTCTGTTACATGACAGCACAAAAATTTGCAAAGCAACCAATTGTAGCAATATTATCATCCCCAAGACCTAAGACATAAAGAATAATAATAGAAACCAGTGATAGTAGCTTTGGGGCTAAGGCTTATAATTGCCATTTGAGGGTTCATAGCAAAAGATGTCACCATTATTCCATTACAGTACATTTAGTATCTTTATATTTGTCAAGGGATTGCCACCACTTCTATTAGCTTTTCTCAAAACAACCCCAGAATGTAGCTTGTCATCATTGTCCTCATTTTGCTGATCAGAAAATAAAGATCTATGGGCATTAACTGTTTTAGCCAAGGTCATTTAATATGTAATTAGTATACCAGAGGCTCAGAGTTCTCTGTCTTATTGTTTCCATTGTTCTACACCTCCTTGAGGCAGGAGCTTTTTTTTATGTTTTTGTATCTCCAGTGCCCAGTATAATCTATTACTCTTCCTACTGTAGCACAATTCCTCAAGCATGTATACATTATTGAAAATGATTGTAGAAAAATAGACTCAAAGAAATAAGTTCTCAGTGTGTTTCCTCCCCTGCTCTGTCATAATAACCTCAAATAAAATTAATTTCAGTTTAAAATAATTCAATTTAACAAACATTTATTAAGCACTGAGTGTACAAATTACCATGGTGTGTGCTAAGGATAAAAATGAGTGATAAGAATGTGTGATAAGAATGTGATAAGAATGTGATAAGAATGTGTCTTACCCTCAAGAAGTTTACATTTTATGAGAGGGAAATTACATATATAAATAAGGATCACCACTTGTTTTTAAGTGTTTGAGTATGGGGGAGTGGTGCTGAGATGGAGAGGAATATATTACTTAGGTATTTTGAGAAAAGAGAGATAATGACTTGGATTCTCATAGTTGACTGTAACAAGGATCTCAACTAGCTGGTACAGATTGCTGCTAGCAAAACCCCAATTCACTTCTTGGCAACCAAAGATCACCTCCATGAAATAATAGGACATTAAATTTAGACTTCAGTAGAGAACTTTTTTTGGCAAAATGAAGTTAATACTTGTACTACCTATCACACAGTATTTTGAAAATGCTTAAATGTGATGAAGTATAGCAATAATGATAATAATACTGACAGTACTTATGCAGCATTTTAGGGATTGAAAAGTTTTTTGCATGTATATCATGTTTTGAGTTAATATTTAATAAAAAGTATGCAATATTTGAGAAATTGTTATTATAATCGTTTTGTTTTCCTTAGGAAATAACTAGATAAAGCATAATGTTCACTAATCAGTATTATTAGGGATTTCTAATTACTCCAAAAAATTGGAAAGGTAACAATGACAGTTTCCTAAAGCAACATAGGTAGTATTTGCAACATTTCATCTGAGAATATATATTTGTTTTAAAAATTTCACTAAAATGAGATTGGCTCACCATGCAGCAAGATATAAAAACAATAGGTAGAAACAATTAAACAAATGAGAATTTATGAAAACATCTGGATAGGATTTGTATAGAAAGGAAAGGTAAGGATAGGTTGCAATTTGAATCAGAAGGGTAGCCATCTCTAGGACAGATTGTGAGGGAAAGGAAACAAAAAAGGAAATAAAAGAAAGTTACATGATAATTCATTATGTATTTAAAAGGAATAGCAAGTTATGTATAATAGATTTATAGTTGCAAGTGCAATCATCTTTTTTTTCTATTCTATTATCTTATGGGAACACTTGTTTTATTTCTTAAGTTCAGAAAAAAGAAATAAAATTTAAAAATGAAAAAGATTAGAGAAACTTCCAGTCACAGATAAAAAGGTAAGAACCATAAGCAATTGTATTGGTAGCTAGGTGATACAGTGGATAGAGCGCTGGCCCTGTAATTAGAGGAGCCTGAGTTAAATCCAGTCTCAGACACTTACTATCTGTGTGACCCTAGGTAAATCACTTAACCTTGTTTGCCCTAGTTCCTCCTCTGTAAAATGAGCTAGAGGAGGAAATGATACACCATTCTAGTATCTTTGCAAAGCAAATTCCAAATGGGATTATGGAAAGTTAGGCACAACTGAAATGACTCAACAACAACAAAATGGCTTTGTGAATTTAGACTTGGAGATATAGGAATCAAATTAGTTTTTCAGTGGAAAAAAGTTCAATGAAACAAGGTATGTGTTTATAATTTAAGTTATAGCTTTCAATTTAAATTCTTTTTTTGTAAAAAAATTTCTATACAGACAGTTTTAATTTATGTTATGTTAAAATTCAACTATATCATGGGATAGAAATTTTTAAGCATATTATTTTAGAAAACTCTAATGAAATCCAACTCATCTTAATGAAGAGATAACTGAACTTTTAGAGATTATACCAGTGAAGCTCACACAAGTATGGTGAGGTACCTTAAGTATGAGCCTGAGAATGTACTCTGTATTTTATTTGAAAGTGAGCCTACCAAAGTATACATGTTTATCATCAAAAGGTTTCAGTTTTCATGAGTTGTAACTCCAGTAGACTACCTTCTGAGGCTTGAAAGAGTTACATGAGGAATAAAAACACTATTAAAATAGAATGTTGTATTGGAAGAAATGGCTCATGCAGATTAGGGTAGCTTTTCTTTCAATTAAGTCAAAATTTAATTGGTTCAGAGGACCAAGCCTTCCTGGTATCCTGAGTGGAAAAGAGAGACAAGACATAAGGACCTGGAGCTCTTCCCTCAGGCTTCTGACCAAAGACCAATAGCCTACAGCAGCAATGGAGATATGAGCTCAGATGAATCAAGGCTCAAATTTTGATGAATAGTCTTTCTCTGCTCTAAATGTCCTTCCCTGGTGTGGCTAAATAAATGTTTCTTTATTAACTTTTTAATGACCTAGAAGTGTTTAATTTCATTCAGTTCTCAGATCTGAGGCACCAGAAAAGCCTTGTCAACTCTGACCTGTCGATAGAGGTTCCTGAAGCATGACAATACTTTCAATGTAAACTTTTTCCCTTTTAATTAAATTTATTTCATTCAATAAGCATTTATTGATTGCCAATGGTGTATAAGATAATGTCCTAGGTTCAGAGAGTCAAAAATGGAGTAAGAGATGAATAAGGCATTTTCTTGGCTCAAGGAAATTGATTGTTATCAAATACAAGAGATAAAATATGCATGGAAAAAAAAAAACTTCAACATAATGGAACTGCCCTTTCCTGGTTCTCTTCGCACCTGTCCTCATCAGAGTCTCCTTTGCTGAATTGTTATTTACATCACATCCTTTAAACCAAGGTGCAAACCTTATAAAGAACTTGTTCTCTCTCTCTCTCTCTCTCTCTCTCTCTCTCTCTCTCTCTCTCTCT
>NW_020949666.1:0-10781 GCF_900497805.2 Vombatus ursinus
GAAAGAAAGAAAGAAAGAAAGAAAGAAAGAAAGAAAGAAAGAAAGAACATGTACCCCTTAAAAACTAAAATAGACCAATAAAAATCAATGACTCCATGAAACAGCAAGAAATATTAGGATATAAGATATCTGATACATCTATATCTATCTATCTCTATAACTGAAGTGGAAAAAAAAGGTTAAGGAAAGACAATATAAGAATCATTAGACTCCAAGAAAACCATAGGAGGAAAAGTCCCAGACATGCAATAGTAAAAATATGGAGCACTTACATGAAAAAAAAAATACTGCAAACATCCAAACTTCTTCAAGTTCAATCACTAGGTACCTACCCTTATTCTCTCTTCCTATCATCCAGTTGACACTGTATAATCTTGGGGAATTGTGGTATATGAACATCACAGAATATTATTTTGCCATAAGAAAGAATGAAGTAGATAATTTTAGAGGAGACTGAGAATAACTTTGTGGAATGATACAGGGTGAAGTGAGAAGAATTAGGACAATTCATATAATGCAAACATTGTTGAGAAAAAGAACTTTTAAAAATATTAGAACTCAGATCAAGAAAAAAAGATAAACCATAAGTACAAAAGAACAAAGATGAAACACACTACTAAATGAAGTAATACAGAAAGTAAGATCTATTTTTGGACATGGTAAAGCGGTATGGTCCTTTATTAGAAGGGATAGAGATAGTTACTCACATCGCATTCAAACCATTGTAAGTAATCAAGCAACCTGAATGGATTCTGTGTGGGCCTTCCAATTGGAGAGCCATCCAAAGAGGGCAGACAAAGAGAGAATTGTACCTCTTTCCCATAGGGTAGTGCTCTAGGGTTTTGGAAAGCTATATCAGGAGAGTTCAAGTTCTTCAAGTTCTACCAAGTGGAAAAGCCTTCATGTATTCATCTGATAATATTTGTTATCTGAGGACCAGAGTAGATTAATTCATAAATAATAATCACCAGAAGACTGACTATATATAATGAATTTTCTTATGACTAGAAAACCATGAAACCATTGACTAAAGTGTACTATGAATGTTATTTGCATTGATTGAGGGAAAAAATACTGATTAAAACACATCATTTAAGTACTGAACCAAGATTTAAAACTCATTGATCTGTAATTAAAGGTTGATTCCTTTTCCCCTTTTAAATTCTTCTTTAATTCCCTCCCCCATTTCTGAATCTTTTCTTGTTCTTTATGCTTCAGAAATTGTAGTTAATGATTTTAGGGTGCAGTTAGTCAGTTCTAGTGCTCTTGAAAACATGTCCTGAATATTTTAATCCATATATCCAAGTGTTGTTAAAATTTTCTTAAAGACTCCTATGATGGATAGCTACATTAACACAATAGATCTCATCCTCTAACCAAAAAGGGGGGGGGGCAGGTAAAATATTGTAGAATGCTAAAGCTAAAGAAACCATAGTTACTAATGCACACAAAAGAAAGAGGAAAAAAAAAGAAAATGACAAGCAGCTAATAGTATGACATGCTTCTAAGAAAGGTTCAATAAATAGTGTTGGCTAGCTGTTGATAAGATAACATAGGAGAAAATGGAGCAGAGTCTAATAGGTTTTTGCTAAATCCACTAAACATTTGTTTTCAAGTCTAACTCCAATATGTGATTTCATTCTTTCAGGAAGCCACTGTACACATTAAAACATTCTGATAGTTTTTTTTTTAATTCTATTCTAGTATTTCTATATCCCTCCATTTTTCTGAAACTAATAAAACTGGCAACAATAACAAAAGAATGAAGATGACCATTCTAAATTAAAAATTAGATCATCTATCACAACTAAAAGGTCACTGTTCCCTTCCTTCCTTCCTTCCTTCCTTCCTTCCTTCCTTCCTTCCTTCCTTCCTTCCTTCCTTCCTTCCTTCCTTCTTTCATTTTATTACAGATAAACATTTGTTCCCTTAGATTTCATCTGACCTCCATGAAAATAAATACAAAAAAATGAAATTGAATATTCAATGTAATTCTCTCACATTCCTCCCATAATTTAAAACTTTTGGATTGCAATACAGATCATTACAATATATCTCCCCAAGTAGATGCTGTCTTTAAAGTTCAAATCAAATGCTCCACTTCCATGAAGGTGTTCCCCTCTCCATGATTTGGTGATTTTTCTTCTCAGACCTCATTTAACATTTTGCCCTATCCATTCATTCCTCATATACAATCAAATAGTTTTCAGATGCACCCTGGCATAGTAGATAGAGAACTGAATTCTATTTGAGATACTTTTGGGTAGAGATTTGAGGTACTCTTCGGTTGACATATTGCCCTCAGGCAATCATCAAAGACTATAATCTGAAAGACAGCTGGTGTTCTAGGTTGATAAGAGTGTGTGGGAGAGTCCTTACACTCATAAAGTTATAGGTCTAGAAAGAAAAAATGCATATTAATTATCATTTTATGGTTAACTCTTCCCTCCCTTCTCCTTCAATGTGGAATAAACACTATGATGGCAAAGATCCTGTCATCTAAACTTTATATCACTTTCCTTGCCTAGTTTAGCACACCACAAATGATTACATTTCTTGTGAAAAAAAGGAAAGACAGAAATATTTGGAAAACAGATGGTTTTCTTTAGGCACCATAGTGAAAAACAACAACAAATGACAACCAGATCTTATTCTATATTACTACTCATGCATTCAATTTTTCAGCAAAACTGCCCTTGCTGTTCCTCATACGTGGCATTCTATTTTACATTTGCTTATCTTTGCACAAGTTAACCCCATGACTGAAATATATTTCATCCACATCACCTTTTCTAAAAATATTTAATTTTTCTTTAAACTTCTTATTAAATCCTATCTTCTATGTTTGACCTTTTCTGATCTCCTATATTACTTCATATTAACTTGTAAATTTTGAACAACTAGCTTTTCTGACACATTTAGATATTGCTACTCTATCATAAAGAAAGAGGAAGCAAAATCTTGGAGAAAGATAACAAATTCATCTGTGAAGATTTAACTATGGGGGCAGCTAGGTGGTGCAGTGGATAGAGCACCATCCCTGAAGTCAGGATGACCTGAGTTCAAATCTAGCCTAAGACTAAACCCTGGACACTTAAGAGTTGTGTGTGATTCTGGGCAAGTCACTTAACCCCAATTGCCTTAAAAAAAAAGCAGATTTAACTATTATGGCTGGTAGAGAGTTTTCAGTTTTTTTTTCTCTGTACTTATCCAGGAGACTAATTTTTTAAACTATTATCAGGTTAGATATTAAGTTTAACTCATATGTTGTAGAGAAGACATCATTAGGAGAATTCCTAGGGGGAAAAATTAACTGCCATCTTGAGAGAACTGAGTTATTGGATTATAGTCTTAATCTTCATGGAGGATTCAGTAACTGCACTCAATGGATAAAGGTGATAATATGATCTTTTTCACAATTGACACAATGTTGAAAATTGAAATTCTTTCCTATTATTTGTTACACTTAAGTCAAGAAACATTTATTAAGATCCCACTCTATGCCAAGTACTCTTTTAAGTACTGTACGGTAGACAATAAAGAAAGGTAAAAATAGTTTCTGCTCTCAAGGAACAGTCTAAAGGTGGAGACAGCATGAACAACTATGTTCCAATAAGATATTGATAGGGTAAATTGCATATAATCTTAGAGGTAAATCACTATTATTATAGAGGATTGGGACAGACTTCTTGCAGAAAGCAGAATTTTAGTTGGTATGGAGGAAGTTGGAGAAGTCAGGAGACAGAAAAAAAATGTCAGAAAATATTTCTGGCATGGAGGAACCAGTGAGAATGTCCAGAATTAGGAGATGGAGGTTCTTGATCAAGGAACAAAAATAAAGAGCAATGTCATTGGATCCCAAAGAATTAGGATCAGGGGAGTAAGGAGTAAGAATACTGGAGGGCTAGGAAGGGCCAACATTGCCAAGAGCTTAAAAGACAAATAGAGAGTTTTATATTTCATCCTGGAGATTATAGGAAATCATGGGGTTAATTCAATGAAAGAGCAGTGATGTGTTACATGGCCAGATCTAAACTTTAGGAAGAATAACTTGATAGCTTAGTGGAGGGTGGACTAGTGTGGCAAAAGACCTAAAACAGAGAGATCAATCAGAAAACTATTGCAATATTCCAGGCTTAAGTCAATGAGGCCTTGTACAAGGGTGGTGGTGTTATCAAAGGAGAGAAGAAAGCACATGCCAAAGATGAAGTGAAGGTAGAATTGACAAGGCATAGAAATTTATTGGACATGTAATGGTGAGGGTGAGAGGAAATGAGAAGTTAAAAATGACACCTGGACTGTGGGCCTAGGTAACTGGAAGAAGGTTGGTGTCCTCTGCAATAACAGAAGAGGTGGTGTTGAGGAAAGATAATGAGTTCTGTTTGGGATGTGTTGAGTTTAAGATATCTAGACAATTTCAGCTAGTCAATAGGCAATTGGAGATGTGATCTTAGAGGTCAGAAAACAGGTTAGAGCTGGATAAATAGACTTGCAAATCACCTATATTGCTATTATTAAATTGAATCAATGTAGTCAAGATCACCAAGAGAAATAGAATAGAGGGAGAACCTTTGTAATTTAATTTCATATGCATCAAATGTGGGAGGTGCTGTAAGATGACAGGCAAATTCATTTTTAGTTGGAGCTGTGAACTGTTTGAAAATTGTCCAAAATAATTTGAAATTATATAAGAAAAGTTATGAAATGGCTCATATTCTTTGAGAAAATTTAATACTGGAAATATAACTCATTAGTAGTAGGAGAAGACGCACATATTTGGGTCAAATAGTCATATCAGCATTTGTGGTAACAAAAAAAAATGGAAACAAAATATGTGTCCAACCATGGGAAGGTGGATCTCATATATGGATATGATAGAATTTCACTACACCTTATGAAATGACACATGCAAAGAACTTAGAGAAACAAAGACTTGTATCACTTGATAGAGTAAAATAGTCAGAAACAGAGATATATCTATATATAGAAAGAAAGATGGGAATAGATGTAGAGGCAGATAAAATGTAGACACTTTTTTTTGGTAAAATTCACCCACACATAACACAGTATCAATTAGATGTAATGTGACAAAGGATATCAGTTTGGATCCCTGCAAAATCAAATTCTGGGCACACAGTTGTCCATAAATCAATGCCCTTCCCCCATTACTTATTATTTTTTTGCAAGGCAATTGGGGTTAAGTGACTTGCCCAGAGTCACACAGCTAGTATACATCATGTGTCTGAGGCCAGCTTTGAGCTCAGGTCCTCCTGACTCCAGGGCCAGTACTCTACCAGTGCACCATCTAGTTGTCCCCATTACTTATTCTTGAAGCGTGACCAACTCAGCTTCTGATTTGGCCTACAACTGACTTGACTCATTTTTGCCTTTGGTTTCCACTTTTGTTTCTTCCTTGATAGAAACTACACATTGAATTCACTCCCAGACATAGCTATTCCAAAATAGAAACCTTCAATCTGAAGTCTACCCCAATCTTAATTCTCCTTGCCTCAACATCAGCATGGGAATAGTAAAGAAAGTAAACAAGGAGATTCACTATCTTACTAAAGACCTTTTATCGCCCTGTATAAAAGTGAAACATTGGCATATATCACTTGGCTTGTTTCAAAAATGTCATAGATGTCTATGTAAGTCTCATGGTCATAGAAACTTGACTGAAGAACACAAGATTACTTCTTTATTGCCTTTGTATCGCTGCCTATTGGACATTTAAAAACAACATTTCAGGATCTGCTCAAGCTCTTCTCAAACTTTGCCACACTAACAATGAAATCAGATGGCACTAAATAAGATGGTACTACTCTACTGTAGTAGAGGTTAATGTCTTTATGATACCACCTGACTTTTAGAGATATTATGTTTATGGTGGAGGGAGTACAGACATGTCTTTTCCACTTTTGTGTCTTCCTCAATCCCTACCTCCCTCACATCTTCAAAATTTAAAACTTATTTTGCTTCTGATGTCAGTCATCACTCCTAGCCCCTCCGCCATTAACTGTATCATCCTAGTCTGCCAAAATGACAGTGAAAGGTAAGTTAGAATATCAAAGATCAAGAAGGAGACTAGAAATCCTCCATTACATATACAGTTTCTACAATATTGAAAACAAAAGTGAATAGGAAGAGAGAGTAAAACTCAGGTCAAATACAATGACAAATATTAGTACCAAATAGTTAAATGTCAAGGATATATACTTCATTAAAATGTTTTTTTAAATGTGTTTATTTTTGCTTTTTGGTTTTTATGTGGTCTTGGGGATATTGTTCACATGATTCTATTTTCTTCTCTGCATCATTTCATGCAAATACCTCTATGCTTCTTTGAATTTCTCATAGCCATCATTCTCATAGGCAATTAGGTGGCACATAAAGTGTCAGACTTGGAGTGAGAAATAACTGATTGTGAGACACTTAGTAGCTTGGTGACTCTGGGGAAGTCACTTAACTACTCTTGGTCTAAATTTACTCAAGTGTAAAATACATATGGTAATATCACCCACTCATAGGATTGCTCTGAGGATAATGAGAGAAAGAGGCAATGAATAACTGATTTTTCAAAACTTAAAGCATTATATTAATATTAGTTACTATAACAATAATAATAATAATAACAATGGTGATCATGATGATCATCATAAATTCACTTCTTCCAGCATAATGTCTCATTATATTAAAGTACCTCAATTTGTTCAGCCATTCTTCAATTGATTGTTGCTCTATTTCTAGTTGTTTTTATTTGTTTGTTTGTTATTGCTAGCATAGAAGTGCTATTATTTTTTTTTCTTT
Organism: Vombatus ursinus; assembly: GCF_900497805.2. NCBI lineage: Eukaryota > Metazoa > Chordata > Mammalia > Diprotodontia > Vombatidae > Vombatus > Vombatus ursinus. The sequence goes on from NW_020949666.1 coordinate 6,808, forward strand.
TTGTTATATATGGGACCATTCTTTCTTTGACCTCGTTGGGTTGAAAGAGTGATTTTCTTAGTAACAGAATGACTGGCTTAATAGGTAAGAACTGCTAAGTGATTTCCCCCCATTTTTTCCCCAAATTGATCAACAATTCAATAATTATTTCACAATTGTACTTTTATTAGCATGACTCTGACTTTTTTTTTTTTTACCAATTTGGTGAGGATAATCTCAGAATTGTTTTAACTTACATTCTCTTATCATATGTGATGAATCATATGTGATGAGTCCAAATGGTTGTTACTTTCCTTCTTCAATTAACTATAAATAGACTGGCTTACTTTAATCTTCATGGGCCTCACTACCCACATGTGTAAGATCACTGAATTAATAGTCTCTTAGATCCCTTTCATCTCTAGATCTATGATCTTATGACCTGATTGTTTTTAGTGACTGTATTTTGTAATCTTACATTTATATTCTTTTAAAAAAAGTTCATTAGGTTGTGTCTGTTTAGTCAAACCAAATTGTCAACTCATTTAGTAAAATTATATATAAAATATAATTATATTTGCTTGGAAACTTTTTTTGTTATTTTTAATGTTTATTTTGTAAAAACATTATCTGCTCCTTCTCTTCATTTCCCATTTAACATTAAAATCCTCTGTTACATGACAGCACAAAAATTTGCAAAGCAACCAATTGTAGCAATATTATCATCCCCAAGACCTAAGACATAAAGAATAATAATAGAAACCAGTGATAGTAGCTTTGGGGCTAAGGCTTATAATTGCCATTTGAGGGTTCATAGCAAAAGATGTCACCATTATTCCATTACAGTACATTTAGTATCTTTATATTTGTCAAGGGATTGCCACCACTTCTATTAGCTTTTCTCAAAACAACCCCAGAATGTAGCTTGTCATCATTGTCCTCATTTTGCTGATCAGAAAATAAAGATCTATGGGCATTAACTGTTTTAGCCAAGGTCATTTAATATGTAATTAGTATACCAGAGGCTCAGAGTTCTCTGTCTTATTGTTTCCATTGTTCTACACCTCCTTGAGGCAGGAGCTTTTTTTTATGTTTTTGTATCTCCAGTGCCCAGTATAATCTATTACTCTTCCTACTGTAGCACAATTCCTCAAGCATGTATACATTATTGAAAATGATTGTAGAAAAATAGACTCAAAGAAATAAGTTCTCAGTGTGTTTCCTCCCCTGCTCTGTCATAATAACCTCAAATAAAATTAATTTCAGTTTAAAATAATTCAATTTAACAAACATTTATTAAGCACTGAGTGTACAAATTACCATGGTGTGTGCTAAGGATAAAAATGAGTGATAAGAATGTGTGATAAGAATGTGATAAGAATGTGATAAGAATGTGTCTTACCCTCAAGAAGTTTACATTTTATGAGAGGGAAATTACATATATAAATAAGGATCACCACTTGTTTTTAAGTGTTTGAGTATGGGGGAGTGGTGCTGAGATGGAGAGGAATATATTACTTAGGTATTTTGAGAAAAGAGAGATAATGACTTGGATTCTCATAGTTGACTGTAACAAGGATCTCAACTAGCTGGTACAGATTGCTGCTAGCAAAACCCCAATTCACTTCTTGGCAACCAAAGATCACCTCCATGAAATAATAGGACATTAAATTTAGACTTCAGTAGAGAACTTTTTTTGGCAAAATGAAGTTAATACTTGTACTACCTATCACACAGTATTTTGAAAATGCTTAAATGTGATGAAGTATAGCAATAATGATAATAATACTGACAGTACTTATGCAGCATTTTAGGGATTGAAAAGTTTTTTGCATGTATATCATGTTTTGAGTTAATATTTAATAAAAAGTATGCAATATTTGAGAAATTGTTATTATAATCGTTTTGTTTTCCTTAGGAAATAACTAGATAAAGCATAATGTTCACTAATCAGTATTATTAGGGATTTCTAATTACTCCAAAAAATTGGAAAGGTAACAATGACAGTTTCCTAAAGCAACATAGGTAGTATTTGCAACATTTCATCTGAGAATATATATTTGTTTTAAAAATTTCACTAAAATGAGATTGGCTCACCATGCAGCAAGATATAAAAACAATAGGTAGAAACAATTAAACAAATGAGAATTTATGAAAACATCTGGATAGGATTTGTATAGAAAGGAAAGGTAAGGATAGGTTGCAATTTGAATCAGAAGGGTAGCCATCTCTAGGACAGATTGTGAGGGAAAGGAAACAAAAAAGGAAATAAAAGAAAGTTACATGATAATTCATTATGTATTTAAAAGGAATAGCAAGTTATGTATAATAGATTTATAGTTGCAAGTGCAATCATCTTTTTTTTCTATTCTATTATCTTATGGGAACACTTGTTTTATTTCTTAAGTTCAGAAAAAAGAAATAAAATTTAAAAATGAAAAAGATTAGAGAAACTTCCAGTCACAGATAAAAAGGTAAGAACCATAAGCAATTGTATTGGTAGCTAGGTGATACAGTGGATAGAGCGCTGGCCCTGTAATTAGAGGAGCCTGAGTTAAATCCAGTCTCAGACACTTACTATCTGTGTGACCCTAGGTAAATCACTTAACCTTGTTTGCCCTAGTTCCTCCTCTGTAAAATGAGCTAGAGGAGGAAATGATACACCATTCTAGTATCTTTGCAAAGCAAATTCCAAATGGGATTATGGAAAGTTAGGCACAACTGAAATGACTCAACAACAACAAAATGGCTTTGTGAATTTAGACTTGGAGATATAGGAATCAAATTAGTTTTTCAGTGGAAAAAAGTTCAATGAAACAAGGTATGTGTTTATAATTTAAGTTATAGCTTTCAATTTAAATTCTTTTTTTGTAAAAAAATTTCTATACAGACAGTTTTAATTTATGTTATGTTAAAATTCAACTATATCATGGGATAGAAATTTTTAAGCATATTATTTTAGAAAACTCTAATGAAATCCAACTCATCTTAATGAAGAGATAACTGAACTTTTAGAGATTATACCAGTGAAGCTCACACAAGTATGGTGAGGTACCTTAAGTATGAGCCTGAGAATGTACTCTGTATTTTATTTGAAAGTGAGCCTACCAAAGTATACATGTTTATCATCAAAAGGTTTCAGTTTTCATGAGTTGTAACTCCAGTAGACTACCTTCTGAGGCTTGAAAGAGTTACATGAGGAATAAAAACACTATTAAAATAGAATGTTGTATTGGAAGAAATGGCTCATGCAGATTAGGGTAGCTTTTCTTTCAATTAAGTCAAAATTTAATTGGTTCAGAGGACCAAGCCTTCCTGGTATCCTGAGTGGAAAAGAGAGACAAGACATAAGGACCTGGAGCTCTTCCCTCAGGCTTCTGACCAAAGACCAATAGCCTACAGCAGCAATGGAGATATGAGCTCAGATGAATCAAGGCTCAAATTTTGATGAATAGTCTTTCTCTGCTCTAAATGTCCTTCCCTGGTGTGGCTAAATAAATGTTTCTTTATTAACTTTTTAATGACCTAGAAGTGTTTAATTTCATTCAGTTCTCAGATCTGAGGCACCAGAAAAGCCTTGTCAACTCTGACCTGTCGATAGAGGTTCCTGAAGCATGACAATACTTTCAATGTAAACTTTTTCCCTTTTAATTAAGTTTATTTCATTCAATAAGCATTTATTGATTGCCAATGGTGTATAAGATAATGTCCTAGGTTCAGAGAGTCAAAAATGGAGTAAGAGATGAATAAGGCATTTTCTTGGCTCAAGGAAATTGATTGTTATCAAATACAAGAGATAAAATATGCATGGAAAAAAAAAAACTTCAACATAATGGAACTGCCCTTTCCTGGTTCTCTTCGCACCTGTCCTCATCAGAGTCTCCTTTGCTGAATTGTTATTTACATCACATCCTTTAAACCAAGGTGCAAACCTTATAAAGAACTTGTTCTCTCTCTCTCTCTCTCTCTCTCTCTCTCTCTCTCTCTCTCTCTCT
>NW_020949667.1:0-2404 GCF_900497805.2 Vombatus ursinus
CTCTATCTATCTATCTATCTATCTATCTATCTATCTATCTATCTATCTTCTTTCCCTGACCATGGGTCACAGTCATCCAGTCAAATACCAGGACAGCAGCATCTACCCATCAAAGATATCTTGCTATTTTCTGTTCTTGTACCCACCTTGTACCCTTTCTGCTGTCTCTTTTGCTCTAAGATAACAACTACATCAACACTATAATTGCTACTAGAAAAAAAAATGTACTAATCTGATGTCCTAAGATTCCTCCCCAAATCTCCATGCAGATGTAATAAGAGTTTGAAACTGGATTGCCATCCTGGGATTTGTAGTTCAGAGGGCCAGTTATTCCTTCTCAGTCCCAAAGAGATTTGAAAATGTTTAAATTTTGAGTGGGGAGATGGTCTTGAGTCACACCCAAGGGTACTTAAAGGGAAAAGTAGGGTCTGCAAGAAGCACCCTGAGAAGAAGGATGTGTGGTTCCAAGAGTTAAGGAGAAGTCCTCTCAGAACTTAAGGAGCTGGCAAGAATTTTCATCCAGGGGCAAAAAACAAAAAGAGATAATCAAAAGAAGGCTGAATTGTACCAGAAGTTGGTCATTGGACTTGCTAAGATACAAAGGAACAGATGACATACTGGAATTATCAGTTGTACTGATCTCTTCAAGGACAGAAGCCACTTCCATCAAAAGGTCTGTTTTCCTCCAAGCTTCCCATCTCCATCCTTGACCAGTAATAGACACTGTCATTGTTTCATTTATCCAAACATTCCCTGTACTCTTATTTTGCCTCAAACATAAAAATGCTTTGAGTTAGGTAGAGATAATCAAAACTAAGAACTTTTTATCTGATATTAACAATAAAAAGCAATAGAGAAAGGATACACTTTGACTTGAGGGCCATTATACTGTCCTAGGCTAAAATTAAGCTAGCTATTTTAACAGTTTGTCTAATTAAGCCATCAGCCTTAGCCTCCAGCATTAGAAAGGAAGGAGAGCAGGGTGGAAATGTATTAGGTCTAGTTGAGATTCAGAAAAGATCAAGTGCCATTCACAGCACTAAGCATTGAAAATAAACACATACATATATTTATATATATGTATGTATATTTGCATATTATAGTGTGTATATATATGTACATATATATCTCAGGGACATATATGTATGTGTGTATGCATATCTGTATACACACCCATGTGTGTGTGTGTGTGTGTGTGTTTGTGTGTGTGTGTTGGAGAGATTCATTTACAGATAGTGATTAAACCATGGAAACTGATGCTGATGACTATCACCTACCTTCTTTTCAAATTAGAGGGTTACACTTGTAGATAAATTGCTGCTTGTATGAGAGATAGAGTACCCAGCTTCCATGTACCTATTTGCCAAAATTGAGGAGCTTCAACAGACTTAATAATGATGAACAATTCCAGTGTATAGTAAGTGACTTCTTGCACCTCAGAGCTGCATGATCAATCAGTCAGAAGCTTGAGTCTAATAAGAAAGGGGGTTGCCAGAGTACTGGGAGACTCAGACAATGGGAAACAGGTCAGGGACAAATGTAGCCTTCAAGATTTTGTGTCATTCGGTGGCAAGAGAAAAGGTAAACACTGGGAAAATAGTAGGTGAGTCAGAAAGTCTAAGAGTGGCAAACTTGGAAGCCCTAGGGAGTGGCAGTATAATGACAGCAACCACAATGGCATGGCAGTGCTCAGATCAGAATACTTCAAGCTCAGGAAAACTGAGGTTCTTAATGTTCTGTCCTAAGATGCTAGAGAGGTTCCTGAAAAACTAGCATTCTGAAAGTTAAAGTTCTGGGCAAGGCTAACACCAAGTAATGGAAGTCAGTGAAGGTACCAACTTGGTAACTCGACCTACCAGGCCAACCACCCCACCTAAAAGCACTGAAGTGGGAAAGTCTGGTCCTTGCAAAATGTTTAATTTGGGAACTAAAACTGGGGAGGTGAGATATCCAAAGAAAACACCAAGCAGCATAAACTTTTGCAAATCCAGAGATCCACATGAATAAGGAACAAGTGATTGCAAACAATTAAATAAGAGAGACTCCAGAGGGGTAGAAATGGATTTTCCATAACACTGCATAAATACTTAGAAGACATGAAGCAAGGGATGAAATTGAAATAGAAATTTTTGAGGAAGTAATTAAAAAGAGAATAAGTATCTTAAAAGGGGAAGTATTAAAACTGGCTTAAGAAATGGACCCCTTAAGCTCTGGAGTCAGGAGGTCCTGAGTTCAAATCCAGCCTCAGAGATGTTTGACACTTACTAGCTGTGTGACCCTGGGTAAGCCTCTTAACCCCAATTGCCTCACTAAAAAAGAAAGAAAGAAAGAACAAAAGAAGGAAAGAAAGAAAGAAAGAAAGAAAGAAAGAAAGAAAGAAAGAAAGAAAGAAAGAAAGAAAGAA